>NC_058133.1:351545334-351580892 GCF_016433145.1 Gracilinanus agilis
TTTGCAAGTGAGCTTCTGGTATTTGACATCAGAGATCACTAGGAACAGTATGAAATAGAGATGATTAACCAGTGACTGATATAATTGATACAAATTAAAAATTCATTAACTAATGGAATAAACACATATTACATTGAAATTTAGAAGTAAATATATTTAATCAAACATCATAAATCAAATAACATAGATAGACTAAGCTCTTCCATAACAAATATGTGTACTGAAAGCATGGATCACTCATAAACGGAATTGTGAAGAAAGATTCATCTGTGAAATGAGGAAATTAAACTAGATAACCTCTATAATCTCTCCCAGTTTTAGATACATTATCTTCCTTTATATTCTATGATATTTTTCTTCTCCCATATATTTAGCATCATATTATCTGTGTTGTTAGCTCTATTCTCTTCTGTTCAACGAAATTACTCACTGATTCCATACAATGAGTTTCAATACTTCCAGAATAGCCATTTCTTCTGTATATTGAGGGCTTCCAGAAAAAAATTCCCATTCTTAGCAAGAGTTGACTAATTTTCTTTAGTGATCAATGCTATATAACATTACATTCATGCAAGGGGTTGACAAAAGGCTAAATTCTAAACAATTATAAATTTGGGATAAGAAAATCCCTTGTAATTTCTGTTAAATTTATGATTAGTAGTCTGTGTTGAAAAATATTTTTGAGACTGTCCCCTCCTAAAGAGAGCAAAATAAAATGTAAAAAGAGAATTTTACTTTTTTCTCTTTCATTTATTTTAAAATGTTATTTAGTTAATTAATTTAGAACATTTTCCCATGGTTATAGGATACATAGTCTATCCTTCCCCTCCTCCGACTCCCTCACATAGCTGACACACAATTCCACTAGATTTTACATGTGTCATTGATCAAGACCTATTTCCACATTATTTATATTTGCCCTAGGGTGCTCATTTTGAGTCAATATCCATAATTATATCCCCATCCTCTCATGTGATCAGGCAGAAGTTTTTCTTCTGTGTTTCTACTCCCACAGTTCTTCCTCCTAATGTGAGTAGCATTCTTTCTCATAGGTAACTCATAATTTTCCTGGAGCATTGCATTGTTGCTAGTAGATAAGTCCATTATGTTTGATTTTACCACAGTGAATCCATCTCTGTGTACAATGTTCTCCTGGTTCTGCTCCTTTCACTCTGCATCTATTCGTGGAAGTCATTCTATTTCACATGGAATTCTTTCAGTTCATTATTCTTCTGAGCACAATAGTATTCCATCACAAACAGAAACCACAATTTGTTCAGCCATTCCCCAATTGAAGGAAACACCCTTGTTTTCCAGGTTTTTGCCACCACAAAGAGTATGGCCAAATATATTTTTGGACAAGCCTTTTTCATTATGATCTCTTTAGGTTTTAAACCCAGCAGTGGTATGGCTGGATTAAAGAGCAGGCAGTTTTTTAGTGCTCTTTGGGAATAGTTCCAAATTGCCATCTAGAATAGTTGAATCAATTCACAATTCCACTAACAACGCATTAATGTCCCAATTTTGCCACAACCACTCCAACATTTATTACTTTCTTTGTTGTCATTTTAGTCAATATGCTAGGTGTGGGATGATACCTCAAAGTTGTTTTGATTTGCATTTCTCTAATTATTAGAAATTTAGAACATTTTTCTTGTTCTTGTTGATAGTTTTGATTTCTTTATCTCAAATTTGCCTATTTGTGTGCCTTGCCCATTTATCATTTGGGATGATTTCTTGTATAATTAATTTAGCTCCTTATATATTAAAGTAATTAGATCCTTGTCAGAGGTTTTTGTTGTAAAGATTTTTTCCCAGTTTGTTGATTCTCTTCTAATTTTGGTTTCATTGGTTTTGTTGGTACAAACCTTTTTTAATTTAATGTAATCAAAATTATTCATTTTATATTTTGTAATTTTTTCTAACTCTTCCTTGGTCTTAAAATCTTTTCTTCTCCAAATATCTGACAAATGCACTATTCTGTGTTCCCCTAATTTGCTTATAGTTTCCTTCTTTATATTAAAGTCATTCACTCATTCTGAATTTATCTTGGTGTAGGATGTGAGATGTTGATCTAAACCTAATCTCTTCCACATTGTTTTCCAATTTTCCTAGCAGTTTTTGTCAAATAGTGAATTTTTGTCTGAAAAGCTGAGTTCTTTGTGTTTATCATATACTGTCTTGCTAAGGTCACTTACTCCACGTCTATTCCAGTGATCCTCCCTTCTGTCTATTAGCCAATGTCATACTGTTTTGATGACCACTGCTTTAAGTTTAAGTATCAGTTTAATATCTGGTACTGCTAGGCCACCTTCCTTCACATTTTTTTTTCATTTTTTCCCTTGATATTCTTGATCTTTTGTTTTTCCAAATGAATTTAGTTATTTTTTTCTAATTTAGTAAAAAAGTTTTTGTTAGTTTGATAGCTATGACACTAAATGAATAGATTAATTTGGGTAGGATGGTCATTTTTATTATGTTAGGTCATCCTACCCATGAGTAATTAGTGTTTTTCCAATTATTTAAATCTAGTTTTAATGGTGTAGAAAGTGTTTCCTATTTGTCCTCATATAATTCCTGTTTATGTCTTGGCAGATGGATTCCTAAGTATTTTATTTTGTCTAGGGTGATTTTAAATGATGTTTCTCTTTCTACCTCTTGCTGCTGTCATGTTTTGGAAATTTATATATATATATAAATGCTAATGATCTATGTGCATTTATTTTATATCCGGCAACTTTGCTAAAGTTGTTGATTATTTCCACTAGTTTTTTAGCTGATTCTCTGTGATTCTTAAAGTAGACCATTATATCATCTTCAAAGAGTGATAGCTTGTGCTCCTTATTGCATATTTTAATACCTTCAATTTCTTTTTCTTCTCTAATTGCTAGTAGTAGTATTTCTAGTCTATGTTAAATAATAGAGGTGGTAATGGGCAACCTTGTTTCACTCCTGATCTTATTGGGAACACTTCTAATGTATTCCCATTGTAGACGATGCTTGCTGATTTTTATTATTTTTAGGAAAAGCCCTTCTATTCCTATACTTTCTAGTCTTTTCAATAGGAATGGGTGTTGTATTTTTTCAAAGGCTTTTCCTGCATCTATTGAGATAATCATAGGTTTTTTTTGCTTTTCTTGTTGATATGCTCCATTATGTGGATGGTTTTCCTAATATTGAACCATCCTTGCATTTCTGGTATAAATCCCACATGATCATAATGAATAACCCTCATGATCACTTGCTGGAGTCTTTTTGCTAGTATTCTATTTAAGATTTTCGCATGTATGTTCGTTAAGGAAATTGGTTTGTAGTTTTCTTTCTCTGTTTTTGGTCTGCGTGGCTTTGGAATCAGTAATATATTATAAGGAATTTGGTAGAACTCCTTTTTTGCTTATTATGTCAAATAGTTTGTATAGTATTGGGATTAGCTGTTCTAAATGTTTGATAGAATTCACTTGTGAATCCCTCAGGCCCTAGGGATTTTTTCTTTCCTTTTTTTGTTTCCTTTTTTTGTTTTTTTAATAGAATATTTTTATTTTTAGAAAAAATTTCCATGGTTACATGATTCATGTTTTTACTTTCCCCTTCACCCCCTCAAGCAACCCCCCATAGCCAACATGCATTTCCACTGGTTTTAACATGTGTCATCAATCAAGACTTATTTAAGTATTATTTATAGTTGCATTGGTGTGGTTGTTTCTGGTCTACATCCTCAATCAGGTCCTCATTAACCCAAGTGTTCAAGCAGTTGTTTTTCTTCTGTGTTTCCTCTCCTGTAGTTCTTCCTCTGAATGTGGGTAATGCTCTTTTTCATAAATCCCTCAGAATTGTGCTGGGTCATTGCATTGCTGCTAGTACAAAAGTCTATTTCATTCTATTTTACCACAGTGTATCAATCTCTGTGTACAATGTTCTTCTGACTCTGCTCCTTTCACTCTGCATCAATTCCTGGAGGTCATTCCAGTTTACTTGGAATTCTTCCAGTTTCTTATTTCTTTGAGCACAGTAGTATTCCATTACCAACATATACCACAATTTGTTCAGTCATTCCCCAATTGAAGGGCATACCCTCATTTTGCAGTTTTTGCCACCACAAAGAGCATGGCTATAAATATTTTTGTTCAAGTCTGTTTATCTATGATTTCTTTGGGGTACAAACCAGGCAATGGTATGGCTGGATCAAAGGGCAGGCATTCTTTTATTGCTCTTTGGCTATAATTTCTAATTGCCATCCAGAATGGTTGGATCAGTTCACAACTCCACCAGTAGTGCATTAATGTGCCAATTTTGACACATCCCCCCCCCAACATCCATTACTCTCCCCTGTTATCATTTTAGCCAATCTGCTAGGTGTGAGGTGATACCTCAGAGTTGTTTTGATTTACATTTCTCTAATTATTAGAAGTTTATAACACTTTCTCATGCCTAGGGATTTTTTGTTAGGGAATTCTTTAATGGCTTGTTCATTTTAATTTTTCTGATATGGCATTATTTAAATATTTTAATTCTTCTTCTGTTAATCTATGTAATTTATGTTTCTGTACATATTCACTCATATTTCCTAGATTGCGGTATTTGTTGCCATATAATTGGGCAAAATATTTTTAATGATTGCCTTAATTTTCTCTTTATTAAAGGTGATGTCTCCCTTTTCATTTTTGATGCTGTTAATTTGGTTTTCTTCTTTCCTTTTTTATTAGATTGACTAGTACTTTGATAAATTTATTTGTTTTTTTTTCAAAATACCAGCTTCTAGTCTTATTTATCAACTCAGTAGTTCTTTTTCTTCTGATTTTACTAATTTCTACTTCAATTATCAATATCTCTAATTTAGTTTTCATCCGGGGATTTTTAATTTGTTCACTTTCTAGATTTTTAAGTTGCATGCCCAAGTCATTGACCTCTGCCCTCCCTAGTTTGTTAATATATTCACTCAAGGATATAAATTTCCCCCTGAATGCTGTTTTGGTTTAATCCTATAGACTAAAGAAGACTAAAGACTCATCATCCTTTTCAATGAAATTATTGATTGTTTGTATGATTTCTATCATGTATGGTTGCTGGTGAGGAGAGGAAAGAGTCCTTCAACTACTCTGCAGCTATCTTAACCCGGGAGAGAGTTAACTTTTGAAGGCAGGATAATGAGTTATATTTAAATCCTAAAATTCTTATTCTCCCTGATGAAACTAAAGACATGGTGAAAAATTAAATGAGAAATGAAGCAGGCTTTAGTGCATATTTCTGCCTATGTTATATGTTTCTTCCAGCAACAAAATAGCTATGTAATGGTTTTTTTCTTTTTATTTTATTTTATTTTTGTTTGTCATGTCACTTAGCTAACTTGTATTGAGTTTATAGTACACCAAAAAAGGAAAAACAACTGATATTTCCAGATGATTTCTGAAATCTATGCTTCCACTCTAAAAGTCTTTTCTTCTGGTTATTATAGGTTAATAAGTAAAGGAGAAAACAATAACACATAACATTGTAAATCAATATGAGTAATAGAAACCAAAATTCTATTTGAGGTTTGAGTTAGAAGGTTATTATTAGTTGGGGGTGAAGAGAGATTTGACTGTTATCAATGCCTTTTAAAAATGTCTAAAGAATAAATAAGTGGATATTTGTATCATAAAACAGACCTACATAGGTATTAAATAATTAAGATGGAAATTTTTACTAAATAGATATGGTATTGATATACATTTAATGTATTAATCCTGAGAAGAATGCAAGAGATTTAGTGAGAGGAGAAAGTAAAATGGTGGAAAGCAAAAGAATGATTATGATGTTAAAAGGGGCTTTCCATAATCTATTAATCAGGGACTTATTATTTTATGATATATAAAATCAGTTGCATCTATGACCAGATTGTTTAATGTATAATTGACTTATAAAACTAGATTGTTGCTTTTCCTGCTATTCAGCATGAAATTTTTGTTAGTTTTAGTCAGAGAAATCTGAATTCTAGAATATTTCTAATTGTTGTCAGGATTTGCCTTATGCATTTATATTTGAATTTTCTTATAATGGAGTGTGTATTCTATTTCCTAATATTATACAATTGATTCAAGTTTCATGTTTATGATAATGATCATCTGTCAATTTGAATATCCAGAGTTGTCTATATATTGTGTGATGAATACATCTCAGGATATAAATGAAAGATGAGATAAAAATAAATTATATGTATATTTGTAAAACACTCTCTGTAATATATATTACCTCTATCTTTTGGACAACCTAATAATGTGTGAATTAGAGTTTTTATTTGCCACCACTTTTCCTACCTCTACTTTCTATGTCCGTTATATGTCAAGAAAATGGATTAGAGAAACTAGGTAAATCATCCAGGATTACACCACTATTCAGTCAGATAAAGTCCTTGAACCCAGTATTTCTGAGTATTAATCCAATGCCCTTTACCACAGTCACAAAATTCTCAACATAAAAATTTTAAAGTATTGTTTTAAAAAACATTTTTGATTATTTCACTTAAATCCTATCATGGGACCTAGACATTCAAGGCACCTTAATAACCAGGTGGTCCAAATACTTCTTTTTATGGATGAAGAAAGTGAAGTAGAATAATTTGAACAAGATCACATCAAGGAAGCAATACATCTAGGATTCAGACATAAATCCTGAATTCTATATATCTTTCTATGACATAGGAAGAGTAGCAAGGTGGATATAGTGTGTGCTCTGATATTAGGTAGGCATTTTATTCTATTCCTCACTGCTGTTCAGTTATCAAGTAATGCTTGGTTCTTTGTGATCCCTTGGACCAAACTGTCTATGAGGTTTCTTGGCAAAGGAATGAGTGGTTTGCCATCACTATCAAGCCTAATATTCTCTATTTACTGTTGGAAAAAAAACTGACATCCAATGCCTTGAATTTTTTTTTCTCCTTCATAAATATGGAGGAGATTATATATATATGTATATATATATACATATATATGTATATATGTATGTATATACATATACACACATAATATACACATATATCTGTAACTATTTTAATTGATTAATTGAATGATGATCTCCCAACATTGCCTATGCTTCTATGCTTGAAGTGCAGAGTTACTCTCAGACCAGTCTCATCATTGATTGCCACAAGATCTTTGATCTGTCCTTTTGCTGATCTGAAACAACTCACTTCTCCTTATGCCACCTGGTGGCTACCATTCCTGAAGAATCACTATTTTGTTCCAGGTTTAGTGTGGACAGTGTAAGAGGGGAAACTAGATATTAAGGTATGGTCATCAGGAATTGGATTTAGCTTGATTCCATATTTAAAATAGACCCAAGTCAGGATGGCTTTTATGGAAGTTTATTTACAATTAGGAAGGTTGAATGGGAAATAGAGAGAGAGAAATTCTGGCCCAGACCAGAGGTCTGGGCCAGATGAGAGGATTTAGAGGTTAAACAAGGCTACTAGCCACAAGGCCTTTTACAATTAGAGAGGCAAGAGAGCCTCCTTGAGGGTAGAGCCTCCAGAAACACCAAGGGAGGAGAAAGGAAGTCAGCCTAACTTACCCACGTGACAATTCAAAGAGAAACCACCTGAGGTCTCAGCAGAGATCCTTCAACACTATATTCAAAGAGCCAACTGCCTCCACAGGAAGTTACCATCATATTTGAAAGATAGCATGTTTTTGTCACTTCCTGCATCCACCTCTAATTTAAAGTGGACAAATGGCAGGCTCAACACTGTTTTGGACTGCCCAAAGGGCAATCCCTTGTTTTTGATTTGTTACTTATTGTCACATGTGGGTAACTAATCTTCCCCTCCCCATGGTTGGGTGGAGTGACATTATTTCTGATGGCTAGAGTCTAACAACAGTCAACTCACTTCAACCTATTATAGCTCATAAATCCAGTGCTCAAGCAATTCACCAGACTTATCTTTCCCAGCAGAAGGTATTTAGGTATATGCTACAACACCTCATCTAAGCTTTTTACATTTTGGGCACTATCTAGTGTCAGACATGAAAGTTAAAATCAAAATAGTTTCTTCTCTCAAAAAAGATTACATTTTACTGGAAATATAACATCTATATATGAAAGAAACTCAATACATATACAAATTGGCACAGAATAATCTTTTTAAACTTTAAAAAATTTTTAAACCCTTACTTTTCATCTTGGAGTCAATACTGTGTATTGGTTCCAAGGCAGAAGAGTGGTAAGGGCTAGAAATTGGGGGTCAAATGACTTGCCCAGGGTCACACAGCTGGGAAGTGTCTGAGGTCAGATTTGAACCTAGGACCTCCCATCTCTAGGCCTGGCTCTCAATCCACTAAGCTACTGAGCTGCTCCCTACACAGAATAATCTTAAGAGGAAGAAAGTGCTAATAATTAGAAAAAGAAAGGTCTTAAGTAGGAGATAATTATTCCACAGTGTTTTGAAGAATAGAGATTTTATCTGATAAAGAGCAGAAAGTTCTATCAAACCCTATATGTTTTGTTGCAGTAATAAAAATCACTTATTCCATCTTTAGAATTAATTGTATCTTGATTAAAGGACTAACTAATAACCATCCTTTGCCTTGTGGGAAAAATAACAGTAGATTTGGAATTCAAGATCTCTTAAATGTATTCATCAGATACTAGTGAAAATATTTGTTTTATGTATGTCTGCAGGTAGAAGTTTGTCATTGTTTTAATTATTTCTTCAGTTGATATCTAGTTTTCTCTAAATATGTCATTACATGATGTGTAAAGATTTTTGATTTTGTTTCCTTATGATTTATTTTTATTCCTTCAATTTCTTTTTCTTATTTATTGCTATAGCTATCATTTCTAGTTCTACATTGAATAATGGTATTGGTAATGGACATCCTTACAACATCACTGATCTTACTGGTAAGTCTTCTCGCTTATTCCCATTACAGATAATACTTGCTCTTTTCTTTAGATAGACATTATTTATCATTTTAAGAAAGGCTCCATTTATTATTATTTTTAAATTGTGTTTAAGAGGAATGAGTGTTATATTTTGTCAAAAACTTTTTCTCAGTCTTTTGAAATAGATATATGGCTTTTGCTATTTTTGTTATTGCTATAAGCAATTATAATGACAGTTTTTCTATAATTGAATTAATCCTGGTTTCCTGATAGAAATATCACCTGGTCATGGTATATGATTAATTTTTTCTAGATTATGTCAATTTTCAATAACTCTTTTCCTCTTTTCTGACATTTTAAAATCCATGTTCTTTCCCTCTCTCCTACAACTCTCCCTTCATCAAGACAACATGCTACAGGTTGTGCATTTGCTTTTATATAACACATGTTTCCATGTACATCATATTATTAAAGAAGACACGTCATTTATACTAGAGAAAAATTCATGGAGGAAACAAGAAAAGAATATTTTTCAATCAACATTCAGATTTTGTTAATCCTTCTAGAGCAATGGATAGACTTTAGAGGCACAAATCCCTTATGGTTATCCTGGATCTTTTTTATTGCTGATAATAGTTAAGCCAGCTATTCACAGTTGATCATCATTCTTTATTGCTGTTACTGTGTACAATATTGTCCTTGTTCTGCTTACTTTACTTTATATCCAGTTTATTTTTATCATCTTATTCATCAGTCCTAATGGTTCAATAGAATTCCATTAAAACGATATTTCTCAACTTGTTCAGCCATTTTCCAAACGGTGGACATCGCTTCAGTTTCAAATTCTTTGCCATCCCCAATATAGCCAACATAATTATTTTTGTACAAATAGGTTCTTTTCCTCTATCTTTGATCCTTTTAGGATATAGACTTAGCAGTGGTATTGCTGAGACAAAGGGTATGTTTTGTTATCCTTTGTTCATAGTTCCAAATTGCTCTGCAGAATAATGGTCTACAGCTTCACCAACAGTATATTGGTGTCCCAAATTTTATACTTGTTCTTCAACATTTACCAACATATTGCTCATAATAGTCAGTCTGAAGTGTTACCTTAGAGTTTTTATAAATTTGCACTTCACTAATTAATATTTCTTTTCATATGATAAAGATAGTTTTAATTTCAGCTGAGAATTACCTGTTCGTTTCCTTTGCCCCTTGTTTAATTGGGTAATGCTTTACACTCTTATGAATTTGATTCAGTTCTCTATATTTTTGAGAAATGAGACCCTTACCAGAGACATTTGCTGAAATTTCCCCCTCAGTTCATCTTCACTCTTTGGTACTATGGATATTGATTTTTTGAATGAAAAATTAATACTTTGCTTTTCTTCCTATTGAATTTCATTAATTTAAGACTAAGTCTACCACTCTATTTCTTAATGTGTATCAGAATGTTTCTAAATTTACTGCTTTGTAAGACGTTTTGAGGTCTGATACTACTAGGCCACCTTCATTCATATTTTGCTATTGATTTCCTTGATATTTAAACCTTTTGTTCTTCCAAATTAATTTTGCTATTATTCTTTCTAGCAGTCTATTCTTTGGCTTTTATATTTCAAAATTTTTAAAATATTTTGTTACATACATTATTTGAATCTCAAAAACAACTTTTTGTGGCAGATGCTATTATTATCAGTCTTTTATACATAAATTAAATGACATAGATGAGCAAAAAGTTAAAATGTATCTGAGGTCTGCCTGATTTAAGTTGAACACTCTGCAACTCTGTGACTTTGCCTTTCAACAAAAGATGACTTGTGAATTAACACTGCTAGATGCTGTCAAAGAGAATTATGTAGATTGGTTTCTTGGCCTTGAGGAGCTATTTAATTGGCCATTCAGCTCATTTAAATTCATACAAGTTTTTGGGATACACCCAGAATCCTGATGAATGAAAAATACTGTGAGCAAATTGTGTTATGATCTTTTATAATTCCTAATTTTGCATAATCAATCATGTAATTAAAGTTCATATTATAACCTTTACTTTTTTAATGCAAAAGGAAAATGCATATTTTTAGCACTTAAACAATGAAATCCAAATGAGCTAGAACATAGCATACTGTAGTTAAATGACTTAGACATCCTGCCTACACTTCATAGATAAGGGCATAAGCAGTCATCATAATTCCTTAAGGCTAATTATTACTTCAATAATGCCTCCATCTCTCTGTACTTTTGTTATAATTTTTAAGTTAAGCTAGCACTTTCAAGAACTTGATAATAAAGAATATTCTCCATGAAAATTTACTTAAGGCACAACATTTCTTCTCATAGTTACTAACTTCAGAACAGTGTAAGAAAGATCCCTGTTACTTTAACAAAAAAGATGAGACCTTGTGAATTTATTTGTGTAGGGAACTGTCTTTAGGGGTAAATCTTTCTACCAATTAAAATACCTTCTCCGTAAATTGTAGTGTTAGATTCAGTGATGAGAACACAATCACAAGGTCAAAATCTCTTTCTCTCTGGCTCTGTTTCTCTTTCTTCTTTTGGGTAACATTAATTATACTTATTTCTCTCCATCTCCTTCCTTTTTTAGATGTATGTGATTAACTACTTTTATAGAATGAACTGGTTCTTACAGAGACAAATAACTTTTATGTAATATTAGGGAAGTCATTGAAACACTAACAACACTAATCTTTTTTTATTATTTTTTAGAAAATTTTCCATAGTTACATGATTCATGTTCTTTCTCTACCCTCCCCCCCCAAATGATGCATATTTCCACTGGGTTTTACATGTGTCATTGATCAAGACCTATTTCTATATTATTAATAGTTGCACTGGGGTGGTAGTTTAGAGTCTACATCCCAAATCATATCCAGATCAACCCACATGTTCAAGCAATTGTTTTCTTAAGTGTTTCTACTTCCATAGTTCTTCCTCTTTATGTGAATAACATTCTTTCTCATAAGTCCTTCAGAGTTGTCCTGGATCATTGCATTGCTTCCAGTAGAGAAGTCCATTACATTCCATTTTTACCACAGTGTATCAGCCTGCATCAATTCCTGGAGGTCATTCCAGTTCACATGGAATTCCTCCAATTTGTGCTGAAAGAAGCACAATAGTATTACATCACCAGCAGATACCACAATTTGTTCAGCCATTCAAGGGAATATCATCATTTTCCAGTTTTTTGTCACTACAAAGACTTCAACTATAAATATTTTTGTAGATGTCTTTTTCCTTATGATCTCTCTGGGGATATAAAATCAGGAGTGGTATGCCTGGATCAAAGGAGAGACAGTCTTTTAGCTCCCTTTGGGCATAATTACAAATTGCCATCCAGAATGGCTGGATCAATTGACAACTACACCAGCAATGCATTAATATTCCAATTTTATCACATCCCCAACAAAATTTATTACTTTCCTTTGTTGTCATGTTAGCCAGTATCCAAGGTGGGAGGTGGTATCTCAGAGTTGTTTTGATTTGCATTTCTCTAATTATAAGAGATTTAGAACACTTTTTCTTGTGCTTATTGATAACTTTAATTTCTTTATCTGTCTATTCATGCCCTTTACCCATTTATCAATTGGGGAATGGTTTGATTTCTTCTACAATGGATTTAGCTCCTTATATATTTGAGGATATATTTGTCAGAGTTTTTTGTTATAAATATTTTTCCCAATTTGTTGATTCCATTCTAATTTTGGTTGCATTTGTTTTGTTTGTAAATTTTTTTTAATTTAATGTAATCAAAATTATTTGTTTTACATTTTGTAATTTTTTCTAATTCTAGTTTGGTTTTAAAATCTTTCCTAACCTAGGGATCTGACAAGCATACTATTCTGTGTTCACCTAATTTACTTATAATTTCCTTCTTTATATTCTTGGCATGAACCCATTCTGAATTTATCTTGGTGTAGGGTGTGTGATGTTCATCAAAACCTAATTTCTCCCATCTGTTTTGTGGTTTTCCCAGCAGTTTTTGTAGTGGAGTTTTGTCCAAAAAGCTGGGATCTTTGGGATTATCATAGACAATCTTGCTGATGTCAATTACCCCAAGTCTATTCCACTGATCCTCCCTTCTGTTTCTTAGTCAGTACCATATTGTTTTGATGGTCACTGCTTTATAGTGCAGTTTAAGATCTGGTACTGCTAGGGCATCTTCCCTCACATTTTTTTTCATTATTTCCCTTAGTATTCTTGAACTTTTGTTCTTCCAAATGAACTTTGTTATTTTTTTCTAATTCTGTAAAGAAGTTTCGTGGTAGTTTGATAGGTATGGCACTAAATAAGTAAATTAATTTGGGTAGAATGGTCATTTTTATTATGTTAGCTCATCCTACCAATGAGAAATGAATGTTTTTCCACTTGTTTAGTCTAGTTTTAATTGTTTGGAAAGTGGTTTGTAGTTGTGTTCGTATAATTGCTTTGTTTGTTTTGGTGGACATATTCCTAAGTATTTTATATTGTCTAGTATGATTTTAAATGGCATTTCTCTTTCTAACTCTTGCTGTTTTGATGTGTGATTTATGTGCATTTATTTTGTATCCTGCAACTTTGCTAAAGTTTTTGATTATGTCCACTAGCTTTTTAATTGATTCTCTAGGATTTTTTAAATAGACCATCATATCATCTGCAAAGAGTGATAGCTTGGTCTCCTCATTGCAGATTTTAATACCTTCAATTTTATTAATTTCTTCTTTAATTTTTATGATCTCTAACTTAGTTTTCATCTGGGGATTTTTAATTTGTTCGCTTTCTAGTTTTTTGATTTGCATGCACAATTCTTTGATCTTTGCCCTCCCTAATTTGCTTATATATGCCCTCAATGATATAAATGCCCCCCTGAGTATTACTTTGGTATCCTACATCCCACATAGTTTGGGAGGATGTCTCATCATTGTCATTCTCTTCTAAGAAATTATTGTTTCAAGGATTTGTTCTTTAACTAATTGATTTTGCAGAATCATATTATTTAATTTCCAATTAATTTTTGATTTGCTTATCCATGTACCCTTGCCAATTATTATTTTATTGCATTATGATCTGAAAATGCTGTGTTTTTCATTTCTGCTCTTTTGCAGTTGGTTGCTATGTTTCTATATCCTAGTACATGATCAATCTTTATAAATGTAATGTGTGCTACTGAAAAGAAGGTTTATTCCTTTTTGTCCCTATTTATTTTCTCCACACTCTATTAACTCTAATTTTTCTAGGATTTCATTCACCTCTCTTACCTCTTTCTCATTTATTTTTTGGTTTGATTTATCTAGATCTCATAGGGGAAGGTTTAAGTCTCCCACTAGTATAGTTTTGATATCTATTTCATCTTTGAACTCCCCTAGTTTCTCCTTTAGAAATTTGGATGCAATACAATTTGGTGCATACATGTTGAGTACTGACATTTCTTCACTGTCTATACTACCTTTTATCATGATGTAATTACCTTCTCTATCTCTTTTCACCACATCAATTTTTACTTCGGATTTTTCAGATAACATGATTGCAACTCCTGCTTTCTTTTTCTGAGTTATGAGTTACAGCCCAATATATTCTGCTCCAGCCTTTTATTTTTATCCTATGTATGTCTACCTGCCTCATGTGTGTTTCTTGTAGACAAGATATAGTAGGATTTTGGTTTCTAATCCACTCTGCTATGTGCTTCCATTCTTGGGCGAGTTCATTCCATTCATATTCAGAGTTATAATTAACTGTGTATTCCCTGGCATTTCAAATACCTCTCCTTGTCATGCCCTTTTGTCTTTCACTATTTCCGTCTACACCAGTGTTTTGTTTTCAATCAGTCCCTCTAATCTCTTTCCTTATTGTACTTCCCTTTCTCCCCTCTCCCTTCTTATTCCCCCCTTATTTTTCTTTATGGTCTTTTAAAGCTACTCTCCATCCTCTCCCTCCCCAGTATTGCTTCCCTCCCACCAGTCCATATGTTCCCCTTCTACTTCTCTATAGGGCATGTATCAATTCTCTGTCACAATTGATTTGATTGTTCTTCCCTCTTTAAGTTAATTATAACACGCTTAAGAATTAAGGTTTTCTTGTTTCAAACCTCTTTACCCTTCAAGTGTATTGGTCTTCTCCCCCGCTTCCCCCCATGTGCTTCTTTATAGAATATGAATTAACTCCACTTTGTCTCTTTTCCCATTACTCTTAATATTATCCACTTTTTTACCTCTAGTTTTATATATTTTTATTATATATATCTTGACAATTCATCCCATACAGTTTGTCACTGTTCCTTCTAAGTATACTTCTTCTAGCTACCCTGATGATAATAACAAATTTAAGAGTTGCTAATATCATATTTTCTTATAGGGATACAAATCATTTGAACTTATTGGGTCCCTTAAAAAAAGTTTTTGTTTTTTGTTTTATGTTTTCCCCCCTCTCTTAATTACCTTTTGATGATTCTTTTGAATTTTCTGTTTGGACTTCAAATTTTCTGTTTAATTCCCATCTTTTCTTTATGTATGTTTGGAAGCCTTGAAGTTTATTAAATGACCGTACTTTCCACTGCAAGAATATAGTCAGTTTTTCTGGATAGTTGATTCTTGGTTGTAGACCCAGTTCCCTTGCTTTCTAGTATATTATATTCCATGCCTTCTAGTCCTTCAATGTACATGCAGCCATATCCTATGTTATCCTAACTGTGGTTTCCTGGTATCTGAATGACTTCTTAGCAGCTTTAATATTTTTTCCTTGGTCTGGTATTTTTTGAATTTGGCTATAATATTCATGGAAGTTGTCAGTTGTAGATTAAATGTAGGAGGTGATCTCGGGATTCTTTCAATCTCCACTTTTTCCTCTTGTTTGAGAATGTTGGGACAGTTTTCTTGGATAATTTCCTGTAGGATGATGTCCAGGCTTTTTCTTTTATTATGGTGTTCCGGAAGACCTATAATTCTTAAATTGTCTCTTTGCAATCTGTTTTCTAGATCTGAGGTTCTGCCAATGAGGTGTTACATACTTTCCTCAGTTTTTTATTTAGATTCTTTCTGCCTTTTGAAGTAATTTGCTTCTAGTGGTGGAATTTTAATTTTTAAAGACTGAATTTCATCCTTGGCTTTTTGGTCAACCATTTCCTTCTGGTCTGATTTTTGTCAATCATCTTTCCCCTTCTTTCCCTCGTTTTCAAGATGGTCAATTTTGGATTTCAAGACTCCATTTTCTTGTTTTAGTTGATGCATTTTCTTTTCGCAATTGTCTTCAGCCTCTCTTAATTGTTTTTTGAATTGTATTTTGAGTTCTTTCATGGCCTGTGTCCAATTTGCCAGAGTTTCTGTGTTTTTGCTTGGAGTTCCTTGTTCTTCTGTTTCATTTGCACTTTGTTCACTTCCTTGCAAGAAGCTGTTAATTGTAATTTCTTTTTTCTTTTTCTATTGTTTACTCATATTTTTTCCTTCTTTCCCTCCTCTACTTTCTCTCCTCTGCTGGTTGATTAGGTCAAGCAGATGGTTTTAATGAGCTTTAATGTAATATCTTCACTAGCAGGCAACAGAATATTGTAGCTACTTTCTCTGCAGTCTATGAATGAAGGCTGTTGGAGTTTCCTTGCCCTCTGAAGACTTCTTATCTGTCCTATTGATGGGATTACACCAGGGAGGCACTGATCTGTAGAGCTTTAGGCGTACTGGGGCTAAAACCTGGAGAGAAAGGCAGTAGGGCAAGATGGAGAGTTTTCAGTGTTTAGGTTTCCCTCTCTGTGTTTCTCCTCTAACAGTTTCCCTGCAGTCTGTGTTCAATGCCCTTAGACTGGCTCAACTGTGCCAGCAAGGTCCTCTCTCCAGACCATTGTGTTTGCCAGTCTAGAGTTTTCAGGAGCTGCTTGAGACTCAGCACAGCATGTGGGGGCAGTGGTCCTGGGATTCTTCTTCTTCCTACCCTCAAACCTAACAGTTCAAGAATTCACATTTTTATCTTGGTTTACCTCTTGAGCTGTCCAGCAGGAGGATCCCCCAGCTCTGTTCTGTTGTTAGATTTTGTTTTATTTCCCCTTGAAGTTCTTTGATTTTTATCTCAGTGTGTAAGGGTATGGAAGCGTGAAGTTTTGCTCCATCAAAGCCAACATCTTCTCAGATTCCCCTAACAACCCTAATCTTAATAGTCCTGAAGATGCACTATAGAACTTAAGGAAAATTTGCTACCAACTTATTTAAACTGATCATCATCTTCATTATGATTGGGTGAACATTTTATAAAGTATTTTATTTTCACAATTACATATAATAACAATTTTAACATATATTTTATGAAAATATAATATCTAAATTGCCTCCTTCCCTCCCTTCCCTCCTCTTCTATTGAGTTTTTTGATCTATGTTTAATATATATTTTCATGCAAAACATTCTTACCCATTGATCATTATTATAAGAGAATATTCATATAAAGCCAAAATCCAAAAGTAGAAACACAAATAAATTATAGTGGAAATGCATATGGTTTGATCTTAAAGTGGATAGTACACTTTGTCATAAGTCCTTCACAAACCTAGATCATTATATTTCTGAAAGTCGTTAAGTCTTTTATCTTTGATCATCTTATAATGTTGCTATTACTGTGTACAATGTGTTTCTGGTTCTTCTTATTTCACTTTGCATCAGTTCATTTAGATCTTTCTGTTTGTTTTTTTTAAATAATTATGCTTAATTTTTATGACTGCATAGTATTCCATCGTCATCATATGCAACAATTTGTTTTTCCATTCCTCAGTTGATGGAAATCACTTCAGTTTATAAATCATTGCCATTACAAAAATAAAAAAGTTGATATTTTTGTACAAGTAAATACTTTCTTACCTTTTTAAAATTTGGGATACAGACCTAGTAGTGATATCACAGCATAAAAGGGTATTTAAAGTTTTGGGCTTAGTTCCAAATTTCCCTCTAGAATATTTGGATCAGTTTACAAAATGATCAACTATGCATTAAGTATAGAGTAAAGATGGTGACTTAGAAGCAGCAAAAGTCAAAATCTCTCTGACTTTACTTCTTTACCAGTCTTTAAAAAGTGCTTCAAAAAGACAAGAAGCCAAACCCAACAACAAAATGGAGTCACAGGCCTCTATCACTGAACATAACTTAAAAGATAGGCAGAGAGAGTGGATTTTAATGGGATAAGTGGGGGACCAGAAACAAAACTGCACAAAAAGAAGTCCTGGTTGCACTGCCAGGTTGGGGTAACCCTCTGAGATGTGCATTTAAACTTAGACTGACATTGGAACCCTGGGACAGGATTTGCACTGTTAGGGGAACACCTCAGACACACTCATTGAGGCTCAGGGTCCCAAAAACAGTTGGCAGGGAGAACTAGGGATCTATATGGTTGAGTACCTCCTGGCCTCTGTGTTTGGCAACATTAAATACTTAGCACCAAGGAAAATTAGATCAACTGGCCTAATTCAGTAAACCAGCAGAAGAGAGAGTTTAAAGCATATGGGAAAAACAAAAGAAAACAAAACATCACCCCCCAAAAAACCCCAATAAAAACAAAAAGCAGAGAAAAATGAGTAAACAGGAAAAGAAAATAACTATTAAAAGCTTCTACAGGAAAAAGGACCTGAGAGCAAAACCAAGAAAGGATGATGTGATACAAGGAACTACAAGCAAAACCTCAAAAAAATGCTGGAAATTGGGCTGACACTCTGAAAGAACTCAAAAACAGTATTAAAATCAAGTAAGGCAAGAAAAAGAAGAAAAATGCGAAAAAAGAAAAAACAGCTCAAGAAGCAAAATTGGTCAACTAGGAAAAGAGACCAAAAAATCAAATTAAGAAAAGTTTAAAGAAAAAAAAAACAGAAATAACTTATTAGAAAAAGAGGCAAAAATAATTAAATGAGTAAAAGAGAGACATGAAATGATGAATGAATCAAATGGAAAAGAAGGATCAAAAGATCATAAAAGAAAATCACTGTTTAAAAATGAAAATTGGGCAAACAGAAGCTAATGGCATCACAGGACATCAAGAAACAATAAAACAAAATCAAAAGAATGAAAAAATAGAAGAAAATATGAAATATCTCATTGAACAAGCAACTGATCTAGAAAACAGATCCAGGAAAGACAATTTAAGAATTATTATACTATCTGAAAGTCATGACCAAAACCCAAACCAAAACAAAACACAACAACAACAAAAACAAACAAACAAAAAAAAAAACTCTAGAAATTGTATTACAAAAAAAAATTATCCAAGAAAAATGCCCTGATATTGTTGAACATGAGGATAAAATAGAGATTCAAAGAATCCACAGAATACCTTCTTCAATAAATCTCCAAAAGACAACTCCCAAGAATACAAGAATGTTATAGCCAAATTCAAGAGCGTCCAGGCTGTGAAGAAAATACTGCAAGGGGACAGAAAGAAACAATTCAAATACCATGGACACCTAATTAGGATTATATAGGATCAGGCAGCTTCTACATTGAAGGACCACAAGGCTTGGAATTTAATATTCCTGAAGGTAAGGGACCTGACTTTACAACCAAGAATTACATACCCATCAAAACTGACTGCATTCTTTCAGGAAAAGGTATGGTCATTTAATAAAATAGAATTTCAAGTATTTCTGAAGAAAATACCAGACTTAAACAGAAAATTTGATGTCCAAATATAAAATTCAAGAGAAACATAGAAAGGTAAATAAGAAAGAGAAAAAATAAGGGCTTCATTTTTTATATTCCTATATGGAAATATTATATCTTCAAGTCTTAAAAATTATTATCATTATCATAATAGTTAGAAGAAGTATATATATATATGTATATATGTATGTATGTATATATATGGTGTAAAAAGCTGTTTAGAATGATGTCAGAAAAAAACTAGAAGTGAAAAAGAGGATAGTACTAAAAGAATAGAAAGAGGTAAAGTGGGGTAAATTATATCACATGAAAAGGAGTTGGGGTGGAAGAAGGAAGAAAACATAGATTCACTGGAGTATAGAATCCTATCTTGCCCTATTGAGAAGTAGAAGGGGAATAAGCAATGGGATAGTGGGAGGGGAATAATATAGGTAGGGAAAGCCTGGAGTGAGGTGATCAAAAGACCCTATTGAGAAGTAGGAGAATAAAAAGGCAGGCGTTGGGAAGGGAGTAAGGGAGGAGGAAGAGAGGACATTTACTAAAAGCAAAACATTGGAGGGAAGGGAAAGAGTGAAATGAGAAAGATAAGGATTAAAAGAGGGAGTTAAAATGGAGGGGTTTTACAGATTGTAATCATAACTGTGAATACAAGTGGGATGAACTCATGCATAAAATGGAAATGGATAGCAGAATGGATTAAAAATCAAAATCCTATTGTATTGTTTTGATGCTTGGTCACATTCCTTATTTGATCTATCTACCTTAAACTTTTTCTTATTAGGTCACACTATCAATGCTGTTATGTGTGCATGAGAAACTTTGTGCTTTAGATGATGAGTAGATCTGAGATTACAAATAATCTTTTCAATCACTGGTTTTAAGCAGCTGATGAAAATATTACAAAGTGTGAATATTGGCTATTGTTAATAAACATTGTTATTTCTATTTTAACCTTATTGTATTATTAATGTTAATTTTTATAATTAAAATTAAATAAATTAATAATATAACATAAGATTAATATTCCTCAATAGTTTCAAAATTACTCAGTTTTGTTTTGTTTTCCATTTTATTACCATTGTTCACCCATCTGAGAAAGTAAGTACCATTTGGCTCAAAATAACCAGGTATTAAACCCATGATTACAGTTAGACTTAAGTATAACAAGTAAATAAAAGATAAAATTGAAATTTGAGGAGACACAAAACAGCCAATGCAATTGGAACTTTTTTTTTCTCATTCTCATTTTTTATTCTAGTTTTTTTCCTAAAAAGGCATTAATCTTTTATATGTTAAAAATCCATTTCAGGCCTATTGGATCATCTAGGGCCATAGGGTTTTAAAATACTGATTTATTCTGTGCAAAGAAAAAAAATTTGCAGTAAATTAGTTCATTCTCTCTGCCATTATAAGACCAATATATAATAAAAAAGAAGTAGGGCAAAAGGTATTTAGTTTTCAGGAAAAGGTAATAGTGCAAATTAAAATATGAGATGAAATTAAACTACTCTGAAGTCCTCAAGTTCTAATCTTTTGAATTCTTCCTGAAGATAACATGAAGAAAAATCAGAAATCTTGTGAAATACTTAAGCTGTGAGATTGTTTCTATTATTTCTCTATTGAAACAGAGTCCTAGACTGAGAAAATGCTGAGAATTTTGAGTTCTTATGGGCTTTAATTAGATACAGATTATAGTTTTTCACTAGAAAACAAGAAACGTAATTCATTTCAAAGATTTATTATATGACAAATAAAAGTCAATAGTGACTCTTGTGCTTCTATCTAGAATTTACTGAAATTAGTTGATGAAGGGTGAAATTATTATTTTTTCAATATATCTCCTATTACATTGAAATTGCTCCAGAACAGCTAACCCTCAAGGAGGGAAATCCCAACTGGTTGAATTCTTGATGGTGTATAATACAAATAAGGAATTGATAGAACCAAAATCTTCATAAGAATTACAGTGACTACATTAGAAAAGAAAACATTTTAAATTTTTGCTTATAAAAATTTATCAATTCATTTAAAAATCACTTTAAACAATGAATTTGCTGACCATCCATGGAAAATAAATAATTTTTATATAATGAGAAATATCCTATGTTTTCCTCACTATATTTCAATATATTGAATCTTTCTCCTGCTATTGAAATTTTGCCAGTTAAAAATCTTTCTTCATTGTGAGAAACAAGCAGAATGAAAGCAATTGCAATTTTTTACTTTTAAAAAAGTGTCATTTTAAAAATATGCACTGTGGTTTTTTGGAAATAGAGAATGTACATAGAAAAATCTTAGATGATGTTTTCATCTCTTCTCTATTTTCTAAAGATAAATAACTTCCTCCGGAAGAATTTGGGGAGTTGATGTTCATTTTTTCCTCTCTGACTCAATAATAATAATTCAAAAGAAATGATTTTTTTGCAGCCAAACAAATTATTTTTTTTTTGTAGAAAGGAAGAGGTAGTGGGAGTCAGTTGTTTTCAATAAATGTGAGTTGAGCAATAGGGTCAGAAAGATTCTACATCAAATCAGTTCCAATCTGTTCTGAACATAAAGACTTGTGGGCTAAAGTAATTAATTCAATATAGATAACCCTTAAAAAGCTTCAACTGATAAATTTTAAAACAACTTTTGACAGACTTATTTCTGCTCCAGGCAAGGACAATTTGAGTCACAAGAAAGATAAAATTTTTTTTTAATCTCTAGTTCGATCAACATAAAAAATGAACAATGAATACAGTCAGTATTACTTGTGTCATTTTGAATTGGAAATCATTACATAGGATGGAAAATTGCTATTCCATAAAGTCTAAAACAGATAGCTCTTGATGGGCATGTAAAGGTAACCTGGAATTCCTAAAGGCCATGCTAGCAGAAAGTGAAATCAAGGAATTTACACCATGCTAGAAAGATTTCAAGGATGGTATTGATTACTGTCCATGAGTTATTTTCCAATGACTTCTTCAGTTTTGTCTATAAAAATGTCTTTGTCTCCTCCACCTGAAAAAAAAATTTTGATCTCTCTTCTTTATACTCTCCCCTCCAGTTATTGTCACAAATCCCTCCTCTCTTTCAAGGTTATCTACTCTGAGAAATTTATCTCACTTAATCCCTTCAATTTCTCTCAGTCTCTTTTAAATTCACTACAAACTTGCAATCTGACTTCTGACCTCAGCATTCTACTGGAACTGACCTTTTTGAAGTTATAATTGATCTCTTAATGGGAAAATTATACAACCTTTCATCAAATTATATCCTTTTTAAAATTGCTTTAACTTTTTGATAGATTTACCACTGTTATTCCTTTATACTTCCAATATCATATTACTCAACAGGCCAAGACAACTCATATTATACATGTTTTTGAATGTTATCGTTTAACACATGTCATTTTCCATTTGTATCTGGTTGACAGACTATTTCCTGAAGAGATTGAACAATTGAAGCTATAAATTCATTACCACAGCTGAGAAGAATATATTGAGAAAGTAAAATCTCATTCCCTCCATGATTCTGTAATATTTTATATATTCTATAATTCTCATAATGTTTTATAGTTATTCTGATTTGATCTTGGCTCCTTGCACCCCATAATTTAAACTTTTGATCTCATTCATACTACACTAAGCTATGCATCTTTCTTATCAGCTCTCTCTTATGATTTTGTGCTTTTCCTACAATAGGCCAAAGGCCTGGGTCCAATCAACAAGCTAATACTTTATAACTGTTCAGAACAATCCATCTGTATTCCAACCTTTACTGAATCAGAACTGCATGCAGAACATTCATGCCAAAGTCTGAGATAAAGGACTCATGTCAATGGCATGACTAGCCATAGTAGGAATCAAGATACAGGATGAAGATACCCTAGACAATTTATATGAGTCAGATGGCAGTATATTACTGATATCACCTCTGTAAGAACACCATATACGGGTTTTTTTTTACTTTAGTTGTTAACTGGAGTCCAGCTTTATTGTGAGACTGGTCTCTTGCAATACATCTTTCTTTTTGGCTTGGAGACTTTGTTTTATTTTTTGGTGTCTTGGCTAACACATTTTGCTCACAATATTCCATGTAGTCAAGGGGAATATGTGATATATTACCATATACTTGAAGCCAGAAATAGGCTTTGCTATACCTACCTCTTCTCTTCAAAAGAATTAGGAGCTTTCTAATGGTCAAATTGTTACCACTGCCTAAGGGAAGTAGAGGTGCCCAAATAAAACCTTTTATAGTTTTTTTTTTTGGTATGAAGTCTTTTGGCATTTATGAAACTCATTCTTCAGCTGTAGTCAACATCCTAAAGATTTGTGTGCTAGTACCAAATTTTATAATGATACTATCATGCATTCAGGCAATGCTCTAAAGATGCAGAAGAACTTATTCCTAGCCTCCATTACAATGAAAATAATATTGCTCTTCCTGATTACAATCTGTCTGTAATGAAGGCTTCCTTTGCCTTCTTTATCTACCTTCCAAATAAAGTAGATTAGAAAGAAGTATAATGAACTGAGTATTCCTTCCTCTCAAGAAAATGCTTCAAAATGGATTTTTTTGGTGTTGTTTTGTTTGTGAAAGGGATTAATTGACATTTTTTCTAAAACAGATAAGACTGGCTTAGCTTTCTCTGTTGTTATTTTCTTGTCTTCATTTTTGTCATCTTCATGTGCTTAGGACTTTACTTAAGATTTTCACACAAGTTACAGAGTCATAGCCAAGAAGGCCAAGTAGAGAAATGAAAAGTTCAACACTTTATAAGAATCCTCTCAAGCCAACATTAAAATAATGCTTCAAAATGAATACTGGAATAATAGAGTCAAGAGTGGAATTAAAGCAATTTTCCTGAAGAAAACAACTTGGAAGGTAGGCAGAGAGAGTGCATTTCACCAAAGTGAGAGGAGAGCAAATCTCAAAGTAATTCCTCACCAATGAGCACAGGTTCAAATGAAGAGCAAATAATACTCCTTAAGATTGTGAACCTGGACCCAAGCCGACATTGAAAAATCCCAAGTCTGCCTAAGTCAACAGCAGAGTATCCCCATCTACCCCTTGAAATTTCAACCCCTAGTATAAACCTGCAGTGAGACCCTAAGCAAGCCCCAGTAAAGGAAATTCTGCAGTGCACCAGCCTGGAATAGTGCAAAAGTAAAATTCAGAGAACCTACATAAGTTTGAGATGTGGCCACCAAATAGCTCCAGGAGAAACAATTTAAGAATTACTGGACTTCTTGAAAGCTATGATAAAAAAAATACCCCTGATATTTTTCAAGAGAATAAAATAGAAATTAAATGAATTCAGCAATAATTTCTTGAAATACGTCCCCAAATGACAGCTTTCAGCAACATAGCCAAATTGCAAAGTTCCCAGCTCAAGTAGAAAATACTTTGAACAGCCATGAAGAAATATTTCAAATATAGAGCCACATTTAGCATTATACAAGACTTCAGAGCTTCTAAAATAAAGAATTGGAAGTCTTGGAGTTTGATATTCCAGAAATTAAAGGAACTTGGTCTACCACCAAAAATTATCTGACAAACAAACATGAGTATATTCTATCAGGGGGACAGGGTCATTTAATAAAAGAGTTCAATATATTTCTGATGATATTAGACCTAAACAGAAATGTTTATATTTAAATATAAGAAGCATTAAAAAATGAAATAAGAAAAAGAAAACATAAGGGTTCAAATAAGATCAAACTTTTTACATTCCTATATGGAAAGAAGTAGCTTTTAAAAATTATAATATTATTAGGGTAGTTTAAAAGAATAAAAGTATACAGATAGAGGGAGAGACAGTATTTATTAGAATGCCATGATATAAAAAAAATAAACCAGGGAATGATAAAGAGGAATGAAGTAAGAGAAAAGGAAGGGAGAGGTAGAATGGGTAATTATTACAGTAGAAGGTAAGATGAGGGTTGTGAAAGGAAAAGCTTAAACCTTACTGCCATCTCAATTGGCTAAGAGAAGCAATGATAACCATAGGTACTAGGACATTAAAAACTTATCTTACCTCATAGAAAAACAGAAGGGGAATAGGAAAACAGAGAAGTTAATAGAATAGAGGGTGAAGTAGGAGAGACAGTGAGTGGTTCAAAGCAAAACACTTATGAAAAGAAAAAGAGCAAAAAGATATAGAGCACGATCAAAAGGGGAAAAATGATGGAGAGGAATACACAGTTGGTAATCATAACTATGAATGGGAATGGGATTAACTCATGTATAAAATGGAAGCAAATATCAGAGTGCATTTAAAACTAGAATCTTATGATTCATTGTTAAGAAGAAATATATTTGAGGCAGAGATTCACACACACAATAAAAGTTAGGGTCTTGAGCAGAATATATGATGCTTCAATGAAAGGAAAAAAAAGGGTAGCAATCATGATCTGAGAAACAGCTAAAGGAAAGACGTATTTAAAAGAAATAAGGAAGGAAATTTTTTATTTTTATAGAAGGTAACACAGAAAATGAAGTAATATCATGTTATTCTAAACACATATCACCAAATTTTAATCTTTAAGGAAGAAATTACATGAGTTATAGGAAGACATAGAGATCAAAATTTTACTAGTAGGGGTACTCATTTTTATTATGTTAGCTCATGCTACCAATGAGCAATGAATGTTTTTCTACTTGTTTAGTCTAGTTTTAATTGTGTGGAAAATGTTTTGTAGTCATGTTCATATAGTTCCTACATTTTTCTTGGCAGATAGATTCCTAAGTATTTTATATTGTCTAGAGTGATTTTAAATGGAATTTCTCTTTCTAACTCTTGCTGCTGGGATGTGTTGGAAATATATAGGAATGCTGATGATTGACGTGGGTTTATTTTGTATCCTACAACTTTGCTAAAGTTGTTGATTATTTCCACCAGTTTTTTGGTTGGTTCTCTAGGATATTTGAGGTAGACCATCATATCATATGCAACAAGTGATATTTTGGTCTGCTCATTGTCTACTTTAATACCTTCAATTTCTTTTTCTTCTCTAATTGCTACAGCTAGTGTTTCTAGTACACGGTTAAACAATAGAGATGAAAATAGGCATCCTTGCTTCACTCCTGATCTTATAGAGAAGGTTTCTAATTTATCCCCATTGCAGATGATGCTTGCTGATGGTTTTAAATATATGCTGCTTATTATTTTTAGAAAAGGCCCTTTTATCCCTATACTTTCTAGTGCTTTCAATAGGAATGAGTATTATCTTTTGCCAAAGGCCTTTTCTGCATCTATTGACATAATTATGTGATTTTGGGTTGGTTTGCTTATTGATATGGTCAATTATGAAGGTGATTTTCCTAATATTGAACCATCCTTGCATTCCTGGTATAAATCCCACCTCAGCATAGTGAATACTCCTCATGACCACTTGCTTGAGTCTTTTGGCTAGTATTCTATTCAAAATTTTTGCATCTATGTTCATTAAGAAGATTGTTCTGTACTTTTCTTTCTCTATATTTGATCTGACTGGCTTTGGAATGAGTACCATATTTGTGTCATAAAATGAATTTTTCATTCCTTTTATGTCAAATAGTTTGTGTAGTATTGGGAATAGTTCTTTCAATGTTTGATAGAATTCACTTGTGAACCCATTTGATCCTGGGGATTTTTTCTTAGGGAGTTCTTTGATGGCCTATTCTATTTCTTTTTTTGATATGGGATTATTTAAGTTTTCTATTTCTTCTTCTGTTAATCTAGGCAATTTATATTTTTGTAAATATTCATCCATATGATCTAGATTATCATATTTATTGCCATATAATTTGGGAAAATAGTTTTTAATGATTGCCTTAATTTGCTCTTCATTAGGAGTGAGGTCTCCCTTTTCATCTTTGATACTGTTAATTTGGCTTCCTTCTTTCCTTTTTTTATTAGATTAATCAGTACTTTATCCATTTTAATTGTTTTTCATATCAGCTTCTGGACTTATTTATTAATTTAGTAGTTCTTTTATTTTCAGTTTTGTTAATTTCTTCTTTAATTTTTAGGATTTCTAATTTAGTTTTCATCTGGAGATCTTTAATTTGGTCGCTTTCTAAGTTCTTTTTTTAAATTTGCATGCCCAATTAATTGAACTCTGCCCTCCCTAATTTGTTAATATATGCACTCAAAGATATAAATTTCACCCTGAGTACTGCTTTGGCTGCATCCCATTGATTTTGATAGGATGTTTCATCATTGTCATCCTCTTGAATGAAATTATTAATTGTTTTATGACTTGCTCTTAAACTAATTTATTTTTTTAAATTTAAACATTTATTAATATTTATTTTTAACCTGCTTACATGCTTCATGCCCCTACTTTCCCCTTCACCCCCCACTATCCCCCACCACGGCCAACACACATTTCCACTGGTTGTAACATGTGTCCTTCTTCAGGGCCTATTTCCATATTGTTGTTAGTTGCATTGGTGTGGTCGTTTTGAGTCTACATCCCCATTCATGTCCTCCTCAGCCCATGTGTTCAAGCAATTGTTTATCTTCTATGTTTCTTCTCCTGCACATATTCCTCTGAATGTGGGTAGTGTTCTTTACCATAAATCCCTCAGAGCTGTCTTGTGTCACTGCATTGTTGCTGCTACAGAACTCCATTACATTCAATTTTACCATAGTATATCCATCTCTGTGTACAGTGTTCTTCCTGCTATGCTCCTTTTGCTCTGCATCCGATCCTGCAGGTCTTTCCAGTTCACCTGGAACTCCTCCACTTTATTATTCCTTTTAGCACAATAGTATTTCATCACCAGCATATACCACAGTTTGGTCAGCCATTCCGCAATTGAAAGGCATACCCTCCTATTCCAGTTCTTTGCTACTACAAAAAGCAAAGCTATGAATATTTTCATACAAGTATGTTTATCTATGATCTCTTTGGGGTACAAACCAAGCAATGCTAAGGCTGGATCAAAGGGCAGGCATTATTTTATAGCCCTTTGAGCATAGTTCCAAATTGCCAGCCAGAATATTTGGATCATTTCACAACTCCACCAGCAATGCATTAATGTCCCAATTTTGCCACATCCCCTCCAGCATTCATTACTCTCCCCTTCTTTCATTTTAGCCAATCTGCTAGGTGTGAGGTGATACCTCAGAGTTGTTTTGATTTGCATTTCTCTAATTATTAGAGATTTAGAACACTTTTTCATGTGCTTATTGATACTTTTGATTTCTTTACCTGAAAATTGCCTATTCATGTCTCTTGCCCATTTTTCAATTGGGGAATGACTTGATTTTTTATACAACTGATTTAACTCCTTATATATTTGAGTAATGAGACTCCATCAGAGTTTTTTGTTATAAAGATTTTTTCCAAATTTGTAGTTTCCCTTCTGATTTTGACTACATTGTTTCTGTTTGTACAAAAGCTTTTTAGCTTAATATAATCAAAATCATTTAATTTTCATTTTGTAATTTTCTCTACCTCTTGCTTAGTTTTAAAATCTTTCCTTTCCCAGAGATCTGACAGGTATACTATTTTGTGTTCACTTAAATTATTTATAGTTTCCCTCTTTATATTCAGGTCATTCACCATTCTGAATTTATGTTGGTGTAGTGGGTGAGATGTTGATCTAAACCTAATCTCTCCCATATTGTTTTCCATATTTCCCAGCAGTTTTTGTCAAATAGTGGATTCAAGTCCCAAAAGTTGGGCTCTTTGGATTTAACATACACTGTCTTGCTGACATCATTAACCCCAAGTCTATTCCACTGATCCTCCCTTCTATCTCTTAGCCAGTACCATATTGTTTTCATGACTGCTGCTTTATAGTATAGTTTTATATCTTGTACTGCTAGGCCCCCTTCCTTCACATTTTTTTTCATTATTTCCCTTGATATTTTTGATCTTCTGTTATTCCAAATGAAATTTCTTATAGTTTTTCCTAATTCAGTAAAGAAGTTTTTGGTAATTTGATAGGTATGGCACTAAATAGGTAAATTAATTTGGTTAGAATGGTCATTTTTATTATGTTAGCTCGTCCTACCCATGAACAATTAATAGCTTTCCAATTGTGGAGATCCAGTTTTATTTGTTTGGAAAGTGTTTTGTAGTTGTTTTCGTATGATTGCTGTATTTGTTTTCATAGACAGATTCCCAAGTATTTTATATTGTCTAGGATGATTTTAAATGGTGTTTCTCTTTCTACCTCTTGCTGCTTTAATGTGTTGGAAATATATAGAAATGTTGATGATTTATGTTCATTTAATTTGTATCCTGCAACTTTGCTAAAGTTGTTTATTATTTCTACCAGCCTCTTAGTTGATTCTCTAGGATTTTTTAAGTATACCATCATATCATCTGAAAAGAGTGATAGCTTAGTCTCCTCCTTGCCTATTTTGATACCTTCAATTTCTTTTTCTTCTCTAATTGCTATTGCTAGTGTTTCTAGTAGTATGTTGAATAATAGAGGTGATAATGGGCATCCTTGTTTCACTTCTGATCTTATTAGGAAGGCTTCTAATTCATCCCCATTGCATATAATGCTTGTTAATGGTATTAGGTATATACTCTTTATTACTTTTAGGAAAGGTCCTTCTATTCCTATACTTTCCATGGTTTTCAATACGAATGGGTACTGTATTTTGTCAAAGGCTTTTTCAGCATCTATTGAGATAATCATGTGATTTTTGTTTGTTAGACTGTTGATATGGTCAATTATTTGGATGGTTTTCCTAATGTTGAACCATCCTTGCATTCCTGGTATAAATTCCACCTGATCATGGTGGATGATCTTCTTAATTACTTGCTGGAGTCTCTTTGCTAATATTCTATTTAAGATTTTTGCATCTATGTTCATTAGGGAGATTGGTCTGTAGTTTTCTTTCTCTGTTTTTGATCTCCCTGGCTTTTGAATCAGTACCATATTCGTGTCATAAAGGGAATTTGGTAGGACTCCTTCTTTGCTTATCATATCAAATAATTTGTATAGTATTGGGATTAGTTGGTCTTTGAATGTCTGATAGAATTCACTTGTGAATCCATCAGGTCCTGATGATTTTTTCTTAGGGAGTTCTTTGATGGCTTGTTCAATTTCTTTTTCTGATATGGGATTATTTAGGTATTCTATTTCTTCTGCTGTTAGCATAATTCATGTTTTTACTTTACCCTTTAGCACCTCAAACTCTGCCCCCCATTAATAACTCACATTTCCACTGGTTTTAACATGAGTGGTCAGTCAAGAATTTTTTACATATTACTGATAGTTACATTGTTGTGGTCCTTTCAGATCTACATCACCAATCATGTCCTCATCAACTCAAGTGTTCAAGCAGTTGTTTTTCTTCTATATTTCCACTCCTGTAGTTCTTCCTCTGAATGTGGGTAGCATTCTTTTCCATAAATCCCTCAGAATTGTCTTGGGTCATTGCACTGCTACTAGTACCGATGTCCATTACATTCAATTTTACCAAAGTGTATCAGTCTCTGTGTACAATGTTCTGCGGGCTCTGCTCCTTTCACTCTGCATCAATTCCTGGAGATCTTTCCAGTTCACGTGAAATTCCTCCAGTTTATTATTCCTTTGAGCACAACAATATTCCATCATGAACATATACCACAATTTGTACAGCCATTCCCCAATTGAAGGACATACCCTCTCTTTCCAGGTTTTTGCCACCACAAAGAGCGCAGCTATAAATATTTTTGTACAAGTCTATCTATGATCTCTTTGGGGTACAAAGCCAACAACGGTATGGCTGGATCAAAGGACAGGCATTCTTTTATTGTTCTTTGGGCATAATTCCAAATTGACATCCAGAATGGTTGGATCAGTTCACAACACCACCAGCAGTGCATTAATGTGCCAATTTTGCCACATCCCCTCCATCATTCATTACTGTCTCCTGCTATCATTTTAGCCAATCTGATAGGTATGAGGTGGTACATCAGAGTTGTTTTGATTTAGAACACTTTCTCATGTGCTTACTGATAGTTTTGATTTCTTTATCTGAAAATTGAATATTCATGTCCCTTGATCATTTATCAACTGGGGAATGGCTTGATATTTTATACAATTGATTTAAGTCCTTACATATTTGAGTAATTACACCTTTGTCAGAGATTTTTGTTATGAAGACTTTTTCCCAGTTTGTTGTTTCCCTTCTGATTTTGGTTGCATTGTTTTGTTTGTACAAAAACATTTTAATTTAATATAATCAAAATTATTTTTTTACATTATATAATTTTTACTAACTCTTGCTTGGTTTTAAAATTTTCCCTTTCTCATAGATCTGACAGGTATACTACATTATGTTCACCTAATTTTCTTAAAGTTTCCCTTGATATTCTTGATTTTTTGTTCTTCCAAATAAACTTTGTTATATTTTTTTCTAATTCAGTAATAAAGTTTTTTGGTAGTTTGATAGGTATGGCACTAAATAAGGAAATTAATTTGGGTAGAATGGTCATTTTTATTATGTTAGCTCATCCTACCCATGAGCAATTAATGTTTTTCAAATTGTTTTGATCTAGTTATAATTGTTTGGAAAGTGTTTTGTAGTTATGTTCGTATAATTCCTGTGTTTTGGTAGATAGATTCCTAGGTATTTTATATTGTCTAGGGTGATTTTAAATGGTGTTTCTCTTTCTACCTCTTGCTGCTGTGATGTGTTGGAAATATATAGAAATGCTGATCATTTATATGCATTTATTTTGTATCCTGCAACTTTGTTAAAGTTGTTGATTATTTCTACTAGCTTTTTAGTTGATTGTCTGGGATTTTATAAGTATACCATCATATAATCTGCAAAGAGTGATAGCTTAGTCTCCTCATTGACTATTTTAATACCTTCAATGTCTTTTTCTTTTCTAATTGCTTCTTCTAGAGTTTCTAGTATAATATTAAATAATAGAGGTGATAATTGGCATCCTTGTTTCTTATTGGAGAGGCTTTGATTTTATCCCCATTGTATATGATGCTTGTTGATGGTTTAAGATATATACTGTTTATTATTTTTAGGAAAGGCCTTTCTATTCCTATACTTTCTAGTGTTTTCAATAGGAATAGGTGTTGTATTTTGTTAAAGGCTTTTTCAGCATCTATTGAGATAATCATGTGGTTTTTGTTTGTTTGCTTGTTGATATGGTCAATTAGGTCAATGGTTTTTCTAATGTTGAACCATCCTTGCATTCCTGGTATAAATCCCACCTGATCATGATGGATAACCATCTTGATCACTTGCTGGAGTCTCTTTGCTAGTATTTTATTTAAAATTTTTGCATCTATATTCATTAGGGAGATTGGTCTGTAGTTTTCTTTCTCTGTTTTTGATCTACCTGTCCTTTGGAATCAGCATGATATTTATGTCATAAAAGGACCTTGGTAAGACTCCTTCTTTGCTTAATAATAATTAAAATAATTAAAAATAATTTATATAGTATTAGGATTAATTGTTCTTTGAAAGTTTGTTAGAATTCAATTGTAAATCCATCAAACCCTGGGAATTTTTTCTTAAGGAGGTCTTTGATGGCTTTTTCAATTTCTTTTTCTGATATAGGAGTATTAAGCATTCTATTTCTTCTGCTGTTAATATAGGCAATTTATATTTTTGTAAATATTCATCCATATGACCTAGATTGCTAAATTTATTGTCATATAATTGCGCAAAAGAGTTTTTGATTGCCTTAATTTCCTCTTCATTAGAGGTGAGGACACCGTCTTCATTTTTGATACTATTAATTTTGTTTTCTTCTTTTCATTCTTTTCATTATTAGATTGACCAGTACTTTCTCTGTTTTATATGTTTTTTTCAAAATACCACCTTCTAGTCTTATTTATTAATTCATTAGTTCTTTTACTTTTGATTTTATTAATTTCTCCTTTGATTTTTTGTGTTTCTAATTTAGTTTTCTTCTGAGGATTTTTAATTTGATTATTTTCTAGTTTTTTTAATTGCATGCCCAATTCCTTAACCTATGCCCTCCTAATTTGTTAATATATGCACTCAGTGATATAAATTTTTCCCTTAGAACTGTTTTGGATGCATCCCATAAGTTTGGGTAAGATGTCTCATCATTGTCATTGTCTTCAATGAAATTATTAATTGTTTCTGTGATTTGTTCTTTCACTAAACTATTTTGGAGAATCATATTATTTAATTTCCAATTAGTTTTTGGTTGGCTTATTCATGTAATCTTATTAATAACTATTTTTATTGCATCATGATCTGAGAAGGTTATATTTATTATTTCTGCTTTTTTGCATTTGTTTGCCATGTTTCTATGCCTTATTATATGGTCTATCTTTGTGAATTTTCCAAATGCTGCTGAAAAGAAGGTGTATTCCTTTTTGTCCCTATTTATTTTTCTCCATATATCTATTAACTCTATTTTTCTAGGGTTTCATTCACCTCTCTTATCTCTTTCTTATTAATTTTTGGTTTGATTTATGTAGATCTGATAGGGGAAGGTTGAGTTCCACCACTAGTATGGTTCTTTAAAGGGTTTTTTTAACAATTAATTATGATTTACTTATTTTTTAAACATTTATTAATATTCATTTTCAACATGGTTATATGATTCATGCTCCTACATTCCCCTTCACCCCCCCTTTACCCCTCTACCCATGGCCAATGCACATTTCCACTGGTTTTAACATATGTCATTGATCAAAACCTGTTTCCAAATTGTTGATAGTTGAATTTGTGTGGAAGTTTCAAGTGTACATCCCCAATCATGTCACCCCAACCCATGCATTCAAGCAGTTGTTTTTCTCATATATTTCCTCTCCTGCAGTCCTTCCTCTGAATGTGGGTAGTGTTCCTTTCCATAAATCCCTCAGAGCTGTCCAGTGTCATTGCATTGCTGCTGGTACAGAAGTCCATTACATTCCATTTTACCATAGTACATCAGTCTCTGTGTACAGGGTTCTTCTGGCTCTGATCATTCCACTCTGCATCAATTCCTGGAGGTCTTTCCAGTTCACCTGGAACTCCTCCAGTTTATTATTCCTTTTAGCACAATAGTATTCCATCACCAGCATATACCACAATTTGTTTAGCCATTTCCCAATTGAAGGACATACCCTCCTTTTCCCATTTTTTGTCACCAAAAAAAGCTCAGCTATAAATATTTTCGTACAGATCTGTTTATTTATGATCTCTTTGGGGTACAAACCCAACAATGGCATGGCTGGATCAAAGGGCAGGCATTTTTTATAGCCCTTTGAGCATAGTTCCAAATTGCCAGCCAGAATGGTTGGATCATTTCACAACTCCACCAGCAATGCATTAATGTCCCAAATTTGCCACATCCCCTCCAGCATTCATTACTCTCCCCCTTCTTTCATTTTAGCCAATCTGCTAGATGTGAGGTGATACCTCAGAGTTGTTTTGAGTTGCATTTCTCTAATTATTAGAGATTTAGAACACTTTCTCAGGTGCTTATTGATACTTTTGATTTCTTTACCTGAAAATTGCCTATTCACGTCTCTTTCTCATTTATCAATTGGGGAATGGCTTGATTTTTTATACAATTGATTGAGATCCTTGTATATTTGAGTAATTAGACCCCTGTCAGAGTTTTTTGTTATAAAGAATTTTTTCCAATTTATTGTTTCCCTTCTGATTTTGACTACATTGTTTTTGTTTGTCCAAAAGATTTTTAGTTTAATATAGTCAAAAACATTTAATTCACATTTTGTAATTTTCTCTAACTCTTGCTTGGTTTTAAAATCTTTCCTTTCCCAGAGATCTGACAAGTATACTATTCTGTGTTCACTTAACTTATTTATAGTTTCCCTCTTTATATTCAAGTCATTCACCCATTCTGAATTCATCTTGGTGTAGGGTGTGAGATGTTGCTCTAAACCTAATCTATCCCATATTGTTTTCCAAATTTCCCAGCAGTTTTTGTCAAATAGTGGATTTATGTCCCAAAAGTTGGCTCTCTGAGTTTATCACACACTGTCTTGCTGATGTCATTTACCCCAAGTCTATTCTACTGATCCTCCCTTCTGTCTCTTAGCCAGTACCATATTGTTTTGATGACTGCTGCTTTATAGTATAGTTTAATATCTGGTACTGCCAGGCCCCCTTCCTTCACATTTTTTTTCATTATTTCCCTTGATATTCTTGATCTTTTGTT
>NC_058133.1:351590846-351639177 GCF_016433145.1 Gracilinanus agilis
TTTGGCTTTGTCAGAGATCATAATAGCCACTCCTGCCTTCTTTTTCTCATTTGAAGCCCATACGATTTTGCTCAAGCCCTGAACCTTAAACTTGTGTATGTCTACCCACCTCATATGTGTTTCTTGTAGACAACATATGGTAGGATTTAGGTTTCTGATCCACTCTGCTATTTGCTTCCATTTTATGAGCGAGTTCATCCCATTCACATTCAGAGTTACAATTATCAGTTGTGCATTCACTGACATTTTTGTATCCTCCCCTTGACCCACCCCTTCTTCTTACACTATTTTCTTTTAAACCAGTAGTTTGCTTTGAGCCTGTATCCCTTATCCCCTCCCTTGATTGACTTCCCTTTCTGCCCCCTCCCTTGTTATTCCCCTTTTTTGTTTTTTAAAGGCCTAATGAATTCCCTCCCCCTTCTTCTCACCTTCCTTTTTTGACCTCCCCACTCACTTGCTCACCTTGGTTTATCCCTTCTGACTTTCTCAGTAGGGTTAGATGGAGTTTTGTATCCAAATGGATAATAAAGCTACTCTTCCCTCTCCGGGTTGATTACACTGAGACTAAGTTTTGACTATTACCTCTTAATGCTTTCTTCCTCTTCTTCTTATGATAGTATTTATCCCCTCCCCTTCCCATGCCCTCTTTGTGTGTAATAGAATATCCTATTTTTCTTATTTACTCAGATTTTTCTTGGTGTCCCCTACTAATCCCACCCTTTTACCCACCCCCCATGTCATCTTAGACCATTTAGTATCCTGTCCTCTCCGTATGAATTATTCTTCTGGTTGCTATGATAGTGAATATTAGAATAGTGAGTACAGTTCTCTCCAGAGAATTATACATAGCATCTCTCCTCACAGTAATACAGATAATTAGATGTTATTTAAGCCCTTAAAGAGTCAAGTTTAAACATTATGAGTTTTCTTTCTTTCCCCTCTGTTTCTTATTTACCTTTTCATGTTTCTCTTGATTTTTGTGGTTGGGTATCAAACTTTCCATTTAGTCCTGGTCTCTTTTGTGCAAAAACTTGGAAATCTTCAATTTTGTTGAATGCCCATACTTTCCCATGGAAGTATATAGTCAGTTTTGATGGGTAGTTGAACCGTGGCTGAAGGCCCAGCTCTCTTTCCTTTCTGAATATCATGTTCCAAGCTTTGCGGTCTTTTAGAGTGGAGGCTCCCAGATCCTGTGTGATCCTGGTTGGTGCTCCTTGATATCTGAATTGTCTCTTTTTGGCTTCTTGTAAGATTTTTTCTTTTACTTGGAAGATCTTGAATTTGGCTATTATATTCCTGGGCATTGTCTTTTCTGGATCGAGTGGCGAGGGTGATCTTTGGATCCTTTCAATGTCTATATTGCCCTTTTGTTGTAGAACTTCAGGGCAATTTTGCTGAATAATTTCTTTTAGTATGGAGTCCAAATTTCTATTAATTTCTCCCTTTTTAGGGAGACCAATGATTCTCAAATTGTCTCTTCTACACCGGTTTTCTTGGTCTGTCACTTTCTCATCCACGCCCCCCAGCCACTTGGTGTCCCACGTCTTGCAGCTCACAGGTACAAGCCCTTGGGCTGCTAGTGATTTACTGGTTGCCCCAATCCTGTTTTCACTCCTGTGTGTTTGCCTTGGTGTGTGTGTGGGGGGGTGGAGGGGCTTCTTCCTCTTGCATTTTAGCAAGAGCGGTTTCACCCCTTTATAGTGTGGAAATGCCCTGATTCTGTGTACCTTCAATGCTGCATCCTGTTGTGGGGTTCCTTCGTTCATCTGGGTTCGTTTTTATGTCCCCTTGAAGAGTCCTGTATGCTTTGGTTAGGAGAGATTGAGCAGTTGCTCCTTACTCTGCCACCATCTTAACCAAAAGTCTAACTAATTGATTTTTAAGGATCATATTATTTAATTTCCAATTAATTTTTGTTTTACTTATCCATGTACTCTTGATAATTATGATTTTTATTGCATTATGACCTGAAAATGTTGCATTTACTATTTTTGCTTCTTTGCATTTGTTTTTTATGTTTTTATGCCCTCATACATAATCAGTCTTTGTGAATATACCATGTGCTGCTAAAAAGAAGGTGTATTCCTTTTTGTCCCTATTCATTTTTTCCATATATCTATTAACTTCAGTTTTTCTAGGATTTCATTCACATCTCTCATCCCTTTATTTATTTTTGTTTTGATTTATCTAGTTCTGATAGAGGTAAATTCAGGTCTTACATTAGTATAGTCTTACTCCCTATTTCTTCCTTAAGCTCCAATAGTTTCTCCTGTAAAAAATTTGGGAGCTATACCATTTGGTGCATATATGTTGAGTATTGATATTTCCTTATCATCTGTACTACATTTTATAAGGATGTATTAACTTTTCCTATCTCTTTTAATTAGATCTATTTTTACTTTGTCACATATCATGATTGCTACTCCTGCCTTCTTTTTCTCAGTTGAAGCCCAATAGATTTTGATACAGACTTTTACTTTTACCCTGTGTGTGTCCATCTGCCCCATGTGTGTTTCTTGTAGATAACATATGGTTTGTGGATCTAGCTACTTTCTCAGAATCGATTCCACTCAGCGTAAGGTTTAAGTATTACCTATTTGCACTCTCTTCCTCTCCTTCTAATAATAGTATTCTTCCTCTCCTCCTCCCATGCACCTATTTATCTGGCATAGATTATCCTATTTTTCTTATTCCTTCAAATTTCTCTTGGTGCCATATTCTATTCTCCCCTTTTTCTTTTTTCCATATTATTTTAAACCTCTTAGTACACCAACTTCTACCTGTGAATAATTATTCTAACTACTATAATAATGAATACAATTTTTAACAGTTATAAATAACATTTTTCCACATAGGAAAATAAACAATTTGACCTAATGGAAGCATTTAAAAAAGAAAAAAATGATCCCCCTCTTTCTTATTTACCTTTTTATATTGATTTTGATGTTTTGTATTTGGACATACAATATTCCATTTAGTTTTCGTCTTTTCCTAACAAATATTTGGAAACCTTTTATTTTGTTCAATTCCCATACTTTTCCCTGGAAGGATATAATCAGTTTTGATGGGTTGATGATGAAGATCCTTTGTTGTAGATCCAATTCTCTTGTCTTATGCATATCATATTTCAAGCCTTGTGGTCTTTTAGTGTGGAGGCTGCCAGATCCTGTGTAATCCTGATTGGTGCTCCTTGATATATGAATAGTCACTTTCTGGATTCTTGCAATATTTTCTCCTTAGTTTGGAAGCTCTTCAATTTGGCAATTACATTCCTGGGGGTTGAATTTTGAGGATTTAATGTAAAGGTTAATATATGGATTCTTTTAATGTCTATTTTGCCCTCTTGTTAAAGAACATTAGGGCAGTTTTCTTGGATAATTATTTTAGTATGATGTCAATATTTCTGTTTGTTTCCTGGTTTTCAGGTAGGTCTTTGAATATCAAATTGTCTCTTCTACATCTGTTTTCGAACTAAACCAACTTCTCAATGAGATACTTTATGTTGCCTTCTAATCTGTCATTCTTTTAATTTTGCTTTATTAATTCTTGGTCTCTTGTGAGATAATTCACTTCTACTTGTCCAATTCTAGTTTTTAAATACTTGTTTTCTGCTAAGATCTTTTGATTTTCCTTCACAGTTTCATCCATCCTTCTTTTCATGGCTTCCAGGAGGTCATTTCTAGTGTTCAATTTGCTTTTCATTTCATTTGATTTCTGGGCTTCTTTTTTCTAAGTAGGAGATTTTGTCTTTTAAACGTTTATTTTCTTTTTTAACTATTTCCCAATTTTATTGTCAATTTCATTTTATCTTTCTCATAATCTCAAATCTGATCTCCTCAAGAACTTGTGGCAAATTTCAAATTTGGGGGTAAGGTTTGGATGTGTTTACCTGTTTTTTGCCTTCTTCTGTCTACTCTTTTGTCTTGAGTTATTCTGCATAAAAATTATTTAGGTTTTTTTCTTTTTTTTTTCATAGTTGTGGATTATAGTTCTTGGCTATTGGTCGCCATTGCTTTGTTCCTTCCTGGTATGAAGTCTGAGCAAGGAAAGTGGGTGATCTTGTATTGAGCTCCAGAGAGGTTTTTGCCCTGAAGCTATTTTAGAGTATCTGTGGGAGTGTCTGCTGTGTGCAGCCCTCAGCTGTCTCTGAGCCCAAGCTTCATGTTCCTCAACCTCCTGGGGTCCCAAATCTCACTGCTCTTAGGGGTAAATCTGTGATGTCCTCATCCAGCCTCTGATAACATATATTGTCCCACAAAAATCTAAGTGAGGAGGGTAGTGTGTCATTTGGAATTGTTGTAAGCCCTGGAAGACTACAACTCCCAAGGATCCTTGCTATAACTTCCCCTGACACCTCCCACTTCCTTTGTTGGAGCTGTCAGAGAAAGTATAAAAGAGGGAGTTTGGCACCTTTTCTCTTTCTCGACCCTGGAGTCTCTCTGCTCTCTTAAGCCTGGAGGGTCTCCCATCCTGATCTCTCTCAGTGCCCTTTTCCCTTTCTATCTACCTCCTAGTTTTTCCTAGACCTTCCCCTTTCTAATTTAAATAAAATCTAGCTATTCTAAACTCTAAGTTGTTCTCTGATTTTTTATTTGAGCCCTGAAGGGCTCTGGTCAATTTCCCCCCATGTGGGTTGGAGACCACTACCTTCCTTTCCCTTCCTCTACCTTCCTCTCTCTTTTCTCCAATTCCTCCAATCCTTCTACCTTCCTCCTTTCACCCTCTCACAGTTTATGGTGACCCATATGGGCCCTGAGTCTACTAACTATCCTGCCTGCCTTACTGGCTAAGGGTCCTTGAACAGAGAGAGGTAGTTTCAAGTGTTCTGACTCAACTTTTGGGATCCTCTCAATGCCCAGTAGCCAATTATTTGGCTAAGTTGGACCCAGTAGCTTCAGGGGCACTACCATGTCTTAGAGGAGTAGCTGCAATGGCTCTATTGCCCTAACAAATGGTTGGATCAGTTCAACATTCTATCAGAAATGCATTAATGTAGCAATATTCCACATCCCCTTCAACATTCATCACTTCATTTTACTATCATATTGGCTAATCTAGAGATATTTTAATTTGCATTTCTCTAATCAAAAGTACTTTAAAATATTTTTTCACATGATTATTGACAACTTTTATTTCTTCTTCTGCAAATTGATTATTCATATCCTTTGATCATTTGACAGTTGAGGAATTACTTTTATTCTTATATCTTTGACTTAGTTCTCTATATATTTAAGAAATGAGATTTTTATCAGATAAATTTGTTGTTTAAAATTTGTTGTAGTGAAAAAATATTTTATCTGGCTGTAATAAAGTATAATATTTGTCACATTTCCAATTTTATGTTCTTTTCCTGGGAAAATAAACACTACATACTATGGAATGTTCAGGAATAAATATGTATCAATATAAAATATTATGAATTGTTTACTTTTTTAAAAAGAGGGATACATTTTGCCACATAATATTTTTATGATGCTTTGAGAGAATGTTTTAACATGGTAACAGGAAAGAAACTCTCACTCTAGTTTCTCAAGTAGTTTGTATTAAAATTGAAACATATGCCAGATTCCATTCTCTAATATTATGACCCTCAAATTATTGGAAATAAAAATACAACAAAGGGATATCATTGAAAAGTAACTAAGTGAAATAACTACACAATTTCACGTTCCATATGGAAAGCAATATTTTACCATTTTAAAAGCCTAATTTGCTTTAGATAGTTTTATCTTTTCCTTCTTACATGTTTTTCATTCCTCTTTTATTCTAGATCAGTTTTACACAAGACAATACCACCCCCACCACACCCAAACATGGAATTTACTATCTGGTAATGTGCTCTGAGTTAAATAGAGAAAAAGTCATGTACATGTTATAAGCTATATTCTGAAAAATCACATATCCCAATTCACAAGATTTAATAGCAAGGTAGATACTTACATTAAAGATTGTCCTTGAGAGTATTTAGAACAAGATCTATCATCTCTAAACCAGGAGTGATAACAGCCATTACCTACAAGGGATGTTATCCTTGTCAATATTCCAAAAGATAAAATGTATTTGCTGAAAAGATAAACTGACTGTCAACCAAAAAAATGCAGTCTTGTCATTGACATGAATAATCACTAAACTATATCGAAAATGTGTGTACTGCAATGGCTTACAGGACTATTGAATATTGTCTTAACTGAATTTAATGATATGTTATATATTTCCCTTATATTTACTGCAAATATGCTCAGAATGGCATTGGAACATGAAATAAATATATCTCCTGATGTGCATCAAAAATTTGTGCATCCTTAACAAAATTCATTAGGTAAAAGAAAAGATAAAGATATCAAAGAAAATTATGAAGAAAATTGTAACAGAAAGATGTCTAGTAGTACCCGATTTTAAACTATATTATAATTCAGTAAGTATAAAAAATATCTGTACTTGATAAGAAATCAAATAATAGATCAATGGAACAGAATAGATATACAAGAGTCAGAACATAGTAACATTAAGTTTTACAAAGGTAAAATTCTAAACTCTTAGAAGAAGAATTCAGTATCTTGTAAAGATGATTAGGAAAACTGGCAAACATAGATATAGACCAATATGAAATACCATTTATTAAGATGGTAATAAAATGGATATATGATCTAAGTATAAAGATATACAAACATAAATATTATAAACAAATTAAAAAAGAGAATATATTACTTACCAGATTTATGAAGAGAATACTATTAATGAAAAAGAAATCAAAAGCAATGTGAAATATAAGATGTATATTTTAAAATTTTAAATTTAAACTTTTTTTAAATAAAATTAATGTAGCCAAAATGAGAAAGAAAACAATAAATTGGGGTGAAATTATGCACAATTACTCTTGTAAGATTTAAATTAATATGCAATAACTCCAAGTATTATATTTTATAAGATTTGTTAATAATCACTTGAAGTATAGGAAATAAAAAGAACAAAAGTAAAAGCCTGAATAAAGAGAAGTTTTTCCCAAACATGTTAGTGGGAGAAGAGAGCGAGAGGCAGGGTTATACAAACTTTTTCTCCAAAACATAAGGATGTAACGTGAGGACAAACATGGGATTCTGGGAAATGGAGTCCTGGGGTACAACATTCTAACTACATACCCTGATATAGGTCTATTAACTAAACTATTTAGAAAACTTTATTAAATATGAGTGTGAGCCATTCCTCAATTGTTAAATGGTCAAAAGAAATGAATAGAACATTTTTTGATGAAGAGATCAAATCTGTATCTGAATACATGAAAAAATGCTCTAAACCATTAGTGATTTGAGGAAGCAAAAAAAAACAAAAACACAACTCTGAGAAATCAACTCATTCCTATCACATCAGTGAAAATGATAAAAGAGAAAAATTACAATGTTAGAGGGGATTTGGAAATACAGAAACACTAATACTTTTTTGTTGGAACTGTGCACTGATCCAGTCATTTTGCAGAACAATCTGGAAATATACTCAAAGAGTTATAAAATTTTGTATAACCTTTGACCCAGTAATACAACTATTAAGTCTATTTCCTAAGACGATGAAGGAAAAAGGAAAGAAAATATATTTTCTAAAATATTTATAACAACTTTTTTGGTGGCAAAGAATTAGAAAATGAAAGGATTTTCATCAACTGGGGAATATCTGAAAAATTAGTCAAGTATGTTTGAGTACTATTGTGCCATAAGAAATAACAAACAAGACGATTACAAAAACCTGAAAAGATTTATAGGAAGTGATACAAAGTAAAGTGAACAGAACCAGCAGAACACTGAACACAACAATAATATATGATATGAAAAACTATGAATGATTTTTCTGGTAGTTTGATAGGCATTTTAATAAATATGTAAACTAATTCAAGAACTATTTTTTAATCTATTAGCTTGGCCAAACCATGAGAAATTAGTATATCTCTAGTGGTTTAGATTTATATGTATAAAGTGTCTTGTAATTTTGTTTATATAGGACAAGGGATATTTTTGGTTGGTAAATTCCCAAGTAATTTGTATTTTCTGTGATTATTTTAAATGGAGTTATTCCTTCTACCTTTTCCTTCTAAAACTTATTGCTAATATTTAGAAATGCTGAAAACTTAAGTGATTTTATTTGAAATTTCACAAATTTGCTAAATTTGTTGTTGTTTCAATTAGTTTTTTAATTAATTCTCTAGTATTCTCTAACAACAGTCATGGTCATATTTCCATATTGTGTATTCTAATTCATTCAATTACCTCTTACTATGTTATTGCTATGGCTAGCATTTTTAATACAATATTTAGTTTTAAAGGCAAAAAGGGACATTCTTGCTTTACCTTTGACCTTGTTATGAAGACTTCTAGTTTATCTTCATTAGAGAAAAATATTTGCTTTTGATAGTAAAGAGATACTAATTATCATTTAAAGAAAGTTTCAATTGAACCCTCCTAATTTTTAGTGGGTTCCCCCAGCCACTGAATCCATTTGCATTATCAAATTATTTTTGTTGGTTTTGATATTGATCATTTGTGCTTATAGTTTTCCTAATATTGTGCCAGTCCTGATTGCCTGGGACAAATGCCATCTTGTTATAATGTATCATCTTTTTGAAATAAAAGCTTTCTTGCAAATATTTTATAACAATTTTGAATTAATATTTACTACAGATATAGGTCTGTTATTATTTTTCTTTCTCTGTTTTTGCTCTCTCTCACTTTGTTCTTTTTTCAATTTTATTTTTTAGAAAAGAAATTTTTCTGAAGTTAAATAATTCATGTTTTTATTCTCTTCTCCCCAACCCTGCCCCCCCGTAGCTGAATTCTCTTACTTTGTTCTTCAACTCCTTTTAGAGTTCCTCAAGAGCTTGTGACATTTCCATATTTTTGACAGTTTGGATATTTTTGCTTATTTGTCACTGTCTGCTATTGCTTCTGTATTTTGCTCTTTTTCTCCATAGAAATTATCCAGGGTCAAGAGGTTTTTTTTTTTGTTGTTGTTGTTTTTGTTTTCTGCCACTTGTTCCTTTTGCCACTAGAGGATTGGGGTTCCTGCACATTGACTGCCTTCTTAGCTTCTGTCTTACAGGGCTTTGCCTCGGTATTATCTTCCCTTTCCAGACAGAAGCCAAAGTGAGAAAAGATAATGTGATGTTCTTTGTGTAGCACACTTTAAAGAGCTTTGCCCTGAGGCTATCTTTCTGGGCCTGTTGCCTCAGCTGCAGCCAGCTCTATCTCTGCCCAAGCTCCAAGCTCCACTGCCCAGGCTCTGCAGTCTTCAGCCTCCAGTCTCAAGTCTCACTGTCAAGGCTTTGCACTGCCCTTAGGGATAAGTGCATTACAGAGGTGGTGGGAAAAATATATACGTCTGACCATATATGCATTAATTGTGAAATAATACATATATGGTCAGAAGTATGTATTTGTTGACTTTGCCAAATTTCTTTCCCTCTTTCTTTTACAATATTTTTTTATTTAGTGAGGGCTCACTGAAGAGAAGATTATGAGAGATATATACAAAAATGAATGTGAGAAACAAAAACAAAGGTGTGCATAAAAGTGTTAAAAAGTAAACAAAACTTCTCAAGCCAGGGTTCCCAAACTTTTTTGGCCTACTGCCCCCTTTCCAGAAAAAAATATTACTTAGCATCCCCTGGAAATTATGAAACTATTTATTGAACTCAGAATAGAATGTAATACAAAAATATTGTGGCCATCACCACTCCCCTGAATCATTGCAGCACCCACCAGGGGACAGTAGCACCCACTTTCGGAATCACTGTTCTAGAGTTTCACTTATTTAAAGAATCAATGATGGAAAAATGGAATTGTTTTTTTCTTAACTCTCCTTGAAACAGAGCTGGTCATTAATATTGATTAGTCTTTATCATTCTCCAGATGTCTTTGATAGCAAGACATCTGTTCATTTTGATTTATGTACTGAAGACAGGTGTGTGTACATTGATATATAGAACACAGATAAAGACAATTATAGTTATTGACATAACAGAATCATTTTTATATAGGGAAAATGTATCAAACACATTCATACACACTCATACTTAACACATGATTTCCTCAAATATTTTGTGATTCTAAGTTGGAAAAGATTACTTTAATGTTTTCCATTAGTAGTAAATGGAATATATGTATTGCCTAAAAGACTTTGAAGTACTCATATTCATATTTTAATACATATTGGCAAATATGTCATAACCTGTTTATACTATTTCACCATTACATGACTACAAATTGGGCCTAGTGACATGAATAAAATAAAATATTTTATATCATATTTTTGTAAAACTAAAAATGATTTATTTATTTTTATAAAAATATTTTGTTTTACTTTCTCATTTAAAATGTATTAGACTTCATTTGTAAAAATCTGTGGATATCAGAACTTTGGAAATCAGCAAGGCATATAATCCAAAGAATAAATACGGGAGGGAATGAAAAGAACCAACTTTTTTGTGGGTAGAAACTTCAATAGTTAAGGAATTTTATTAGTATTGAATTCTTAAAATCAATAAGCTTTTCTCAGAGCGTACTATATGATAAAAAGAGCTATGTAAATCTGACTATTGACACTCATCCTAATTTCAGTACTTTCATATTTGAACCATAAAAATATTGATATTACATCCTATGATTTCTGCAAACAAGTACCTTCAATAGAATTTTAAATACTTCTTTTGCTATCTAGGGAGACTTTATTGTGTATTTTTTTTCTGATCAATAAATTGACAACCAAATGGTTAAATATGCTCCATCCCAATAGTAAGCTTCTGCATATTTTTTATCTTTCCAAATTCTAATTAAAGTTATCTCTGGTACATTTTTGAAGTAGCTCCTTACAAATGTATTTTCAAGACATGGATAGAAACCTCACTCAAGGTTTCTATAACTGCATTACCCTGACTTTTTATTTTTAAAACACTTTTAAAAATGTGAGCCAAATTCATAATTATGATGGCCATAGGAGATAATCTAATTGTTTATAAAAAGAATGCTTCAATCTCTCTGTTTGTGAGATAGCTAAATATTTGAGGAAGATTGCAGGAAAATATAACAGAAAAAATTAGGAAACTGTATGTTTTCAATGAACATATGACAACTATAATGTTTTTATAACTATATTGTAGAGGAATTAAAAAATTTCAGTAATCAATTACCTATTCACTTTAATTCACTTTCAGTCAAAAAAAACTACATGGTATTTTTATTGTACTTAATAAAACAAAATCCATTAGGCAATGTGATAGGATCTTAACATAATATATATGGAATACATCTCTCCCTTAGGTTCCAAAACCAATTTATATGTAGATGACACCCATTTTCTTATCTCTCTTAGCATAATTTATCTTTTGGTTTAAAAAATGAATAATTCTCCCTGATGGGTAAGCTTAAAAAATAATAATTTATACTGTTGATATATTACAGGAAGCCATTTGAATAACAATAATTGTGTAGATCCATGGGAGTAATAACTGATTTTGCATGTATATGAAGACACTATAATTAATTTTTATTAATTTACAAATAAGAAGTAATGAGAGATTGTTTTTTCCTTTTGCATTTGGCCACCCTATGGAACAAAATTTTGTCATTATTTTGAATAGCTTAATTTTTAATTCAAGATAGAAAAAATAAAAATCTGCATGAATAACTAGTCTGTGGTAGCAAATGATTTTTATTTATTTAATTGTTTATCCACTTATTCCTTTATATATTCATGCATTTATTTATTTATCTATTTTATTTACTCATTTATTATTCCTTTATTCATTATTTATTTTGATTATTGAATTTGAACAAGGAGAAAAATGTGTGCCCAGCAAAATATCATTTTGCCATAGAAAAATCTTGGGTCTAAGACTTAGAAAAGTAGATACCGTTCCTTGTGGTACACCATTTGATGACTAGAATAAAATCTCCATTAAAGATAGAGATTTTACATTTTAACTTTTAATCTTCAGTGCCTGTGAACACGCATTACTGCTAGCTCATTTTCTATCATTTCTGGGATGTCTACAGTAGCATTCATATTTTTCTTCATGTGTTGCTGAATGGAAAAGAAAATTTGATTAGCATAGTCCCCAAACAATTAAAATAAAAATGATATGGAGTGAAAGGGAGAGTTTCTAGCTGGAAATGAGCAGGCCCCATCATGTAATCAATTTCATATAAGAATATTATATATATATGTATATATATGTATATATATATATATTTTTTTTAGAAAATGGATACTAGGAAAAGATGATGGTCTGATCATATGACTAGGATTATGAATGACTGTCATCAGCCATAATATTTCTTCCTATGTACTAAAGTGAACATGGAGATAGGTCCTTCAGAGTGTTAAGAGAATTTTTATTAATTTCTCCTTTTTTATATATAAAATGAAAAATAATAAGGTTTCTGAATAAAGACCCCTTATTGTACAGGTTGTCAGTTAGTGGCCCCCTATCAAATTAACTAATATCTATTTTATAGAACTAGAATAAATAATAACAAAATTCATCTGGAAGAACACAAAGTCAAGACTATTGAAGGAACTAATACAAACTTTCAAGAATAGTGGCCTGGCAGTATCAGATCTATTCTGGTACTGACTAAGAAATAGAAGTGTGGGTCAGTGGCATTGACTAGAGGTAAATGAACTCAGCAAACTAGTGTTTGATAAACCCAAAGATCCTACGATTTGGAATCATCTTTTGATAAAAATCTGCTGGGAAAACCAGAAAACAGTAGGGCAAAAATTAGATTTAAATCAAAATTTCACACCCCAAGCCATCATTAACAAAGTATTGGCTGGTGTGTTGGGCCTACACATGCAAGGTGCTCCATTCCCTCTCTTATCAGTTCCACAAGGACATTTTTTGTATGCCCCACCTCTCTGTACAGCCTCCCAAAGAGAGTACTTCTCTCTGGACTAATGGGGGGGTAAGGGAAGATGGTTCTCACAGGTATCTTGAAGTTGTAGTTTGGGCACACAAACTCAAAAACATTCTCCAACACTTCCCTATGCCAAGATATGGTCAAAATGGGTATGTGATGTAAAAATAAAGAGTGATATCATAAGTAAATTAGGGGAACATGGAATAGTTTATCTGTCAGATATATGGAAAAGGAAAGAATTTAAGACCAAACAAGAGACAGAGAACATTTCCAGGTATAAAATGATGATTTTAATTATATTAAATTAAAAAGGTTTTGTACAAACAAAATCAATGCAATAAAGATTAGATGAGGAGTGAGAAACAGGGAGAAAAATTGTTTATAAAAGATTTCTCTGATAAATGACTAATTTCTCAAATATCAAAGGAACTAAGTCAAATTTATGAGAGTCCAAGTCATTTCCCATTGATAAATGGTAAAAGAATATGAATAAGAAGTTTTCAGATGAAGAAATAAATGCTATCTCTAATCATATGAAAAAAATGTTCCCTCTTGATTAGAGAAATGCACATTAAAACAACTCTAAGGTACCATCTCACACCTATCAGATTGAAAAATATGACAGGAAAGGAAAATCATATATGGTGGCATGTATGTGGCAAAATACAAACACTCATGAATTCTGGTGGATTTGTGAATTGATCCAACCATTCTGGAAAGAAATTTGGAAATATGCCCAAAGGCTTTAAAAGAATGCATATCTTTTGATCCAGCAATACCACTATTAGTTCTGTATCCCAAAGAAATAAAAGAAAATGGGAGAGTAACTGTTTGTGTGTGTGTGTGTGTGTGTGTGTGTGTGTGTGTGTGTGTGTTCAATTGGGGAATGATTAAATCCTCCATAAAGTGATGAAGAGTGAAATAATCAGAACCAGGAGAACATTATACATAGTAACTAAAATATTGTGGAATGATCAAATGTGATAGAATTGGTAAATAATAACAATACAATGATCCAGGACAATTCTGAAGGACTTATGAAAAGTAATGCTATCCACCTCTTGAGAAAGAACTGATAACATAGAAATGTAGATGAAAATATATGATTTATTACTTGTTTATTTTGGATATATGATTTGGGGTTTTGGTTTTATAAGATTATTCTCTTACAAAAATGAATAATATAGAAATATGTTGTGAGTGATAATATATGTATAATCCAGTGGAATTGCTTGTCAACTCTTAGAGGAGGGAGGGAAGAGGGGAAGGAGGTAACATGAATCATGTAACTTTGGAAAACTTATCTGTAAATTTGTTATTGGAATTAGAGATAAAATTTTATAAAATTAAAAAAATGAAAATAATAATCTGGATGCTATACCAATTTTTTGAAAGTAAAAAATAGTGAGAATAGGCGGCAGAGGCAAGGTTAAGAAGATACAAGAACCAACCTAATAATCTGGAAAGTAAGGGAATTGGATCTATAATCAAGAATCAACTGCCCAGCAAAATAGATTATTTTCTTGCAAGGGAAAGTATAGTCATTTAATAAAATAGAAGATTTCCAAACATTACTAAAGAAAAGATCAGACATAAAAAGAAAATTTGATGTCCAAATACAGAACTCAAGAGAATCACCAAAAGGTAATTAAAAAAAAAAGATCCAATAAGTTCAAATGATTTGTATTCCTATATTAAAAGATGATATTGGTAACTTAAAAATTATTGTTATCAGAGTAACTAGAAGAAGTATACTTAGAGGATATAGTGACAAACTGTATGGGATGATATGTCAAAAGTATATAAAAAAACTAGGGGAAAGAAGGAGGATAATACTAAGAGAAATGGGAAAAGAGATAAAATGAGATAAATATATATTTCATAAAGAAACACACAGAGGGAAGTGGGAGAAGACCAATACAATGGAAGGGAGGAAGAAGTTTGTGAGAGGTAATACTTAAATCTTGCATTTATTGGAATTGGCTCAGAGAGGGAAGAACAGTTAAAACCATTGAGGCAGAGAATATATCATGTCCTATAGAAAAAGAGAAGGGTAATAAATAGACTGGTGGGAAAGGAAGCAATATAAGGGAGGGAGAGGTTGGGGAGTCATTTAAAAGGCATTAAAATAAAAAGGGAATAGTAAGAAGGGATGTGGTTGGAAAGGGAGTAACATTAGGGAGGGGAAAGGTAGGTGACTGATGAAAAGAGAAAAATTGAAGGGGAGGGTAAGAGGGATATGAGAAAATGCAGAATCAAAGGAGGAAGTCAAAACGGAGGGGAATACACAGATGATAATCATAATAGTGAAAGTGAATGGAATAAATTCACTCATAAAAAGGAAGCATATAGCAGAATGGATTAAAAACCAGAATCCTACCATATGTTGTCTGCAAGAAACATACTTGAGGTAGGTAGAAATACACAAGGTAAAGGTAAGAAAGAGAACAGAATTTATTGGGCTACAACTGAGACAAAGAACACAGGTGTAGCAGTTATGATCTCAGACAAAGCTAAAGCAAAAATAAATCTGATTAAAAGAAATAGGGAAGGTAATTATATCTTAGTGAAAGTCAGTATAAATATTGAAGAAATATGAGTACTCAACGTATGTGTACCATATGGTATAGCATTCAGATTTTAAAGGAGAAATTAGAGGAATTTAAGGAGGAAATAGATAGTAAAAATATACTGGTGGGGAACCTCAACTTTCCCCTATCAGAATTAGAGAAATTGAACCAAAAAAAAAAGTAAGAAAGAAGTAAGGGAAGTGAATGAAATGTCAGAAAATTTATAGCTAATTGATACTGTAGAAAAATAAATAGAGATAAGAAAGAATATACCTTCTTTTCAGCAGCACATGGCACATATACCAAGATCGACCATGTACTAGTACATAAGAACATTGCAAAGAAATGTAGGAAAGCTGAAATAATAAATACAATTTTTTCAGACAACAATGCAATAAAAATCAAAATTAATAATGGATTATGGAAAGGCAAATTTAAAATTATTTGGATACTAAATAATCTACTTCTTGAAAACTGATGTGTTAAAGAACAAATCAAAGAAACAGTTACTGATTTCATTGAAGAGAAGGCCAATGAGGAAATAACATAACAAAATCTATAGCATGCAGCCAATGCATTACTCAGGGAAACATTTATATCCCTGAGTGCATATATTAACAAATTACAGAAGGAAGAAGTAAATTAATTTGGTGTGCAACTTAAAAAACTAGGAGAACAAATTAAAAATCCCCAGATAAAAACTAAATTAGAAATCCTAAAAATCAAAATAGAAATAAATACATTTGAAAGTAAAAGAACTATTGAACTAATAAATAAGACTAGGAGCTGGTAATTTGAAAAAAAACAAATAAAATAGATAATGTACTGGTTAATTTAATAAATAAAAGAAAGAAGAAAATCAAATTAACAGTATTAGCATCACCTCTAATGAAGAGGAAAATAAGGTCACATTTAAGAGATATCATGACCAATTATGTGGCAATAAATATTATAATATAGGGAAAATGGGTGAATATTTACAAAAAATATAAGCTGCCTAGATTAACAAAAAGTGTAAATAGAATACTTAAACAATTTCATCTCAAAAATAAGAAAATTGAACAAGCATCAAGGAACTCCCTTAGAAATAATCCTTAGTGCCAGATGGATTTACAAGTAAGTTCTTTCAAAAATTTAAAGAACAACTAATCCCCCAAATAACTCCGCCAAGGACAGTCCCAAGCCTGGCTGAAAAAGGAGGAGGATTGGGCGTAGGGCTAGCAACCCCACCCCGTAAAAATCACATTTGCTATAGAAACCGCAACCTCACCAAACCAACAAAACCAATGATCTCCTAGTCTGGAAGATTGCTCTCCAACAGAGTCCATGACGCGTGCTGGTGAAAGCCTCTGGGAAGTGTAAAAAGTGAAATTTGGGAAATGTATAAAACTACATTTCCCGTGATCCAACATGGTCCAACTGATTTCCGTCTCCGAAGTCTTGACGCAGGGGAGAGCTTAAATCTCGTGGGTTAGGAGGGAGTGGTCTCTTTTGCGAGTAGGCCATGGCCAGGAAACTGGAGACAAAATGGAGGCGGCAGTTTTGAATGCTTACAAGCGCGTGGTCTAATGATTTTATCTATCAACATGGCTTTAAGTAAAATACTAATTTATATTATTATAGGTGGCCAATAAATCTTCTGAAGACCAGAATAGCAACATGGAACGTAAGAACCTTATACAAAAGCGGAAAACTCCCTCAGGTAGTAAATGAGATGAAAAGATACGACATCAGGGTCCTTGGTTTATGCGAGACCAGATGGAATGGAAGTGGCCAGACCAGACTGACATCAGGTGAAACCATCATTTACTCTGGTCATGAAGACCCGGACCATTCCCAAACCCAGGGAGTAGCGCTGCTCATGACACCTGAAACAAAAAAGGCGCTGATAGGTTGGGAACCTATCTCGTCAAGGCTTATGTCAGCAAGGTTCAACTCAAAGGGGAAGAAGATCACCATCATCCAATGCTATGCACCCACCAATGCGGCAGAGGAAGAGGAAAAAGAAGAGTTTTACAGCTTCCTACAGGCACTACTTGATGGCGCACCAAGAAGAGACCTGAAGATCGTTATGGGAGACTTGAATGCAAAGGTATGAGAAGATAACACAGGAAAGGAATTCATCATGGGAAGGCATGGAGTAGGCACCTGTAATGAAAATGGAGAGCTCTTTACGGATTTCTGTGCCTTCAACGATCTTGTTATTGGGGGTACTATATTCCCACACAAGAAAATTCATAAGTCAACCTGGACTTCACCTGATGGAAGGATGGAAAATCAGATAGATCACATTACAGTTTCCCGCAAGTGGAGAAGAAGCCTTCTAGATGTTAGAGCAAGATGTGGTGCAGATGTGGCCTCTGACCACCAACTCCTGGTGGCAACTTTTAGAACCAAGTTGAAATCATTCAACGACCTTTCAGGCAGATTACACCATAAGTTCAACGTGCAAGATCTAAAGACCAGAGAGGAAAAAGAAACATTCAATTGTGAAATCAAGAACAGGTTCGCGGGCTTGACAGGAGTCATGGGAGAGACAGTTGAAAACCACTGGACCAAACTCCAGCAGACCTGGAAGATCACCTGGGCAGAAGTCCTGAGAAAGAGAGAGAGAAAGCACAAGGAATGGTTAACACAAGAGACATGGACCAAGATACAACAGAGAAGATATTTGAAACAGAGGATCAGCCAGTGCCAAGATCAACAGGAGAAAGAAGAACTTCGAACACAGTACTGGGAAATTAACCGTCAAGTCAAGAAGAGCTCAAGATATGACAAGAGAGGGTTCATTCACGATATGACTGAAGAAGCAAAAACAGCAGCTGGGCAGGGGAACATGAAGAGGCTATACGAAATAACAAGAATTCTATCGGGAAAGAATTACAACCCTAGCAAGCCAGTGAAGGACAAGACTGGCAAGACAATAACAAGTGATGCAGGGCAGAGAGCCTGATGGGCAGAGCATTTCGAAGAAATCCTGAACTGACCACCTCCTCCAACTGTTCCAGACATACCACCAGCCACTGAACTGCTTCAGGTGAACACGGGCCCACCTACCAAAGTTGAAATCATCAAAGCCATCAAGACCATGAAAAACGGCAAGGCTGCAGGTCCAGATGGCACCCCCCCCTGAGGCACTCAAGGTAGACCCAGAAATGTCAGCAGAGATGCTACAACCCCTCCTGCAGAAGATCTGGGAACAGGAACAAGTCCCGACAGACTGGAAACTAGGCTACCTAGTGAAGCTACCCAAGAAAGGTGACCTATCCCAATGAAGCAACTGGCGAGGAATCATGCTTCTATCTGCTCCCAGAAAAATCCTGACCAGAGTAATCTTAGAAAGACTGAAGGAGGCCTTGGACAAGAAACTGAGAATAGGACAAGCAGGGTTTCGTCAGCACAGATCGTGCACCGACCACATCGTCACCCTAAGAATCATCATCGAACAGTCCATCGAATGGCAGTCTCCCCTCTATATGACTTTCGTGGATTTCGAGAAGGCATTTGACAGCGTGGACAGGAACATCATCTGGAGATTGATGCAGCATTATGGGATTCCCCTGAAGCTCATCAACATCATCCAGCGGTTATATGAAGACTTTACCTGCCAGGTCATCCATAATGGGAAACTGATGGCTCCCTTCACAGTGAAGACCGGAGTGAAACAAGGTTGCATGCTTTCGCCCCTTATCTTCTTGATGGTCATAGATTGGATCATGAGAAGAATTACCAAGGACAACAATACGGGCATTCAATGGACTCATACCAAACAGCTTGAGGACCTTGACTTTGCGGATGACATCTGTCTCCTTTCTCACAAGCAGCAAGATGCGCAAGCCAAACTTGCACGACTCTCTGAAGAAGCGGAAAAGACAGGTCTGAAGATCAACAAGAAGAAGACCGAGGTGATCACAGTCAACAGCAGACAGGACCTGCCAATCCAACCTCAGGGAGAAAACATCAAGGAGATGGACCACTTCACCTATTTGGGTAGCATAGTCAGTAAGGACAGCAGAGCAGATGAGGACATCAGAAACCGAATCAACAAAGCCAGACAGGCATTTAACACCTTACAGTCTGTCTGGATCTCCAAAGCACTGTCCCTCGTCACTAAGCTCCGAATCTTCAATACCAATGTAAAGGCCGTCCTCCTATATGGATCAGAAAGCTGGAGAGTGACGAAAGTCAACACCAACAAACTCCAAGTCTTTGTTAACAGATGTCTACCCTACATCTTGAACATCAGATGGCCTGAAAAGTTCTCCAATGCTAGTCTCTGGGAAAGAACAATCTAGTATCCCATTAGTCAGGACATAAAGAAACATAAGTGGAGATGGATAGGACATACGCTACGAAAATCAGAAGACAATGTAGCCAGACAAGCATTGAGCTGGAACCCTACAGGGAGGAGGAAAGTCAGAAGACCAAAACAGACCTGGTGAAGATCTGCCGAAAATGAAATGAAAACAGTCGGAATGACATGGGCCCAGCTGGGGGAAGTTGCCCAGAACAGAGTCCGCTGGCGTGAGATGGTTGCGGCTCTATGCTCCTAAGGAGTCAACAGGAATTAAAAAAAAAATCCCCCAAATATATAAATTATTTTATAAAATAATCAAAGAAGGAGTTTTACCAAATTCCTTTATTACACAATTATGGGACTGATTCCAAAACCAGGCAGACCAAAAACAGAGAAAGAAAACTACATACCAATCTCCTTAGTTTTATGGGTAATATTAAACTCTGAGTTTACTGGGATTTAGAGAAAGGGGAAAAGGAGGACTGCTTGGGGAAGGGATAACTGACTAAGAATAAATTGCAATGGTAAATAACCTTTATACCCAACAAACACAGGACTTGGGAAATGAGTAACACCTATATGGAAGAATGGCAGTTAAATCAGTTAAGCAGTAAGCCATACTCCAGTCAGCTGGGGAATTACAATAAACCCATAAATAACTTAACTACAGTATTTCTAGGGTTAAGGAGAACAGACAAGAAGCAGGAAAAATAATTTATTAAAGTAAAGAAGTTAGGGAGATGGGTAAACAGGGATTCTTTAACTGGGGGTAACTATGGACCATAGACAAGGGAAATGGATTACTACAAGAGCTTAAAATGTACAATAAAGAGGTGATCAGTAAAGTAATATGGTACTGGTTAATAGACAGAAGGGTATATCAATGGAATAATCTTGGGGTAAATGACCTCAACAAGATAGTATATGATAAGCCCAAAGATCCTAGCTTTTGGGACAGGATCCCACTATTTCACAAACACTTCTGGGAAAATTAAAAACGGCATGAGAGGGAGGAAGATTAGATCAGTATCTCCCAACCTAAACCAAGATAAATTCAGAATGGGTAAATGACTTAAATATAAAGTGAGAAATTATAAGTAAATTAGGAGAACATAGAATATGTATGTAGCCTTCTTTTTCAACAAGTGGCCATTTTCTACAAGCAACATTAAGTTGGGGTTCAGAGTTTAGAACACCAAAGAAGCCAGGAGTCAGTTGAAAGACCGTTAGAACAGCACTATAAAAGGAGGTTAATCCCAGGTAAACCAACTCAGTCCTGCATTTGAGTGAAAGGGTGGAAGGGAGTTTGCTGGGTTGGTTTCAGTTGAACTCTAGTAATCCTTTCCAGGATTGTGATTAGCCTAATCCACAGTGCTGTGTCTAACAGTTCCAGTCAATCTCTGTCACAATCTGCACTCTGCAATACACACACACACATATGTATGTATGTATGTATGTGTATATATATATGTATATATATATATATATATATAAAGTTATAGTCTATATCTAATATATATGGTTGGGTATTTTGACTTTAAATTATCACTATTTTAAATATGAATAATATGAAAATGGGTTTTGAACAATGATACATGTAAAATCCAGTGGAATTGCTTGTCAGCTCAGAGAAGGGGGAGGGAAGAGGGGAGGGAAAGAAAATGAATCATATAACCATGGAAAATTATTCTAAATAAATAAATAAAAATTAAAAATCAAATAAATAATTAAAACATTAAGGAACAGTGGTATAAACATTCCTCACAATAAATAGCATCTATCTAAAAGCATCAATAAACATTATCTTTAATATGGATAAGCTAGAATCCTTTCATATAAATTTAAGTGAAACAAGGATGCCTATTATCACCTCTTCTATTCATTATTGCAATAGAAATGCTAATTATAGTGATACAAAAGAAAAAATATTGCAGGAATTGGAACAGGCAGTGAAGGAATGAAGCTATCTCTCTGCAAATGATATAATGGTGTGCCTAGAGAATCCTAGATATTCGACCAAAAATCTAAGAAAAATAATGAACAACTTTAGCAAAGTTTCATGATTTAAAATAATTCCACATAAATAATCAGTATTATTCTATACTACCAGTAACGCTCAACACAAGAGATAGAAGTATTCTCATTTAAAGCAAATGTGGACTATATAAAATACCTGCAAATATTCATGCAAAGGCAAACCCAGTAATTATATGATCACAACTGTAATATAGTTTTCACACAAATTGAATCATATTTAAACATCTGAGGGAAAAACACATTAATTGCTTAGTGTGGGAAGAGCAAGTGGGGGAATTAGAATGCTACTGAAATTGATTTATATGTTTAGTGTCATACCAATCAAACTAAGTCCCAGCCCCCCCCCAAAAAAAAGTTCATGAAGCTTGGGAAAATAATAATAGAATTCATTTGGAAGAACAAAAGATGTAAATTTTTAAAGGAATTAATTTTTAAAAATATGAAAAAGTGATTTAGTTCTATTGAATTTCCAACTATTTTAAAGTGCAAAGCATCAAAAGAATCTGGAATTTGCTAAGAATTCATGATAGACTAATGATCAGGCACTGACACAATTGTAAATTACCATAGTAATCTAGAAAAATCCAAACATCCAAATTTTTGGAAGAAAAAAATCAATATTAGACAAGAACTGTTGAGAAACCCAGAAAACAGTATGGCAGAAAGTAGAAACAAACATTTCACACCATAAACCAAAATAAAGTCAACATAGATATATGATTTTGAAAAATGGTGATAAATAAACAAATTATGGGAGCACAACATAGTTGCTTCTCAGACATAGGGATAAAGAAAAAATTTGAATTAAAACAGAGAGTAGAAAAATTATGAGATGCAAAATAGAAAACTGACTATATGAAAAATTTTAAAAATGTTTTTTTTCCACAAAGAGACTCAGTGGAACCAGAATTAAAAGGAAAATGCAAATGGAATAAAATCTTTCTAGCAAGTGTCTCTTAAAAATGCCTCTTTTCTCAAATATAAAGAAAATTGAGTCAAACTTATAAGAATACAAACCATTTCCCAATTGATATGTAGCCAAAATTTATGGATAGGTAAATTCTAAGATGAAATTAAAACAATCTTTATTCATCAGAAAAAAATACTTCAAATCACTATTAGTAAGAGAAATTCAAGTTAAAGAAATTCTATTTACCACTTCCCACCCACCAGACCGACTAAGAGGATACAATAAGAAAAGTAATAAATGTTGGAAGAGATGTGGAAGAATTAGGACACTGATGCAGTGTTTGTGGAGCCTTGAACTAATAGAATAATTCTGCAGAGCAATCTGGAACCATGTCCAAAGAACTACCAAACTGTGCATGCCCTCTGGTCCATCAGTTAAACTGTGTGTCTATATTTCAAAGATATTAAATATTAAGTATAGAGGAAAAGAACCCACCCCTACAAAACATTTATAGCAGATCTTTTTGTATTGTTAAAGAACTGACTACTGAGGGGATGCTGTCAATTGTGGAATGGTTGAAAAAGTTTTGTATATGATTGTAATGGAATACTATTGTCCCTTAAAAATGAAAAACAAGATGATCACAAAGAAAAAAAATGCGACTTACATGAAATGATGTAAAGTGAAGTGAGCAGAATGAAGAGAATGTACCCAGAAACAACAATAATAAATGATAATCAACTCTGAATGAGAACTTATCAACAAAGTGAGGATCTAGGTCAACTCTGAGGGACTCAAGTTAAAATAAAAAGGTATCCACCACCATAGAAAGAATGGAGTGAAAGCAGATTGAAACATATTATTCTTCATTTTATTTCCTCCATGAATTTCTGTCTAGTGAAAACAATATGCCTCTTGTTTCATGACATGATGAATTTGGAAACATGTATTATAAGATAATATATATACAACCTATATCAGATTGCCTGACTTCTTGGAGAGGGGTGGGAATTGCAACAGGGATTGCAAAATGTTAGAAAATTAATATTAAAAATGAATTAGCAGGGGGGCAGCTGAGGTAGCTCAGTGGAGTGAGAGTCAGGCCTAGAGACGGGAGGTCCTAGGTTCAAACCTGGCCTCAGCCACTTCCCAGCTGTGTGACCCTGGGCAAGTCACTTGACCCCCATTGCCCACCCTTACCACTCTCCCACCTATGAGACAATACACCGAAGTACAAGGGTTTAAAAAATGAATTAGCATAAACTCTGGAAAAATATATAAATTTTAAAAATTCTCACTTCCTTCACCATCAGTTTTATTATTTTTTATTCTTTGTTTTCAGGGAAGACCAATGATATCATAGGTGGATTTTTTGACTTACACAAGAATTGTATTTAAATGAAGTAGAACTAGACTGCAAGAATTCTGGCTCCTTTTCCATGGGGATGTTCAGGGATTATTTATACCTCTGGTACTAGGATTCAATCAAGTTCTTTTCAGAGCTACTCATCTGCCCTATGTATCCACCTGGCAATCAATTCTCGTTTGTGTCTTTAAGAAATTGTAGCACTTGCAGTGATCACACCCTGGTAAATCAGGCTAAATCAGGTTCAGAGTAACTGACAGGTCTCAAACCAATCACTCAGTTAAGGAGGTATCTACTTCAAGCATGTAAACACTTCCCTTAGTGGAATGGGTATGAGAAAGAGAGAGAGACAGAGAAAGAGAGACAGAGATAGACATAGAAAGAGACAGAGAGATAGAGACAGACACACAGAGAGACAGACAGACAAATAGACATACAGATAGAGACAGACACAGACACAGACAGAGTGACACAGAGAGATCATGTTCATTTTATTTTTTCCAAGTATTTCAAATAAATAGAAAATGTGATAATAAATGGATTAACCTGTTCCTTCTGTTACAGTCATGACTCAGCAACCTTTGAGTCCAATTTCAAGATAAAAAGGAAATTTTGAGCCTGTACTCCAACATAAGAACAGCAAGATGGGGTAATTTCTACTATTGAAAGGACCCTGACATTTGAAAACAGCAATCCCATTCAGTGAATGACATTTATATGAGAACTAGTTATCCTTTTATTTTATTAGACTTCTTTCAAGTGTGCCATAAATATCTTTCAAACAGATTTTTTTAACACAGACTTTGTCTTCCCTGTATTGATTTAATTTGGTCTATGTTAATACATTCATTATCGAGATAGATAATTAATGATACTCTGCTACAATAGTCCCATGCTTATTAAATGCCTACTGATGAATAACTGGGCATGAGAATCTGCTCAATTTTAAAATCTAACCTGAAGCAAATGTCTATATACTTCTACATATAAGATATTTTGAAGAGAATTTAAACTCTCTTTGTTTATTTTAAGTTAATCAATCAAGAATCTGGTGTCCCCCTCCTTTTACACTTAGTCATTAACACTTAGTAAGAACCTTTTACTAGAAAAGGAAGTTAATACCTTAAAAGATCACAAGCACTGCCACACCCTGGGCAGTGCTAGGCAAATTGAGAGACTGTGATTGATTCCTGAAATGTGATGGATGAAGAGAGCTGATGGGTAGGGAAAACTGCATATAAGCAGGAATCTCTGGGACCCTGGGGTTCTTGTGTGGTCTTTTACCTCTTGGGCATGAATTCCGGTAAGATTTTTTGTGGCTTCGGATTTCAGCTTCCTGATTCAGACTTTGGATTCTGGTCAAGAACTGGTTTTCTGCTTTGGAGACTTAGGTTTAAGAGGGATGCTTACTCAGGTGAGACTCTTGTCCCTTTGGCATGAGTGACTGCCCTTTGTGGCTCAGCCTCTTTGGCATTGCTCTTTGATTGTTGAAAAGACTGGCTGGAGACACTCTCTTGGGCTGGTGAGATTTGTATTGGGATTCGCATTCACATTCAAAATCTGGAGGCACTCTATCCCAGACTTAGGGTATTTTTAACTAGGCAATATTTTCTACCTCCTTCCTACATTTCCCTTTCTTGCTATCACTATTTTGCTGCAATAAAGCTACTAAAGTTACTAACAGTCTCATGACTTAATATTTATTATAAATAGTGACAATAACTTTTTTAATTCTTATATTTCTTAAACCCATTTTAATTATTACAGATAGAAGAAATATACCTTGAAGTGCTTTGGGAAAATGTTATATATTATATATTATTTAGAAATAAAGTACCCTCACTGTTGTTACTTTGATTGAAATATACATAATTGGATATATTTTAAAAGAAACCATGTCTATCCATCTATTTTAATTGTATAAGTTCAATAAATTCAATTTTAGGAGGAGAAACTTTTCTCATATTAAATGGATTTAAAATGAAAATAGCTATACTATAAAAATATGAATATTTTATGTGTTTATATTTTTTCCCAATTCCATAAACTTCTTGAAATTGATTAATTTAATGAATTTAGTCACATTCAACAGTTATAACTCAGGGGAAAAGAATGGACTTTATAGATGCAAGATATTAATGTTCTCTGAGCTCAGGAAGATAGAATCCCAGCAAAATTTTAGAACTATTAAAATAATAAACGATTAAATGTGATTTATTGATATCTTCTATTTATCCATCATTATAGTTATATCTATTTTTTTCTCTTCCTCTCTCATAAACTAAATATATCAAGAAATGATAATTTTAAAAAGGAAAAATCAGCACAACTGATCAATACATTAAATAAGTATAAAAACATGTCCAATTTGTGACACATGTAGTCTTCCTTTATCCATGAAAATGTAAGGTAGATGTGTCCTCATATAACTTCATTTAAGTCAGAATCATTGATATTTTGAGGTGGAAAATACCAATGAATGAAAATATAAGTTCCCCAGTAAAGAATCAAAAAAATCCATTACCTGAATGCATTTAGTATCTACATTGTGCAAGATATTGAATGTATATATTAAATGTGTAAAAGAACAGGATTTATGAAAGCTGGATGGTAAAAATTCTGACAATAGACTATGAGAGAAGAAAGAGCAATTATTTAGTTTGTTAGCTAAAAAAATTAGAAGTACAGGTCTTGATCTTAGGAAAATCCAAAGAATTTTAAATAAAGAGGTTCTTAGGGTAAACTAATGAGCATATACCACAGTTAAATGATATTTATGGGCAACCGAAACAAATTATTTCTTAATGTTTATTTACTTTTTTCTGTGGAAACAAAAGGGATTTGTGAAGGGCAATTTTCATTTCATACTCAAAACCACAATAGGTAGACTTAATTAAATTACACCTAATGGGATTGAATTTCATTTAATTACCTCTAATTAGAATACTAGTTAACCATAAGGCAATGCCCAATCCTTAATTTATTTCCATTGAGTACTTATAAAATAAAGTCAATTAAAGAGAGGTACTTCAATTCTGTATGCTTTACTTTATTTAAAATAAAATAGACATCATTTCTTTTGAGAACAGAGGCTAATTAAATTAAAGAGAACACTTCTCCTGATTACCTACTTATTTCTATTTCCACTAATACCACCACAGTGCAGACTATCATTAAAATAGTTTTGATTATCATTCTTGAGAACAATTAGAAACTACTCCCAAACAGTTATAAAGTATGCATCTCTTTTGACCCAGCTATTCCACTACAGGGGAAGGTGCTACTAAGGCTGAATATCAAGGAGATCAAAGAAAAAAGGAAAGGACCTATTTGCAACAAATATTTATACAATCTCTTTTTGTGATAGAAAAGACTACAATAAATGATGAGCAGCTTAGTTTTAGGAAGTCCTGGGAAAACTTATATGAACTAATGCAAAATAAAGTGGTCAGGACCAGAAGAACATTACATACAGTAACAGTAATCTTGTAAAAAAATTTCTGCTATGAAAGAAATTATTCTGATCAAGATAACAATTCAAGGCAATTTGAAATGACCCCTAATTTAAAATACTCTTCTCCAGAGAGAGGATTGGGGAACTCTGAATTCATTATGAAACACACTTTTAAAAAACTTTATATTTTAAATCTTTTTTCTAATTTTATAAAAATTATAGTAAAAATTTATAGTAAAAATATAGTAAAAAAGTAAATTATTTTGGGTCAGATTGTCATTTTTATTATATTAGCTCATCTTATCCATAAGCAAATAATGATTTTCCAATTGTTTAGATCCAGTTTTAATTGTGTGAAAAGTGTTTTATAATTGTAATTATATAGTTCCTGTGTTTGTCTTGGCAGATAGATCCTAAATATTTTATATTGTCTAGTGTGATTTTAAAAGGAATTTTTCTTTCTAATTTCTGCTGTTGCTTTTTGTTGGAAATATACAGAAATGCTGATGATTTATGTGGGTTTATCTTGTATCCTTCAACTTTGCTAAAGTTGTTAATTATTTCCACTAGCCTTTTTGTTGGTTTTCTAGGATTCTTTAAGTAAACCATCATATCATCTGCAAAGAGTGATAGTTTAGTCTCCTTGTTGCTTACTTTAATCTCTTCAATTTCTTTTTCTTCTGTAATTGCTACTGCTTGTGTTTCTAGTAAAATGTTAAATAATAGAGGTGATAATGGGCATCCTTGCTTCACTCCTCATCTTACTGGGAAGGTTCCTAAAATCCCCACTGAAGATGATACTTGCTGATTGTTTTAGATATATACTGTTTATTATTTTGAGGAAGGATCCTTCTATTCCTATATTTTAAAGTGTTTTCAATAGGAATGGGCGTTGTATTTGTCAAAAGCATTTTCTGCATCTATTGAGATAATCATGTGATTTATGTTTGTTTGATTATTGATATGATCAACTAAGTAGATAGTATAAATCCCACCTAGTCATAATGAATAATCCTCATGACACCTTGCTGTAGTCTTTTGGCTAGTATTTTATTTAAGATTTTTGCATCTATGTTCGTGAAGGACATTAGTCTGTAGTTTTCATTCTCTGTTATTGTTCTGCCTGGATTTGGAATGTGTACCATGTTTGTATCATGAAAAGAATTTGGTAAGATTTCTTCTTTGCTTATTTTGTCAAATAATTTGTATAGTATTGTGATTAGATGTTTTTTAAGTGTATGATATAATTAACTTGTGAATTCATCTGACCTGGGGATTCTTTTTTAGGAAGTTCCTTGATGGCTTGTTCAATTTCTTTTTCTGATATGGGATTATTTAAATATTCTATTTCCTCTTTTTTTAATCTAGGCTGGTGATTCCCAAAGTCAGCGCTACCGCCCCCTGGTGGGTGCTGCAGTGATCTAGGGGAGCGATGATGACCACAGGTGCATTTATCTTTTCTGTTAATTGCTATTAAAATTTAAAAAAAATTAATTTCCAGGGAGCTAAGTAATATATTTTCTGGAAAGGGGGTGGTAGGCCGAAAAAGTTTGGGAACTGCTGATCTAGGCAATTTATACATTAGAAAATATTCACACATTTCACCTCGATTGTCATATTTATTGCCATATAATTGGGCAAAATAGTTCTTAATAATGTAAAGTTGAAAAGACCTTGTACCCCTTTTAAAACTACATTACCCAAACTCCCTTTTATCATAACCATAATTCCTTAAGCCTTTTCCTATGGGGTGTGGGTTTCGCGGGCCATTTTTGATATGGTTGTTGTGGGCGTGGTGATAGGACATTTTTTGGAGAGGAGGCCATGTGGTAAGATGGAGTTGGGACTCTTTCCCTATGCTTTAAATAAAATCTTTATAAATATCATACTTTGGAGGCATTGAATATTAATTTTAAAACTTACCTTTGGAGACCACAAAGGGATTTTTGGACTCCCTGTGAAAATAGTTCCAGCTGCACCTCCATCCCCCTAGCGGTGAAACTTTCTGCATTTTTTTTTAAACTTTGCTGAAGAAGCTGCCTCCCATTTTTTTCCATTTTCCCTACCAGGCATCTTTCACATGCCTTCTTCACCCGCTCCACCCTTGTGCTGGGTTTTCAGACCACTGCAGCCTCCCGGCACCTTCCAAGCACTTTTCCCGCCCCTTGATTGCCTGGCCAGGTGGGGTTTTAAAACTTAAGGCTGCTTTCAGCCCTAAGCTGCAACCAGCACCAGACTTAAGCTGTTTTTATTTACTATTGAGGTTTCCTGTCACTACAGACCTTTTTGAGACTGTCCAGCTGACCTTCCTACTACTCCTGTGACTGGTAAGCTTTAAAATACCCCACAGCCCCTAGCCCCTGCTCGAGAAAGAGGCTTTTAACCTTGCAGAAATCCCTAACCTCTGCTGGGCTTTTTGCCTTGGTGTGGGGAGGTTCTGATCTTTTTTCATCCACCCCAGCCTTCTTTCTAGCTTCCCTGCCAGACTGGGGTTTAAAAAAATAGCAAGGTCATTGCTTCAATCCCCAGTTTCTGACTGAGAAGGCTTTAGAGCGAATCTGCCCTGTTTTGTAGCCATATCCTCCATTTTAGTTTCTGGCAAACACAGTCATGCCCCTTGCTTGCTACTCCTACCCTTCTCTGCTATAGTGTTGCCACTTAGCCACCAGAGGTCAATAGAGAGTAAAATTTTTTTTTTCCCTTTTCTCTGTTTCTTCCCCTTCTTCCTGCTGAGCAACAACACCAAATAAGTATATAAATAAATAAAGGCATTAAATTTTTTAATTAAAAAATTATATTAAACACATTTTTATAAATTTAATATAATTATGAACTATATACTATAAAATTATATTAATATAAATGAATAAATTATAATTAAAATTTTCAAACAAAACCATTTAATTAAAAAAATAATAATATACAATACCGTTTAGCTTGCCCCTACCCCAAAATTAAATAAATAAACAAATCAATATATACATTAACAACTTATTCTATTTTCCACTTCCCTTTAATCTGCCCTTTTGATCACAATGCTCAGCAGTATAAATGCTACTCTACAAGAAACCCTTGTGGTTTTTGCCCAGTTAGGAACTTATAGAGTTCTTGATTACTTCTTTGTTTCTATGTGACTTGTAGTTTTCTTTTTTCTCTGGGTTGGATGGTCACAAATAAGGAGAATGCGAACCGACATACACGTTCAATTGAACCAGATAGTGGATTACTTACAAGCTCAAATGACAGAAAAGGATGCTCTCCAAAACGGGCCTGAGTTTTGCAAACCTGTTTCCTCTAACATAGGAATACCAGGTCCCTGTACCTTATCTCAGGTGCAGAAACTCTTCTCTTGCACTCTAAACCAATTTGCTCATGCTCTGCAACTCCTGGCTAACATGGCGTACCTACAGTCAGTAAATAATTCCTGTGCAGGCCTTTTTCCCTTAAGGGAAGTGTCCACAATAGCATCCGATGGGTATGTGGTCACATTGAAACAATATAAGCTTTTCACAAGCCAGGATATAAAAGATTTCAAAGAAAATTACCCATCTTTTACCAAAGAACCTTTAACAGTATTAAAAAAAAATGAGGATATTTTCTATGATTATGACCCCTCATATAAAGACATGGAAAATTTGCTCTGGGCTTTCCTAAAGGAATGGGAGAGGACTAAAATTATCTCCCATGCTAACAAACCCGAAGGACACAATGCAGTACGCTGGCCATCTGAAGATCTTAACTGGCAGTATAATGACCCAAAAGTCTACTCAGACTTATGTCTTGCTAGGGATGCCCTTCTAAAAGCAATGCGAGCATGTGCTGAGAAACCTCAGGCCTGGCCCAAATTTAAAAGCATTACACAATCTGATGATGAGACATCCTCCCAATTCATGGACAGGCTCATTGAAATGTGAAGTAGACACATGGAACTTGACCTTTCTGTTAAAAAGGATGTAAGGCTAATAAAGGAAAAATTTGTTCATAACTCTCATAAAGAGATTGTAGATAATTTTAAAACAAATTGCCCTACATGGCCTGAAATGGACTTGATGAGTTATGGAGAACTGCTGTTTATGACTTTAACAACCATAAAGAGAAACAGAAAGAGAGTAATAGTTTATTGGACATATTTAAAAAGAATATGGACATGTTTAATAAGAGACTAGACTCATTAAATGACTCTGTTGTAAGTGATAGAGTTGAAAAACAACTACAAGAGTCTGTTACTAAACCAATGGCAATTGCCCTTCTCCAAGAATCTAACTTTCAGCCCCTTATATGCCATTTCTGTGGAAGAAGGGGTCATGTAATGATGAACTGTAGAACTTGGAATCAAGCATCTAGAAATAACTTCAGAAATTAAAACTTTAGAAACAATTATAATTATAGAAATAATTACAATTATAGAAATAATGATTATAGAAATTATAGAAATAATGATTACGGAAACAATGATTTCAGGGATTGTGACTTTAGGACTAGTAATAGATCTAGGTATATGGATCAGGCAACTGATAACTCATACGAGACGACTCAAGAGCAGTATATCTTGAGTGGAGCTTGGCCCTGAACCACCCAGGGGGTTACTGCCCCTCAAGGAGGAGCCCAAGGGCCTACCCAAAGATTATGAAGGTGTACAGGGGAGGTTGAGGCACAGGGATCAAAGGTTCCAACCTTTGATTTTCAGACCCTGATGCCTTACTGCCCGTTGTCCCCATCCACTGACCCCCCATACTGATGAGCCTTATGTAACATTAAAGGTTGGTAACGCCTATTATGACTGTTTTGTGGTTACTGGAGCTTCCAGATCTGTATTGAAGAGTACACCAGATCCATATTGCAATTCCATAGGATCAATAAGTGTAGTGGGGGTATCAGTAAAGCCCCAAATGGTTCCAAAGCTCTCCCCTAGAACAGTAGCCACAGGGCCCCTAAATGTGGAGCACTCTTTCCTATTGATGCCCGGCTCCCCTAAAATCTTGCTGGGGAGAGATCTTTTATGAAAGCTTAGAGCCACAATAAATTGCTCTCCAGATGGCTCTATGTCACTGGAATTGCCTGAGGAATCCTTAACTTTGCTCCCTGTGCTCCTTTCAGATAGTCATGAGATACAGGGGCCTCCCACTTTTGAAATCCCAACAGATATACCTGAGTCTCTCTGGGCCACATCACCTTCTCATGTTGGCATACTTAAATCAACTGTCCCTGTTCAAATTAAAACAAAATCTAGCCCACCTCCTTCCATTTCTCAGTATCTTCTCTTGAAGGAGGCAATAGAGGGCATTACCCCAGTGATAAATTTACTAATTTACCAAGGCATCATAATCCCCTGTAAATCTGAATACAATACACTCATCCTGCCTATTAAAAAGCCAAAATTGGGGCCTGATGGCAAGCATCTCTATCGATTTGTCCAGGATTTGAGGGCAGTGAACAATCATGCTATAAAGAGACACCCTGTAGTTTCCAATAGAAATACTATCATTTCTTCTATTCCTAGCACAGCTACATACTTTACAGTAATAGACTTGTGCTCAGCCTTCTTTTCCATACCTATACATCAGGATTCCAGACATATCTTTACTTTCACCTGGAAAGGTTCTTAGAGGACATGGACACGTTTGCCCCAAGGATATGTCGAAAGCCAGACCCTTTTTGCACAGATTTTGAGCCAAGACAGATATTACATTTAAAAACAACAAGTTAATTAAATATGTAGATGATTTACTCTTGGCCTCACCAGATGCTGCAACATGTCAAGAAGATAGTAAACATAAAAGAGGCCACAAAATAGCAAAAGAAAAGGTACAGTGGTGTCTCCCAAAAGTACAATATTTAGGCTTTATTTTAACTGCTGAGTCCAGTTTAATTTCTCCACAACATATTGAAAGTATCCAAAACATAAGTGATCCACTAAAAAACAACTGAGGGCAATACTTGGAGCCACAGGATTTTGTCGACAGTGGATCCCTTGCTATGGGGAAAACACTAAGTCCCTTGTAGCACTCAAAAAAAAAACACAGTCCCTGAACCACTTTAATTGGAAAAGGAACCCTGAACAGCTCTTTCAAATTTAAAACATGCTATCCTCTCTGCCCTTGCTCTCGGTATCCCAAATTATGACAAACCATTTACTTTATATGCCCATGAAAGGAAAGGAGTAGCTTCAGGTGTTCTAACTCAACTGTTGGGACATGCTCAATGCCCAGGAGCCTATTATTCAGCCCAGCTGGACCTAGTAGCTGCAGGAGCACCACCATGCCTTAGAGGAGTAGCTGCCACAGGTTTATTAGTGACAAAATCTGCAGATTTGGTACTGGGATGCCCTCTGACCATAATGTTTCTGCACGAGGTAGAGGCATTGTTATTAAGACATAGAAATCAGGCATTTACTGATCAAAGGATTATGAGATATGAGATAACCCTATTGAATAATTAACATATCACATTAAAACGCTGTGGAGCTCTTAATCATGCAACCTTGCTCCCTGACTTGCCAATTTCTGGAGAACCTTTACATGATTGTACATCTTTGGTGTCCACTGTTGATAAACCTCATAGTGATTTACTGGACAACGCTTTGGACAATTCTGATTTAATATTATTTACAGATGGTTCTTCTTTCATGAGAGAGGGTGTGCTCTATACAGGAGCTGCAGTAGTTACAGAATTGGATACTCTATGGTCAGCTTCTTTACCCTCACATGTGAGTGCACAAGGTGCAAAACTCACAGCTTTAAAACAGGCTTGTATCATTTCACAGAACAAAATGGTCACGATTTACACAGATTCCCATTACACATTTGGCTTATGTCATGCTGTCAGCATGTTATGGCTTCAAAGGGGATTCTTAACATCAGCTGGAAAGTGCATTGCTGATGCAGACCTTATCACTGAAATTCTTTCTACCATCCAGCTCCCTGAAGCCATAGCTGTTGTTCACTGCTCTGCACACACAGGTGGCACTGACCCTGTCTCTAGGGAAAATGATCGAGCAGATGCTGCAGCCAAACTAGCAGCCTTAGAAGGACCCGAGTTAATTATGCCACTAACAATTACCAATAATTTGTATCTATCCCTTTCCTATAATGACAAGGAAGTGGGAAAATGGAAGCAGAGATTTAAAGCAAAACAGATAAATGGATTATGTCATCCGAAGGCAAGCCCCTCCTCCCTAGTGCTTTCTATAACCAAATTTGTCATTCTATCTATAAACATGGTCATCTTGGCACCCAAGGCATTTTAGCATCTGTTAAAAGAGTAATGGATAGCACCTGGAATAACTACAATTGCCTCCAAAATATATACAGCTTGTCCTATCTGCCAGGCCTTTAATCAGCACACTTTTTAAGAAAAAGCTTTTGGTGGATGTCCTCTAGCTTACACACCATTTGAACATTTGCAAATTGATTTTATCTCTATACCAAAAGCTGGACACTATAAATTTTGTCTGGTCATAGTCGATCAACTGACCAGGTAACCTGAAGCATTTCCTACTGCTCAGGCCACAGCGGCTTTTGTTGCAAAAATCCTTTTGAAAGAGATTATTCCTCGTTTTGGCTTGCCAGCACGTATTGATTCTAATAGAGGAACTCACTTTACTGACTCAGTCTTATCACAAATTTATTCATGTTTGGGGATAACTCCTAAATTTCATACAACAATCCCCAGAGCTCCAGACAAGTTGAAAGGATGAATAAAGAACTTAAAACTATGATTGGCAAATTATGCACAAAGACTCATTTGAAATGGCCTGAAATTCTACCTCTGACCTTATTTTATCTCAGAAGCAGACCCAGAGGTGATTTACACATCTCACCATTTGATATGCTATTTAGACATCCACATATTCAGGCACAACCATTCAACCCTGCCTATATTTCATTGTTAGGAAGGGATACAACCATTGCCACTTATATCAGACAATTACAAACAAAATTGTGAGAACTCCACAACTCTGGAGCTGCTGTTCAAGCAGACACCTTAGACTTCTTGCTTCATGATTTGAATCCAGGTGATAGTGTGTACATAAAGAATTTCAAACTTACTGGGTCTACTGAAGCTGCTTATGATGGACCATTCCAGATCATATTAACTACACCAACAGCCATTAAAATTGGGGAGAGGGACTCATGAATTCATTGCAGTCATGTGAAATGAGTACCCTCTATTGATAATGAATCATTCTGTGTACTAAGTACTATTACCTGCACCTATTATATTTGACTGTTGATTGTATTTGACTATTGTGATGAGAATGCTCTATTGCTGGATTTTGCACTATTTTGTTGCACTTTATTTGATTGATCCTTGTACTTGAATGATACATATACTACCTCACAACAAAATATCTGTATTAAAGACCTATATTGACCTTATGTGTCTTTCAAAACATTTTATGCCTTTTGTCATTCCTTTTGTACTTTCTTGGATGTATTATTGCCTTATATGCCTCATTGGCACCCACATCACTTTGTCTACCTCATTTGCACTCACACTGTGTATCATGGCAAGTTAAGGAGGGAATTAATCTTATTTCTTGAAAATTAACCTCTATTCTTTATCTCTGTAATTGTGTAATAACTACACATTTTTTTTTGTTTTTTTTTCCTACATGTGCAATACAGTATTTGATTTTTTTTCTCTCATTTTTTACATGGAGCACATTTTACATTGGAGCACATTACCAGCATTAAATAGATTCTTGACTGTTTTGATTTTTGCAATAAGAATAAGCTAAGGTGTCCATTTGCCTAGCATATAAATTTATACCCAAAAGGCTTTGGACTATAGAAACCTGTAATTAGTTATTTAACTATTATGAGACTTTTGCTCTATGACTATGCCTAATCCAAGGAAAATTGGACCACAAAGGAGGACAGAGTTTTTGACCTTTGAAGTGCAAATGAGCACATAAAGGAAAGAGACCAAACCAATCCTACAGAGATTGATGACATTCTATGCAAAGACTTGATCCTGTGTAAGACTCGAGGTTGCAACACTTAGCATATGTTAAGATGTAGGACTTCCTTGTAACGCACTCGATATCAAGTACTCGACTTCCAATTGTTCTGGCTCCAGTATCTCTGAAAGTGAAGAAAGGTATTGCGCCGGGAAATGCTATTTCACATTTGTCTCGAGATCTAGTCTCCTTTATCCATTTCTTTTATGATGTGACAACTTACTGTAGTCCAGGCTGCTAAATTGGGTTAGTGAGTGGTTGCTGTTGCAAAGTTTATGGGACCTGGATTGCTACAGAACCTGCTTTGATTTGTGATTTTTTTTTCCTTTTTCTTGTTCCTAGAATTTTTTCCTTTCACATTTTTTTAAAATATCCTGTATTTTCCTCAAAGGTTATTTTTTTCTTTCTTTTTCCTTTTTTCCTTTTTATTTTTCCTTGGACTTTTTGATCTTTTGAGAATGGATTCATATACCTTATGCCTTGACCATGTATTCCTGTGTGATTCCCATGTGTATCCCTGTATTTTCCTCAGGAGGGGAATGTAAAGTTGTTCTCCTCTAAGTGACTATATTATTTCTGTTAATTTGGACTTGAATTTGATCCTAATTTAAAACAGAAGACTACCTCCCAGAGTCCAGAAGATGCCATGAAGATGCATGCAGAGACCGCACACTGCACCAAAAGATCCAGAGTGAATTTCAAGGCATGGCAAATTTGAACTTTGGGGGGTTGAATGTATTTATTTTGAATGGACACTTTATGCCAGAAAAAGGGGGACTGCTCCCTAAATGGCTTATTGTCAATGCACTGAACATTGGTTTTGTTCTTTCTCCCTTTTATTTCCCTTTTTTCTCTGAATTATTATAAACTTAAATTTGATTATGTTTTAATGATCCATTGGAGAGATTTGTCTCCCAAAGGATCACAGGGGGGAATGTAAATTTGAAAAGACCTTATACCCCTTTTAAAACTACATTACCCAAACTCCCTTTCACCATACCCATAATTCCTTAAGCCTTTTCCTATTGGGTGTGGGTTTTGTAGGCCGTTTTTTATATGGTTGCTGTGGGTGTGGTGACGGGCTTTTTGGAGAGGAGGCAGCTTGGTAAGAGGGAATTGGGACTCTTTCCCTGTGCTTTAAATAAAATCCTTATAAATAACATACTTTGGAGGCATTGAATATTAATTTTAAAATTTACAATATTTAGCTTAATTTCTTCTTCATTAGAAGTGAGATGACCCTTTTCATCTTTTATACTGTTAATTTGATTCTCTGCTTTCTTTTTTTAAATTAGATTATCCAGTACTATATCTATTTTTTTTTGTTTTGTTTTTTTCAAAGAAATTTCATCTGGAAGAACAAAGATCAAGAGTATCAAGAGAAATAATGAAGAAAAAAATTGAAGCATGGGGGACTAGCAGTACCAGATATTAAACTGTACTATGCAGCTGTGGTCATCAAAACAATATGGTACTGGATAAATGACAAGGATAGATCAATGGAATAGAATAGGGGGAAATTACCTCAGTAAGCTAGTGTTTGATAAAACCAAGGATCCCAGCTTTTGGGACAAAAACCCACTATTTGACAAAAACTGCTGGGTATATTGAAAACATTTGGGAAAAATCAGGTCTAGATCAACATCTGACAACCTATACCAAGATAAATTCAAAACGGGTAAACGCATTAAATATAGGAAATGAAATCATGAATAAATTAGGTGAACAAAGATATAACTGTCAGATCTATGGGAAAGGAAGGAATTTAAGACCAAGCAAGTGATAGAGAACATTGCAAAATTTAAATGCAGGATTTTGATTGCATCAAATTAAAACAGTTTTATACAAACAAAACCAATGTAACCAAAATTAGAAGGAAAGCAAAAAACTGGGGAAAAAAATCTTTATAAGAATACTCTCTGACAAAGGTTTAAATTATCATATATAAGGAACTAAGTCAAATTTATAAATAAATTAAAGCCATTCCGTAATCGACAAATGGTCAAGAGATATTGTAGAGGGTAAATAAAACACAGGGAAGTAGTAGAGGGAGAAAGAGGAATGATGAGGTGAGTTGGTTAACTTCTAGGGCACAAATAACACAAGGGAATCACAGCAATTCCCACAAATAAAGGACAGAGCATGGGAATGATGGTTATAGGATTGAGAGAGTGACAGTTGAGACAAACTATCCATCTAACTAGTCAAGTGTTAAACTACACAATAGTGGGTCCTTGTTGGTTGTGGAGAAGGAAATAAACAGGAAGTTACATAAACTGTTTAATAAAAGTTAAGGGAAGGAAGGTGGGAGAGGTTTGGACTAAACTAATAAAGAGGGCACAGCCAAGTGACAGTTAGAATGGCTGGCTTATCTCTAGCTCTAGCATTGAGAGATAGTCTGGCTGGAACAGGAGTGGCTTCTAAGAGGTTTGGAGACAAGGGAATTTTTCATGTGACAGGAGATACTGCTCTAAGCTGAATCCTTGATGGTACAGGTACTGGAAAAAATCCTTGGTAAGTTAGTAAATCTACAAACTAAGGTTAAAAGCACTCTGTAATTGGTCCAAACAATTACAGTGACTTGTCCTTTCCTGAGCCTAGACACTTGTTTGATGTTTACACCCAAGATCTCCAAAGTTTTAGGATACAGACAGCTAACAGGATCCCAGCTGCCATGCTCCTTACTTCAGCTCTTGACAGTTCACCACTCAACCACCTTCTCCAGCTTGTGTTATTTGGAATTCAGGGGGTCCCATTTAAAAGTATTTGACAAACTTCCTGTGGACATGTGGGGGTCTTTGAAACTACATTTTCCACGATCCAACGGGTTTCCTGTTAGGGATGACATCTTTAAGGTAAAGCCCGCCAGCTTTAAATATTGGGAAGTGGCGTTTGACTGGCTCTTTTTTTGCGACCTGAGGGCACTCCTGGGGGACGGAAAGGTGTAGGGAAAGTATGGAACAAAATGGCTGAGGCAGCAATGTGAATTTTTTACAGGTGCATGGTCGATCTTATTCTATTAACATGGGCCTAATTAAAATATTATTTTTCCTCATAATATCAGCCTTTATCAATTTTAATCATTACATTTCTGGCAACCACATTGGAAAAGTAGCTCTCAATTTTTCAGATAGCCTAAGAATATTTAAAATCCTCTCCAGAGGTATGGACTTGCTCTTGTCTTTTTGGAGTTTTTGGTTCCATTTTTTCTTTTTTCACTGTTCTCCCCAGCCACTTGGCTGCTTTTCAGGGAAAGGGAAGAGTGGCTTTGCTCACCATGTTTTCGCTAAAAACAACAGCTTGTTTTTGCCTGCCATTGGACCCTGCCAACCAGCTGAGCCCAATCCACCCTGGAGGGGCAAGGGTAAAAAAATTCACATTGCCGCCTCAGCCATTTTGTCATTAGTTTGTACCTTTGTCTCTTCATGTCCTTTAGTGACATACACAGCTATTTTCCTTAATTCATCCAGATCCATTTCTGGACATTTGGGACAATGCATCTTAAAGTAATCCTGGACCACTCTTCTAGAATTGTTTACAAACTGTCACCTTATTTGTCATATGCCTTGTTCTGTTGATAAATCCAAGTCCAATATCTAGCTCCCAATTCAATAACCCTGTCCATAAACTGAGAGGGAGTTTCATCATCATTTTTCATTAGGTGATCAAATTTGTTCCAGTTGTCTGGACTTTCTGTACACTCTTTCATTGCTTTTAATATTGCAGCCCTAGCATTATTTAGCTTCAAATATTCCTCTGGTTTGTTATAATCCCATTTCGGGTCCTCACATGGCCAGTGTGCTGCATTTCATCCTTGGACCTTATTTACATGAGAGATGATTTTGTTTCTCTTTCTCTCTGTCAGGAAGATCTTGAGTAATTATTCCACATCTTTATAGGAAGGATTCTGTTGGAAAAATATATCTTCCATTATTTTCATTACTGCTATGGGTTCATCATTATAATGTAGAATATCTTTTTTAAACTCTTTGATATCTTCAGGAGTGACTGGAGTATGGTGTCTTAAATTTATTACATCCCCAGATCTGTCTAATGTAGGCACTTCCCTAAAGGGGAAAAGGCCATCACAGGAATCAGAATTAGAATCAGAATCAGAATTACAGCTTGGTTTTGGTTTCTATTTAGTTATTTTAGTACTTACAAAAGCAGAACAGATCTTTTTAGGTGTTTGCATGCTTACTGTGGCATTATGTGTCTTTTGAGTTGTTTGTGTGTTTGTCTTGGTAGTATTGTTAGGAACCAGTATGGTCTGGACTGGTGTTGGTTGTGGGTTAGGAGAAGGGACAGGAGAGGACAGGGTGTCAGGAGAAGTAGGAGGGGAGGGAGAGTTGGTCAGGAGATGCACAAGATGAGAGAGGAGTTTCGTTATAGCTGTCTCCTCTACTTCAGAAGAAATAGGAGAAATAGGACTTTCAGAGTGTTTCAGGAACAGCCTTGCTTAATTTGGAATCAGATTTTTGAATTGGATCCTCCTTTTCCAATGCATTGTGCATAGTGTATTTTAAGTTGTTCAATTGGATTTGTACTGCTGCTTGGATGTGGGCTTGCATTTTCCTATTTGCAGTCTTTTGCGTCATCATATTGAAAATTAAGAATATAATATTCCCTAGCAGCATCAGAACGAGGAGGCAGTCCAATTTGGCAAAAGCCAAAAGATTTTCCTGTATAGAAGCAAATGTGTTGGGAAGCTTCTATTTGTTTATTTAATTAGCTAGCCTTTATTTATTCAGTTTGTCTTAATTCTAATTTTTTATATTTAACTGTTTGTTCTTATTTATGTATTTGTTTGTTTTTAATTATTTATTTGATTACAGTGGGAAAATATTATTATTATTTTTTAATGTATAATCAGTGCTGTCCTTGGTGCTGCCCTCCAATGGCAGAAAGGTAGCACTACAGCTTAGCAGAAAAAAGGGAAGGGGACACACACTCTGTGCTCAGTGCTGGCCTCTAGTGGCTAATGTAGTACTGCAGCTCAGTAAGGAGAATGGAGGGGGGAACAGGGAAATGAATGAAAGTTGCAATGAAATGGATAAAAGTGCAATGACAGCCTGCAGGATGATAAGAAAGGTAAGTGTGGTTTTTTAATGTTAGGGATTTTAGTATTGCCTTTTAAAAGGTGAAATCTTTCCAAAGGGAGAGATTGAAGCTAGTAGGGGGGTAGAAGGTAGAGAGGGATCTGGGTTTTCCCACCAGCAGACCACTGGGGGCAGATCTTGCTTTCCCCCCATTGGCCAACCCCCTGCTGGGTCTTTTGCCACTAGCTGCATTTTTCCTAGGGGATCGGGGTTTTTGCAGGCTGATGAGGGCTGGGGGCTTGGGTGATGGATTTGGATCCTCTGTCAAAGCACAGGTGCTAGGCAGGGGAACAGTCTGTTTTTTTTTTTTTTCACCAGGCTGTGTTTTCCAGCAAGACCCCCTGCTGGGTTTTAGCCCAGCAGAGGTAAGGGGGATTAGGGTTAAGGTTCTTGGGCTGGGGTGGTGGGGATTTAGATGTAGGAGCCTGGCAGGGGTTTAGTAGGGGAAGGGATCCCCTGCTGGGCAATTTTTTTTCACTTACCCTTAGGCAGTAAGGAAGGCAGGATAGTCAGCAGGTAGTCAGGCATGCAGGTTCAGGTCCATCTGAAGGTCACCATATAATGTGTGGGTGCAAGTAAAGGGAGGAAGGTAGGATGGATGGGAGAAAGGACAGAGAAAGGTAGAGGCAGTCTTGGTGGGGGCAATTGATCAGAGCCCTCAAATGAATGATCAGAAAGAAACTTTAGGTTTTGAATAGCTAGGTTTTATTTTAATTAGAAAGGGAAAGGTCTAGGGAAAACCAGGAGGTAGGAAGAAAGGGAAACAGGCGTCAAGAGAGAGATTAGGGTTCAGGGTAGAGAGAGCTAGCAGGTCGAGAGAGCACCTAGCCAGCCTCCAAGCTTGAGAGGGAGCAAAGGTGCCAAACTTTCCCTTTTATACTTTCCCTGACACCTCCCCCCCCCCGAGGAAGGGGGAGGTGTCAGGAGAAGTTGTAGCAGAGAGAGTCCTGGGAGATGTAGTCTTCCAGGGCTTACAATAATTTCAAATTACACAGGAGTGTAAACTAAGAATGGATTTACTATGTTGTGCCATCTTCTGGTGGAATAAGTGTTAGTTTAATTTTTGTCTAAGTACCAAAGTTTAGGAGTATAACATGACATAAATGTGATCAGTTTGAGTGATGATAGAAGGGGAGTACACTTTGAAAACTTACATTTGATACTGAAATTATTGTACCTAATATCAGAATACAAAGCTGTACATCATTATAAATTACATTTTTCAAGGTAGCTGAACCACAACAATAGTAATAGTTGGGCTGAGGCTAATACAATGGGTATGGCAACCACTTATTAACATAACATTGGGTAAATTTTCTTTTGTTTTGTTTTTTGTGAAGTGGCATAGTTAAGATTGATCAGTCTTAAGGAGGCTTGCCACCTCAAGGGATTTTTCTGTCATGTGAACTGTTCTTTTGGCTTCTCTCCAAATCATGGACTTTGGTGACTCAGATTTTTGGAGTGGTCATCTGGTTTTTTCATATTCGGCTGTTCCCAAAAGATTCTTTTGCTATGAGCTTTCATTTCCTGTGTAGATAAAAATAAATCCTCATCCTTCCATATTACAATTCTGTTTTGTTGTTGTTGTTGTTTGTAGAAAGGTTTTGCCAATTCATATTCAGTGATTATCAAATGAATTAAATTACAAGAGATTCATTGTAACTCCAATTGAAACAAAAACTTTGAGTGGGGTAAAATTTTTTAAATAGATAGTGGCACATATTTGATTTTTATACACATTCAAATTTCTGAGGCTTCAATTCTTTTTTCACTTTGCTTTGATTATAACAATTTGCTTTGAAAGGAAAAAACAGGGAAAGGATTATAGCACTACTTGACTTCAGGCAGGAGTCAGGTTATTAATCAGTCATGCAGTAACTATGGTACCTTGTCTTTTCTCCTGAGTGGTGGATACAGTTCAATGATCTGACAACTATACCTGAATTCAATACTCAAAAATAATATTAGTTGCAATCCCAGAAGCTTTTGCCTTAAGCAGTAAATTTCACCTACATACACAATGAAAAGATTTGATTTTTCAAGTCATGATAACCAATTTATCTTTCCAATAATTTTACAGTTTTTTCCCAAATTTCGATACGCACTAATAATGCTTAAACTATTTGGCAATTCTTCCAAATTTATGAAGAAAAAGGATTAATAAATTTGTTGGGCGTTAAATTTCCATTAACATTATCTTGATTAATGATGGCTAATGTAATAGGAATTTGTTAGTGACTTGGAAGAGAATCCACATTATTCTAATACATAACATTTGTACTTTGTCATTACTAATTTACCTTAAACTTTTAGGGTACAGAATAAGTCATACATCATTGTGGGTAAACATGAACACATTCTAACGAATTGCTTTTTTAAACATAGGTTTCAATTTACACATATTTTCAGTTTTTTCAGCATCATATTTGCACAAAGTACATACTTTGGTAACACTCAATATATAACAATTTTGTCTCAAATGCAATTCATGTTCATCAGAATCTTGGTGGTCTAATGTTATTTTTGAAACATTTTTGAATCTGCTTTGTTTGTTTAAAAATTTGGAAATGTTTACTGTAAAATCTGCATTTGGTATAAAGACACATTCTAGATTTTTTCACATAATTTTTATATTTTTACATTTCTGATACTTCCATATAAGTATTTAAGTAGTTTATTCAATATATATACAAAAAGTATATAATTATATATTTGTTAATTTTTGTTGTTGTTGTTTAGGTTGCAGTATTATCTTTAATACCAAATCAAAATTCAATGAAGCTGTTAATTAACATCTTAGGCTTTAAATTTACTGTGATGAAGGGGTTAACAAGTTTATAGGAAGTTTTAAATCTTTTTCAATATTACCTAAAAAGGTGTCCTGGTTGTAATTTATCTTGACTTCATATCCTAGTAGGTGTATGTTACTTGGCAAATGAGGAAAACATCTTTTTATTACTAGCAACCTGGTTTTTCTAATCCTTTTTTGCTATTTAGATTATTGTACCTGTAAAATTTGCATATTTTAGCCTTGATATTAAATTACTCTCAAAGGATATTGATTTAAAACTTCAGAATTTTCAAATGGATATCCCAAAATATTTTACATAATTGATTAAATTTCATCAATAATGTTCTGATCTAACATTTGTTGTATGTATTTTGCTCTAGATTTTTTACTCCTTGTCTCCCCTTTACCTTCATAATAAACAGAGAAGAGGTAATTACCATTAATTGTCTATAACCAACAATCTTATTACAAGTCTTATATGCATTCTTGGCTGGTCAAATTTTTCTATTCAAATGCATTATTCATTTACTCTGTTTGCATATCACATTTGCACATTTATCTTTATCCAATTCAGGTGAAAAATAAATTTTCTTTACAGTATAGTTGCATATATACTTAATTTTTACAAATAATTACCTATTGACAAATTGTATTTTAATGAATGCTAATTTTAGATAGCATTTCTAAATTTTGAAAATTTAGAAAACTTTAGGAATTTCTAAGCAATTATTGGGAGTATTAACTGTATCTTTTTCTCTATATATTTTTTCAATTTCATAAGTAACTATGCCCAAAGAGCTATAAAAGAATGCCTGCCCTTTGATCCAGCCATACCATTGTTGGGTTTGTACCCCAAAGAGATCATAGGTAAACCTAAAATGTTTAATTTAAACCAATTTTTAATTTGTTGATTCTTTTTTTAATATTTTACAACATTTTCAATTTTTATCATTTATTAGTAATATTTGTGATTTCCCCCTTTTAATATAATTTGCATTCCAATTGTGGTAAATTAGGGAAATCTGCATTCTTTGAACAATATTATTTATACACTTTACAGAGGTTGAGTTGGCACAAGTTTCTTAAGTAAGTACATGCCGGAGTGATCACTATAATTCTGAGTCAGTGTTTTATAGGTAACTGTCTACATACTTTGTTCTTACACATAATTATATTTTAGCAAAGGCATGTTAATCCTTAGATCGTGAATTTCTTCTTATACACTTATATAGTTCATATATATATATATTTATATATATATATATATACTTATATACATACATACTTTAAAAGTAATTTTATATCCTAATCAAGTACAATGCTGTTTAAGTTTTCAATTTATAATATACCAAATTCTTAATGCATGCATCAATTTTATATCTCCAATTTTTAAAAATGTAATTAATTAATTAAGAATAGTTTCCAATAGTTTCATGAATCATGTTCTTTCCCTTTCCTCTTCTCTCCCCACTCCCATAGCCAATGAGCAATTACACTGGTTTTTACATATATCATTGCTCAAAACCTATTTTCATCTTATTAATATATGTAATAGAGTGATCAATTAGTCTACATTCCTAATTATATCCCCATCAAACTATGTGATCAAGGAAATGTCTACCTTCTGTGTTTCTACTACCACAGTTCTTTCTCTGGATGTGGATAACATTCTTTCTCACAAGTCCCACAGAATTGTCCTGGATCTTTGCATTGCAACAAGTGGAGAAGTCCATTACGTTTGATTGTTCCACAGTGTATCAGTCTCTGTGTACAATGTTCTGCTGGATCTGCTCCTTTCACTCTGTATCAATTCCTGGAGCTCATTCCAGTTCACATGGAATTCCTCCAGTTCATTATTCCTTTCAGCATAATAGTATTCCATCACCATCAGATACGACAATTTGTTTGGCCATTCCCCAGTTGAAGGGTACCCCTTCATTTTCAAACTTTTGCTCATCAAAAAAGGCAGGGCTATAAATATTTTTGTATATATATATATTTTTTTTTTTCCTTATTATATCTTTGGTATACAAACCAGCAATAATATGGCTGGATCAAAGGGAAGGCAGTCTTTTAAAGCCCTATATTTCCAATTACTGAAACCCTAGTATTAATTATTTTTACCTATTGCTTAATATAATAGTACACATTTTAAAGTAACAAATTCATGTGTTCATATGTCTATCCAAATTTTTAGATCATATGAAATCTTTTTATTATTACATTACATATTTTAAAAGGTTGATAAAAATTTATATACTTTATATTCATTTTTTGAAACTTTAATATTTATTAAGTAATCAACAGCACTTATCAGAGGTTTTGCTGCTCATCTATTTAAGAAAAAGAGAAAAAATTGCATCAGTCTGGCTTTTAAATGCATTTTGTTAATTCTCAAATTCAGCTTAATAAGCATTTTCAGTAAGTCTAATAATTCAAATCTATAATCCTTATATATTATGAGTTTTAATAATTTTTCACTATACATTTTGTATATTTTTAAATTTATGCTAAAATTTTATTTTTAACTGGTAACCAATTTTCACAATGAATAAATTTACACTGTTCCATCAGTAGCTAATTAAATCCTTAGCAAATTTTTAAAGTTATATGTATCAATTTTAATATTAATTCTAATTGAAAATCAGTTCAAATTGTGAGCCAATTGTGGTAATAAATCTCCATTTTGGTGGGTAGCTGAGTGGCTCAGTGGACCTAGAGCTAGAGAATGGAGGCCCTAGGTTCAAATCTGGCCTCAGACACTTCCTAGCTGTGTGACCTTGGTCAAGTCACTTAACCCCCTTGCCTGGCCCTTACCACTCTTCTACCTTGGAGGCAATACACAGTATTAACTCCAAGATGGAAGGTAAGGGACTAAAAAAAAATCTACTTTTTTTTTCTGATCTTTTCTTCTTCCCTTCCTCAGGAGGCCCATCCAAGAAAAGGGAGAAGAAAAAATGCTGAACATATATTATTGCCTTTAATCTCTGTTGATATTATGTAATTGTGGAATGAAATTATCCCTTTCTTGTCTTTATCATTTCTATCCTTCCTTCCTCATGGCCATCAAAGAGGGAAGAGAAGAGATGTCTGACAATTTTATATATTTGTTGTTTATATGTAAACAATTAAATTATCTTAGCATTTAGGGGACCCCAAAATCCATAAAATCCATAAATAATTTGTTTTTTTTTTTTCGATTTTCTAAACAGTCTCTGTCTTGTCTCTTTCATTCTTCAGAAAAGGTGTTAACTTTTTGTAAGAAGTTAAGACTAATATTTGACAAATCTCAGTTCTAAATTACTTTTCATACCCTAATAGACTCTGACTTCCTAATCAACATAATCACTTTATTTCTGAGAAATAAATAGTGAAGTTACATCAATATTAAACATTTATGCACCAGATGGTATAGCATCCAGATTTTTAAAGGAGAAACTAAAACAGCTTAAGGAGGAAATAAATAGTAAAACCATATTAGTGGGGAACCTCAACCTTCCACTATCAAAACTAGATAAAGGGAAGCAAAAATAACTAAGAAAGAAGTAAGGGAAGTAAATGAAATATTAGAAAAATCATCAGAGTTAATACACATCTGAAAAAACTGGATAGGAATAAAAAGGAATAAATCTTTTCAGCAGTAAATGGTATATATACAGAGATCAACCAGGTAAAATGGTATAAAATTATTTAAAAATGCAGAAATATAGAATAATAAATGTACCTTATTCAGGTCATAATGTTGTAATAATTATAATTAATAAGGGTTCATGGAAAGGAAAGTTTAAAATTAATTGGAAACTAAATAACCTAATTCTTCAAAATTAGTGGGCCAAAGAACAAATCATAGAAACAATTACTGATTTCATCGAAGAGAATGACAATGAGGTGACAACATATCAAAATCTATGTGAAACGGCCAAAGCAGTACTTGGGGGGGGGG
>NC_058133.1:351641055-351673870 GCF_016433145.1 Gracilinanus agilis
GAAATAGAGAGGAAGGAGATTAATGAATTGGGCTTCTATTATGGTTCCAAAAGGATACATTTAGTATTTGCTCTTTTCTGCATTTGTTTTTGAGGCTTTTATCTACTAATGCATGGTTAGTTTTCGTCTGGGTACCATGTGTCACTAAGAGAAAGGTATAATCCTTTCCATTCCCATTCAATTTTCTCCAGAGATCTGTCATAATTTTTCTGAAATTCTAATCATCTCTTTAACTTCACTTTTTAAAATTATTTGGTTAGATTTATCTTGAACAGAGATGTGAAGTTGACGTCTTACATTAATATATTTTTCATTTATGTTTTCCTCTTTTAACTCATTCAATTTCTTTAAGAATTTGTAAGCTATACCATTTACCATTTGGTGGACATTTATATATATACACACACACATATATATATATATGTATATATACATATATATATATATATATATAAAATTGATATTACTTTGTTGCTTATGGTACCCTTTTTTAAGATATGTCTTTCTTTCTTATCTCTTTAATTTGACTTTATTTTGCTTATATATTCTGAGATCATGGTTTCTACTTTTCTTTTTTAGATCCTTAAAAAATATATTTTGCTCCAATCCCTCACCTTAACCCATGTATATCTCGCTGCTTTAGATGCATTTCCTTTAGATAATATAATTTTGGAGTAAAGTTTTTAATCTACTCCAATATCTGCTTCCTTTTTATGTGTGAGTCCATCTCATTCACATTTACAGTTATGGAGATTAAGTGTGTGTCTTCAACCATTTTACATTTCTCCTATTTATCCATATCTCTCTCCTTTCAGCTTTGCCTTACCAACAATGATTTTGCTTCTTAGCCCTGTTTCTTCCAATTTGCTTTCCTTTCTATTTGATCCTCCTTTCTCTTTATTTCTCCTCCCCTCCTCTTTTCTTTTAGAGTAAGAAATTTGTACATCTAAATATGTGTGGATTTTATTCCTTCTCTCAATCAATTCTAATGAAAACAAGTTTCAAGAATTGTCCCCAAATCTCTTTCTTCCTTTCTACTGAATTTATAAGTATCAGATTCCCATTTAGGGATGTAAACAGTTTAATCTAACTGAATTACTTAAATATTTTTCCCTGTTTAAATTTTTATGCTTCTCTTGAGTTTCATATGTGAACATCCATTTTTCTGTTCAGCTCTGGGTTTTTCTTCAGGAATAATCAAAAGTTCTCTATTTCATGAAAATATATTTTCTTCTGTAGCATTATGCTCTGTTTTGTTGGATACTTGTATTTTGTTGTAATTCTATCTCCTTTGACGTCTGTTATATTGTATTCCAAATCCTTTCACCCTTTAATGTAGAAGCTACTAGGTCCTGTGTAATCATTACTGTTTCACGATAATATTTGTATTATTTCTTTCTAGATGCTTACAAAATTTCCTCTTTGACCTTGGGATTTTGGGGATTTGGTTGTAATATTCCTTGGAAGTTTTATTTTTGAATCTCTTTCAGGAGGTGATTTGTGGAGTCTATCAATTTCTATTTCCCCTTCTTATTTGAAAATATCAGGACAGATTTCCTTCATAATTTCTTGTAATAAGGTATTCAGATTATTTTCATGATTTTCATTTTCAGATAGCACAATATTTCTTTGGTCATGTCTCCTGGAGATATTTATTAAATCAGTTATTTTTTTCATTTCAATATTTCTCATTTTCTTCTTTTGATTTTGTCAGTTTCTTTTTTTGTCTCTTTTGTCTGTATATATCTCTGTCTCTCTCTGTCTCTTTCTACTGTTTGTCTATCTCCTCTTAGAAGATTCTTGAACAATCAAAATTCACATCTTCCTTTATATGCATCAATTACATTACTTTCCTTCTGGGCTCTATTCAATATTCAAGACTACATTTTTTTGTGTTGCTATATGTATCTATTAAATATTTCTCTATATTAATATAAATGTATGCATATATAATTTTAAGTTCACATATACATATTTTTGAGATTTACATTTTTTTATTCTAAAGTAACTCTCCTTCAAATTGAAAGATATTTTTCCATGAAACTAGAAAAGTTATTTTTCCCACCATAGGGAAAAATGAATGAACTTATCATCTTCAAAGGCTATCAGATCCCTAGAATATTCTTCATAATATTCTCTACCCTGATTTCAAAAATATACATACATTCCCTTACTTTATCACTGCTTCCTTGAGAATACAAAGGTATAGTGCTAGGTAGGACTATGCAAAGTGTCCCTTAGAGCACAATAGGGAACATTTTAGGGATACCTGCCTTTGTCATTTCCTAAGACAGAAAAAATGCAAAAATAATTAAAAGTCAGAAGAATATTACAGGTTGGAGTCTATGGGGGAAAAGAGTGGGAAGTTGAAAATTATACCTAGAAAGACAGACTCAAACCAGTGCATAGTAAATGAGATGGAAGCATGGAACACTCAGTCATTGACCACAAATAGTATCAGGTTTTGCAGGTGGCATCTTTCCTGACATCACACATAAATTTTCTCAGCCTATGTTACATGAAACCTAAACAAGTACTGAAGACAAGCCACTCTTCTGCTCCAAGAGTTTTGTGGTTACTGTCAGACATGCCCTCAAACAATGAAGTCCTCAATTTATCTATCATTCTATCCTTTTATTTGCATATTTCATGTATATATGTGTATATATGTATAATATATATATATATACATTTTTGCAGATATGTAAGTATCTATACAAAATAATACATTAAAGTTTATGTGTGTATGTGTGCATAAGAAAATATTGAAAGGCCCAATCATCCCTAGTTGCAATAGCAATATAGATTTGAGTGACTCTTCTTTCATATCACTTCTATTGATAAATATTACATTTCAAAAATCATTTGACAGGGCCAAAGTCATTTGTGATATTTTCCAAGAATTTTTTTTCTTTTTTTCTCCATTTTTTCAAGTTCTTGGCTACTGAGTAAGCATGGATCAGTTAGATGTTATAGTGGATAGAATGCTTGCCTTGAAATCAAAATAATCTGACTTCAAATGCAGCTACTAGCTGTATGAACTTGGCCAGATCAATTAAAATCTGATTATCTCAGTTTCTGATCTGTAAAATTAGGAAAATAATAGTGACCACTCCCAGGGTTGTTGTGAAAATCAAGTGAAATAACAATTATAATGAACAGTGCCTGACACACAGTAAACTCAATATAAATGTTGTTATTATTATTTTTGTTTCCCAGGACAATAGCTATTGGAGAGAGTTTGAATGGTCGTGTAGGTGTTTCTATACTTGAGACTCTTAAGTTTTCTACTCCATTGGTGGTAATTAATAAGTGATTAATGGACGATATAAGGAACCCTATAAGTTTTCAACTATTAATACATGCTAATTTAACACTTGATATTTAAATTGCTTTACGTCTGACTAGAGATCAAATTGCTAAATTACTTACTTGAATGACTAAACTATATCTATTTCAATGTGTTTACTTGTGGTGAATCCAATATAAACAACAAAACGAATTTAATCCTATTTTTAGTCACTTAAATATATAATTAGTGATGCTGATTTTACTCAAAATATCCATATTACTTTCATTTTTGTGTCCATTTTCTCATAACATTTACATGTCATGTATATAAACTTATTATGAGAAACTAGTGTACTGCTTACATTGAAATTTTTACCTTCATTCTAACAATGCATCACCTTTCACTAACACAGTATAATTAGGAATGATATAAAATCTTATCTTATGCTAGATCATTTGAGCTAATACACTTGACAGGAGGAATGACAATTTTTATAGGTTACTGAATAATAAACTCTATCAGTGTGCATTTTGCTGATTGTCCATTGACAGATATCTCTGAGTATTCTATTGTCACTGCACAATTGCTAGAAGACAGTTTATTATCTTTATTTTTACTAGAGGTGATCCATGCTTACTATTTTAGCAAACTAATGAGTATTCCATTAAGATGACTATGATTATGCCTACAAATATTCTATATTTTTTAAAATTAATTATAGGCATGGGCTGTTAGATAAATGTGTTTATCCTCTGTCATATTTATTGTTTAGAACTTACTACTGCAGGGTAATTTTCTCTGAATATAGATATAATTAATGAATAGCTTTAAGCAGAGTGACTAGCATTTTAATGGGGAAACTGGAAAAATGAAAATGACATTTCAATATTCTAACAAATAATTGATACATCATCTTCAAAACTTGAACATGGGCCAGTTTGAAATATAAATATTATTGCCTGTGCCCAATACTGTAGAAGTAATTTCTATGTGAAGAAATATTGCTATTTTTGTAACTACATTTTAAAAATAACCCTTATCTATTTGACACTAGATTTGGATAACAAATTAAAATTTTAGTGACTCAAAAAGATGATTGTATCCATAACTGAACATGTCAGAATTTAGGATTTAGGATTATGGATTTTGAAAGTAAGGAAACTCAGAATCTTTATGGTCTAATTCCTTCATTTAAGAGCTGAGGAAAATGAGACTTAGGGAGGTAAAGTACTTTGTGTCTTGTTACAAGCATCCTAAGTTTCATAGATAGAATCTTAATCAAAGTCCTCTGACTACATTTATTCTTGGTGGAACACACTAGAATAGCAAACAAGAGAGAGCAAAAAACAACAACCCCAAAACAAACCCACTGATCCTAAAAGTCAAAAGACTACTGATTCACAGCATTGGGATGGGGGGGAGTAGAGAAATAAATATTGCATGAAAGTTTTGATATAACATATATCAGACTATTTACTACATTGAGGATAGGAGGGATAGAGGGAGGGAGAGAGTCTGAATCACCAAATGCCAGAAAACAGTTGTCAAAATGGTTTCTACATGAAATTGAAAAAAAATCAATTTAGAAAATTACTCAAAGTGAGGGCATGAGACTTTATAGATGAAGCTCTGCTTTCTCTTAGTTTACAATATATTTCAGGCATGAAAAAATAATAATCCTAGATAAAGGATCAAAGGGAAATTTAGAACTCGTGTTTCAGAAATGTAGTCAACTACATTATTGTCCCTTGGAATTTATGATCCCCATCATGTCCCATCTCTTTATTTTTAAATTTTTGATTTCTGAGTTATAATAGAATCTATAAGCTCTAAGGCAGAATAAAGGTAAGGATAAGGCAACTGGGGCAAAGTGACTTGACCAGGATCACATACCTAGGAAGTGTCTAAGACTGTATTTGAATCCAGGTCTTCCCAACTCCAGGCCTGACTCTATGTGCTGAGACATTTAACTGCCCAAGTTCCATGTCCTTTATAATCCTACACAGCTTTCTGAAGGCTCAGGAATCCATTTTATTCTTCTCTATATTTATCAAATGTTGTTACATATAGCCACTCCTTCTGTCATATTTCCAGTCAGCCACCAGAGGAAACATTTCCTTCCTTTCCTCTAACCTAAAGTAAAGGACTAGGAAAACTGCTAATGCAAATCAAAGGTACAGCTCATTTCTAAGATTTTCTCACATAGACAGAATGGTCTTTGCAATTTGCACACAGGTATTCAATGTACAATGTAGTTATCACATATAGGAATGTATTAAAGCATTTTACCTACCACAAAAATAAAATGAAAATTAAAAAGTAATTATTTATAATATATTGAGAATTTAAAATTGAGGATGAAGGAGTTCAGGAAGCACAAAACACTCAAATAGTCTTTTTATTCATTAGAGTCATCTTCATAAATAAGGACAGATTTTTGATCTATTGAGCATATATTCCTATTTATTTCTCATTGTTATCATTCAAGAAATTTCTAGTAATATTGTGGGGGACTTATGTCATGTTTTAGGCATGACAATATATTCATTTCTTGAAACTAATGGATGAATAAGATATATGATATTTGTGATTTGAATTACATTAAACATTTAGTCATGGAGGCCTAAAAAGATAACAGGACAAATCTATTTTTTATTTTTTTTCTTGAATCCAATATCTACACTAGAAGGGTAGATGGAAGCAAAAGTTTTTGTCCTTTTTGGGTAATTTTTTCTTATTTCTGAATGTGTTTTCTTCTGTAACATGACTAATAAGGAAATATATTTTATTTTGCCTCATATTTATAATCAAAATATTTCTTGCCTTCTCAAGAGGTAGGGGAAAAAGAGAGGGAGGGAAATTATTTTGATGAAATATTTTTTCTCAAAAAATGATGTTAAAATTTTTCTACATGCAATTTGGAAATAGTTAAGAATAAGAGTGTGTATTCATACAAGCATGCACTAAAGTAAAATCTAAACAGTTAAAGTGAAAATACAGAATAGTGATCTTTGAACTGGAAAAATTGAATTTCATGGCTTAACTCTAACAGAAAACCAAGTTAGAATAGGAAGAAGTAAGGGAATATGAATACATTTTAAATTAAAATAATTTTTCACAAAATGAATTATTATAACTGATTTATTCCTGATAAAAATTCATAAAAATGGCAAATTGATGAGTTATATTGGAGAGCCTTAAGAGAAATGAGTCTAGTCAAAATTGCATAAAATTGGCCCACCACAAAGTAACATTGATGGCTAGAATCTTAGACTCCTGAACTCATCAAACATAAATCACAATTCCCTAGCTTTGACGAGGACAATGAAACAGAGGTTTAGTAACTTGTCCAGAGTCACATGGCTAGAAAGTATCTGAAGTAGAATTTGAATCCAGCTGATGATTCTAAATCCAACTTTTTTTTTCAATTGTACAATCTAGCTATAGCTCTATATAGCTCTATATAGCTCTATATAGCTCTCTCTCTCTCTCTCTCTCTCTCTCTCTCTCTCTCTCTGTACATATACACACACACACACACACACACACACACACACACACACACACACACACAAATAAAGGTTGCCTGCTCAAAAAGTGTTCCCTTCTCTGTTTTTGTGAATATAATGACAAATAGTAGTCATGTTATTTTGTTGCTGATACATTTTGTATTTGAACACATTGTCATTGACCAGATTTCATCATTCTGTGGCAACTGAAAGTAGATCAACTTCTGGGAGCCAAGATGGCAGAGTAAGGAACACTCTGGCCCAAAAATCCAAACAACTATAAAAATTCCTCAAAACAAGTTCTGAAGTAGCATAACTAACAACATATGAAATGAAACAGTTTTCCCATCCAATACAATAAAGACATTTGACAAGAAAGACCTATGTCAGTGTCATAACAGGTAAATCAGTCAAATCCAATTGGCATCTTGCAGTCAATCTGCCCCACACATAGTACAGGAACCAAAGTAAGCCAGATCACTCTCAAGAACACTGAAGGACCCAAAGATATCCAAGGCATCCTGAAGTACCAGAAAAAGCCCCTACACAAGAAGGTCAGGACATTGATCTGTCCATCATAAGAACAGAGACAAATTTAAACAGAGGGGCAAATATTGCAAAATAAGCTGGAAAGTGAGCAAAAAATAAAGGAAAAGCTGACCATGGAAAGTTATTTTAGTGACAGGAAAAGAGAAATAACTCAGAAAAGAATAGACTGTTGAAAAATCTACATGCAAAATTCTAATGGAAAATGTGAAATTTTTGTGGGAGAAATGCACCCAAGTTTTGTAGCAGGGTCCAGCACCATGAATGAGAATCTCAGATTCCATTCAGTCTAGAAATTAAAAAAGTAATTTTATTCCAAGAGGTTTTTCATGTAGTATAATAATCTCATACCTGTTGTAATGAGGAGAATTTGAGGAAAGGTGTGTGGTAAAAGGGGATTTTGAAGGGAGGTTGTCAGGGACTTGCTAGATAAGTAATATGGGTTACAGGTAGGCTGGAATAGAAAGATTCAGGATATAATATGAGGCTGAAGTCAGGGAGTATAGCACTGAAGGGAACAAAGATCTTCAGGAAGAGGATGAATTAATCTAAACAGGCAAAGACAGCAGGGCTTATAGACTAGGACTTAGACTAAAGACAAACTGAGGGAAATAGACTGAACTAAAATTAACTACAGGCTTTAGTTAATTTCACAGGAAGGGACTTGTTTTGAAGTTACACCTTCCTTCAAGATGGATACCCTAGCTTCACTTCAAGCCCAGAGTATGTTGGTTCTTTCCCTCTTCTTCCCTCTCTTAATAACTTACTGACAAATTAACTAACAGGTCCATTGAAACACAAAAGAGTTTATTATCTTTAAGGAGGATTTGTCAGGAAAGTGAATTGAGGAAGCCCTAACAGTTGTTCACAGGAACCTCAGGTGGGGGAAGGGAGGTAGAGATGGAGTCTGAGCAAGGTCCTGCCTTAGCTCAGCTCTTGATGTCTAAAGTGAATAAAATGATGACTAACCAATTTCTTTAGATAAAATACTGCCAAATTATAGTTAAACCCCTCACAGATTTGAACTACTCTCTAATTTACTCTCCTTATTCACTCCACAGACAATTAAAGTAAGGGATGGAAGGTAGGAAATAAGATAGGGTATGTATGAAGATACAAAGGGTTTATCTAAACTAAAAATTCTTAAATAAATATTCCAAAGCTAGGCTAAATTTTCAATTCTTCAGATAGGCAAGGAAGCAGCTCAGCTGGTCTGACTCTCTCTCCATGAGATCCCCAAACCAAGTGACACTCTCCTTCAAGATTCTAAACTCCTAACTGATTTCAGAACTCAGCCAAAGCTTGAAAAAAACTGTCAAGACCCCCTCTCTCTATACTACACTGATGGGATACCCTGGGGGCTAATTAGATAGGCATAGGGATGATGCATTAGCCCAGGCTAGTAGAATAACCTCTCTGGAGCTAATGGAATAGTAGTTTTCCAGGTTTAGAGTAGCAACTCCAATCGTGGAATAAGCAGCTTCAGTTGTGGAGTAGCAGCTCCCTGGCCCTGTGGATTTGGGTTTTCATATTTATTCATATCTGGGTGCTAGTCATCTCCCATTCCAGGGAAATTAACCTTTTCCAAAAGCTGTGGAAAATAGGTATGGCAAAATTCAGGTGGAGGTGTAGTTTTATGTTTTCCATGTAATAAATGAACTTGAAGACACCAGAAAGAGAATAAGGAGCATGTGAAGTTTTGGTGGGATCCTTCTAGAATGTCAGAACCCTTAGTGCGCATGTTCTATGTTTCCCGGGCCCACCTAGCATCATTTGTCAATGAAGGAAATGTCTTGCTACTCTACTGGAATGGGAACATAGAGAGAAGGTGGGAGAAAGGAGATACAGGAAAGTAGATGACCATTATATGTAATTAATAATGCCTAATAGTTCAGAACTAAGGCAAATAAAGAATAATATGAGTAATAAATTATGTAGAGCAGGCACAAAACTGATGACCAATGTAGAACATTACAGATCCAGTACAGGTGACTGATGATACAGAATGTGTAACTGATTAATAATACAGGTTCTGCAATTTATGTTTGACTAATGTTGAAACTATAGATCTTGAAGTTTATTTTTAAATAGTGCTAAATGATGAGAAACACAAGATTTCAGAATATGAGGGTCCTTTTTCTATTATTATCCCTCACTGCTCACTGCCCACCCTCCATCAAAAATGTTTCAGGCAAAAAAAATGAACAAACCAATGGAAGCATTCAAAATGGATTTTAAAAATCAGCGGTAGAACAAAAATTAGGAAAAGAAATGAGAGTGCTTCAGGAGAATCATGAAAAAAGTCAGCATCTTGATAACAGATACAAAAAAGGCAGTGAAGAAAACTTTTGGATTAAAAACTAGAATTAGTTTAATAGAAAAGGAAACAAAAATTCATAGAAGAAAACCATGCTTTATAAAAGTAGAATGAGAAATTGAAAAAAAGGAGATAAAATTCTATAAATAAAATGTTTCCTTAAATTAGAATTGGGTAAGTGGAAGCTAATGATTTGATGAAACATCAAGAAAAATAAAATCAGATTCAAATAATGGAAAAATAGAAGAAAATGTAAAACATTTCTTGAAAAAACAAAAACAAAACAACTGACCTCAAAAATAGACCAAGGAGAGATAATCTAAAAATTATTGGAATACCTGAATGCCATGAATATTTTTGAAATGTATGTTCCTTTCCATTTTCCCTGATCTCCTTGGGAAACAGATAAAGCAATAATATTGCCGCATCTATGGGCACACACCATTTTATAATTTACTGGTCATATTTCCAAATTGTTCTCCAAAATGTTTGGATCTGTATACAGTTACATCAACAGTTTATTAATGATCCCATTTTTCCATGTCCCCTCCAACCTTTGACACTTTATCCTTTTGTCATTTTACCCAGTCTAGTGGATATGAGGTGTTATCTCAGAGTTGTTTTCAATTGCATTTCTTTAATTAGAAATGATTTAGAGTATTTTCCCTTTATCTATATGGGGCTTTGATTTCTTAATTTAAAATTTGTTTATTCATATGTTTTGTCCATTTATTAATTTGGAGATGACTATAAATTTAATGAAATTTTACATATATTTTAGGTATGAGATCTATCTGAGAGGCTATCTATAATCAGTACCCTATTTTCTTCTTTCATTATAATCTTGGCAGCATTTTTTATTTGTACAAAAAATTTTCAATTTAATTGCTGAAAATTATCCATTTTATATTTCTCAATCCTCTAAATCTCTTGTGGAATCATAAATTCCTCTTCTATACATAGATATGATAGGTAGTATGTTCCTTGTTCTGATCTCCTTATGATATCTGTTTATGTCTAGAACATGTATCCATTTTGATCTTATCTTAGTGAATGGTGTAAGATATTGGTCTCTACCTATTTTCTGTCAAACTAGATTCCAGCAGTCCCAACAATTTTTACCAAATAGTGATTTCTTATTCCCAAAACCTAGATTGAGGAAGATGATACTTAGAAGTCCTAAAACTTTTATCTCTATTAGGGCAGTTGGAAGGAACATACTTAAACAGAAGCAATGGAATAAAGTTAAATGTGATGGGATGCTAGTTCCCCCAAAAAATTAAGGAGTGAGAAAGAGGAGTGTAAGGAGAGAAGAAGGAGAGATAGAAAAAAGTAAATTATCTCATATGAGGAGACATTAAAGAGTTAATACAGTGCAAGGGAAGATGGAGGCAACAATGCTCGAACCTTATTTTCACTGGAATTGGCTCAAAGAGAAAATAATATTCACATTCAGTTGGGTGAAGAAATCTTTCTTGCCCAATAAAAAAAGAGGTTGAGAGGGAGAAAAAGAGAAGAGGAAGATGTATAGAAGGAAAGGTAATTAGAGTGTGATAGTGATCAGAAGCAAAATCTTTGTGAACACAGAAAGGCTAAAGGAAAGATAAGGATAAATGGGGCAAATAAGATGGAGGCAATGACATAATTAATAATCATAACTGTGAACATGAAAGGGATGAATGCACTCAAAAATGGAGAAGGATAGGACGGTGGATTAAAATCCAGAATCCTACAATATTTTGACTAAAAGAAGTACATTTAAAGGAGGGAAACAGAGTCAAGATAAAGTGCTTGAGCAGAATTTATTACCTTCACTTGAAGAAAAAAGAAACAGGGATAAGATTTATGATCTCAGAGAGAGAGTAAAAGTAAAAATATATCAAATTAAAAGATAAGGAAGGAAACTACATCTTGTTCAAAGACACCAAAGAAAATGAAAAAAAAATTAATACCAAAAATAGGCATATAACTGTGCATATACTTTAATCACCAATACCTTTGCTAGGTCTGTATGCCAAAGAGATTAAAAAGAAGAGATTCACAAAAAATAATTATTTTAGTTCATTTTGTGTTAGCAAAGAACTGGAAATTCATTTGCTACCCATTGGGGAGCTAGATAAATTGTGTATTGGATTGTGATGGAATATTATCACGCTATAAGAAAAGACAAGCAGGATGACTTCAGAAAATCCTGGAAAGACTTACGTGAACTTATGTCAAGTGAAGTGATAAATATGCATCCTTCTTATTCTACTGAGTATATACTTTTTTCTATCTCCTTTGGTGGAAGGAATTATCATAGAAGGAATTCCCCATGCATTAAGGAAAACATATCTTTTCTTTTTAGTTCATATTGGAATAGTTCAGTAAAATAAAGCAAGTCAAGATTTAAGGTAGTCAAATTCATTAGGACCATTTAATCAGCATACTAAAATGATCTAGGTCTGTTCAATTTTCTTACACTCATTTATCTCTTTTGATGAATATTGTAACATGCATGACCTTAAGTGGGGTGAATTGCCTCACAGAATTCGACAGTACGACTCAGAACTCCAAGAGAGGGGGAAGTTGGGGCAGTTAAGAATGTGGGTATAAAAGCAGGATACCCAGCTTGGCAGGACACATTTTGGGGGAGCTGGGTGGCTTACAAGGGGTAGGATTTTACTTCTGTGCCACTGACTTCAGGGAGCAGAGTGATTTCTTTGCCATTTACTCCATACAAACTAAACCAGGCTATGAGGACTGTGAAAATACCCATATTCAGTATCCCAGCTAATCTCTAAACAATGTAGATCTACAATCAAGATTACCTTCACCATCTTAACTAGATAACATTAGATTTAAAAGAAAGTTTAATTTATGAAGGAGTTAGGGGAAAAAGTTACTGAGAGGCATTCCACTCTGGGGATTGCTATTTCTGTCAATATACTGAAGATACTAAATAGTTTTACTTCACCCTCCATCCTAAAAATCATCCCTCCTTCTCTGTTTTCCTGAATTAATAAATCCCTTCCCTTGTTAAGTTGGTGGGTTGTGTGAAGTTATATTATAGGCTTTACCAACCCAATCCATACATTACCAAAGCCAAATCTTCATCCAGGCAAGCTGAGCATACTGTGATCCAGAGAGCAAGGCAGCTGTTTGATGTGATCCTGAGGACTTTATCTCCCTGGGGTCTTGGAAGTAATCTTCCTACAGTGAAAGCTGTTAATTTCTGTGGGATAATTCCCTATTTTTCAGTCAATATAGCCCTCACTTACTCAAGTTAAAACAGCCTCCATTCCGGTTTTACAAGGGTTTCTGTTATAACTGTTATTCTGGGCAAACAACTGCCTCAAGAGGGGGAGGAGAAAGAATTCTAACTACTCATTCCCCTCCCCCCTGCTATTGCTAGCAGCTTGACACCATTGCCAACTGGACCCATCTTTACAATATACAGCTAGGGGAAATGTATTAACTTTGATAGTCCTGCTGACAAATATATAATTTTCATAAAACCCAAGATTTAAAATCTTTGAGAAAAAATTTCAGGAAAAGAAGGTTGCTAACTTCTTGAATAAAGAAAATGAACTGTTTGGAGAGAGTGCCATAAAGAAACCTCCATTCTATCAGAAGATCCAGAATGAACTTTGTGATGTAATGGATTGAACTGAAGGAGATTGAACACATTTATTCTGAATGTAAATTCCTATTCCAAAGAGGACTGCTCCCTAATTGTTTTCTTGTCAGTGTGCCTAGCAAACATTGGTTTCATTCTCTCTTCTCTTTCCCTCCTATCTCTAACTATTGTAGTTTCCTCTTAGTGCAATACTATATGCATTTGTAGCTAGAAGACCTTTTAGAGATGTAAGTTGGTTATGTTAAATGAGTCATTGGGAGACTGTCCCAAAGAATCACAGGGAGTTTTGTGAAAAGAAATCCTTTATTCTCTTTGTCTATTTTGAGTTAATCAACCAAAAACTTAAACACCCCCACTTAACATTAAGTAAGGTAGTTCACAAATCACTTACTTGGAGAGCTCCACCCTTTTAATTCAATCAGTCAGAAATTTGTGAATCCTTTAATAAGAGTTTACATCCTTAGAGGATAAGAGGGGACAACCCCAGAGGCCAGTATAAGGCAAATTTAAAGACTGCAATTGGTTCCTATAAAGTTGAGGAAGGGATAGGAAGTTATGTGGAAAAAGGACTATAAAAAGTCCTGAACTTACTGATCAAAAGGTCTTCAGTTGAATCTTTGACTTGGAGGTTCAGCTGGTGACTTGCTTCTTGGAGGTGACCTTGGCTTTTAGGACTGCTCCTTTGGTCTTTGGCTTGGATCTTCTCCTGGTGAGTCAGCTTGGACTAGGATTTTGGCTCTTGGATTGCTTCCGGGAGAACTTCTTCTCTATCTTCTCCTTTAGAGTACATCTTGGATGAATGAGTATCTGACCTTCCTTTCCTGGCTTCTGGAGAGATTAGTTATGGAAAGGCCTTTCCCTCTTGGAAGGGGCCAGGAGAGTGGAACACTGTGTCCTCTGGCCAAGGGTTGACAAGTCCTGCTGGGTTAAGCCAGGCAGCCAGAGCAACATTTAGTGTGAAAGGCTAGGCATCTTCTCTACATTCTTACATTTCTCTACTTTCACTCTTTCCATCTCTTTTTAAATAAAGCTACTAAAAGTCATTTTGGCTTGAGCTATAATATTTTAAAGTTGGTGACCACAATATTAATTTAGAATTCTCATATATTTAGTCAAACCATTAATTAAATTCCTTACCCAAATCACAGAAAATTTTACTATAAGAAACTAGCATTGGATAAGAAATCCTTAGAATCCAGTAGAGTATGAATGTGTGGAAAAAAGAGGCTATATATGGAGTATGGAAAGCCATGGAAGGGAGAAATTTCTGGGAAAGTTAAAAAAAATATATGTGATCACAGTTTTTTAAATTAACTTTTTAAAAAAACACCCTTACTTTCTGTCTTGGAGTCAATACTATATATTGGCTCCAAGGTGGAAGAGTGGTAATGGTAGGCAATGGGGGTCAAGTGACTTGCGTAGGGTCACACAGCTGGGAAGTATCTGAAGTCAGATTTGAACCTAGGACCTCCCATCTCTAGGTCTGACTCTCAATCCATTGAGCTACCCAGCTGCCCCCTTAAATTAACTTTTGATGGCACAATGCTCCTGATTTCCAGAGAGCAAAAGAATATAGTTATAAAATTAAAAATAATTATTATTTCACTCTTTTATAGTATCCTGAGTTCTTTAGTTCTTTGAAGGATGTAGTTGAGGGGGATTGGAACAAATGTTTGAGTTCCATAAACTGGAAAATATCCCAGTATAATAAACAAAAACTCTCTCTCTCTCTTTATCTTTTATTGTTAATAAAATATCTTTATCTACCTTCAAGAAATATTTCCTTGTACACAGGACACAGAGAGAGACAACTTTTTTACACATGAACATTTTACTTAAAAATCATAATGCATAATAGAATTATTAGGAAAATGTTAAATTCATGGATGTGTCAATCAGTCAAAATATACCAGAGGCTACTTACATGTCTCATTAAGGTTGCAGCAATGTAATTATTAAGGACACTCTATATTTATATTTATGCATGGAACAGAACAATGTTATATCAGGTATGTACTATGGAAATCTTCTACATAAAATATATATTTAAAGACTTTTTGGGTTCTTAAATCTGCAAGATCAAGATAAGGATTAGGAAAGTTAAATTTTAAAAATGCCCATCAACTATAAATATTTAATCCCCAAAAGACTTAAGATAATATTTTGCCTTGTATTTTGTTTATATTAATTGGTCATAAAGATCATTATAGATTCCATAATCTAGAGTGTTTAAACAAATTACATATATTTGAAATGAATGAATTTAGGGGTGTAATATATGTATGTGTGTGTATGTGTGTGTGAGCTTGAGCTTTTTCTGAAAAAGCAAAAGTTAATTATTTCATGAATGGATATTAATTCAAGAGTTTCGTGTTTCTAAGAGCCAATGGAAGTATATATTAGACTTACAACATTAGGTATGTACTTATCTAAATACTCAGTGGTTTAAAATCATTGGTATGGCAAATGGTTTGAAAGAAGATGAGAGGCAAAGCACAGAAACAAACAAAAAAAGAAATTTGAAGAAAAATTAATAAAACTGAAACAGTTGAAATAAAATAAGTGGATCCCAGTAATTCTAAAGCATGTTGGAGTTAAAATAAAATAATATGACATTTATGGAGAAAGGTCAGAGGAAATCCAGATTATGAGAACCACAACCATAAATGAAAGGGCTGCAAAGGCTGCACAAGTTTATCATGAGAACAATAAGAAAGAATGTGAGATGGACATTTACATTCATTCATTGATTTATTCATTCAACAAACATTTATTGAAAAATAACATATAAAACGTTGCACTAAGTTATAGGGAAAAAATAAGACAATGTCCTACTCTTTATTGAATTTAAGATACTGTTTAGTAGTTTACATTTATTAGTTTACATAATTTAGCATATGCATGAGTATGTATTCACGTAAATGTATATACACTTATATTTTGCATGTATAAATACATATGTGTATATATGTTCATGTGTATGTGTGTGTGTAGGTATACTACATCTCTCAAATAAGCACCATTTTCTCCTCCACTCCAGTGTTCCCCATTCAGTGTTGGTAGGTCTGTTTATGTGAAGTCTCTTACCACCTCATTCCATCCCTCATTCAGTCACTAGAGTGATTTTTCCTAAAGTACAGATCCCATCATGTTGCCCCTCTACTTAACAAATGCCAGGAGCTTCCTATTAACCGCCTGGAATAAATATAAAATGTTCTGCTTAGCATTCAAAGCTCTTCCTGACCTCATCCCCTTCTACCTTTTGTCTTCTGCTGCCTTACTCCCTGACACACACACACACACACACACACACACACATATATATATTCTTCTATTGAGTGAAACTAACCTCCTGGCCGTTCCAAGATCCAGTCTCTCCAAATCTTTACAGTTTCTCTGAGTCCAAACTAAATCTTACCTTCTGCAAAAAGCTTTTACCATCATCTTCTTAATTCCTATGCATTCGCTATATTAGTTATATGTACTGTTTATAGCTAGCTTTGTGTATATTTCCTTACATCTTGTCTCCCTCATATTTAAAATGCCTAAAGGTCTGGAACTGTTTTTTTTTTGTTCTTTTTAAAAAATTTCAGTACTTAGAACAATGTCTGGCACCTAGTAAATGCTTAACAAATGCTTGTTGATTAATTGATTGATAATCCTCCTAGGGTAAGAGGAAGTTCAAAGGAAACAAAATGCTATGCCAGAAGCTTAAGTCTCATAAAAATTTTTAATCTATAGTTCAGCTAAATATTTTCCATAGTAAAGAGTAAGAGTACAAAATTACCCTCATTATCTTATAGTGTATTATGCCTTCCTGACTTTGGTTTTGACTTGAATTAGAAATTGATAGTGTTTAGTTTAATTGTACAGTCAATTGTAATATAAGACTTTTTGTTATGTGGTTAAGATAAAAATATAGAAACAATCTCTGGCTTCAAAGAATTTACATTCTAGAGGATATTTACCATATGTACAGATATATAAAGGTAATGTATAGATAAAACAAACTTAAAGAATTTTTCATGGTGTAATAAAATAATAATAACTGGAAGATCTAGAAGAACCTTGTGTAGGACATAATACTTAGCCTGGAAAAAAACAAACAACAATCATTAAATATATCACTCAACAAGAATTCATTAACCATATCCTATGTACCAGTTTCTATATAAAGTACTGATAATAAATTAAAAATGTAATAATATTTTTCTTCAAGGAATTTACATTTATTGGGGGAAATAAAATGTTTACATACAAGTATGATGCACACAAATACAAGTTAATGTGGAAGGGTTCAGGACACAATTTAATGTAAATGGTGATGCTGGAGCTTAACTACAAAGGTACTAATATTTTTAATCATTGACATATATGAAAGAAACTAGTTTCTAATAACAGATTTCCTAAAATAAAATCATTTCAATATCTTTGATAGAAAAAGGCAGTATATTGGCCACTTAGAGAGGCAAGATTGGGGCAGAATAAATTCTATTATGGCAGTTATGATAACCCACCAAAAGATTGAAAATCAAAATTTTTAATTATGGACTGAAATAAATGTGACTCTTGGTGAAATCAAGGGTGTGGTCCTTAAACCTACTTGTAATGGAGGAGAGGAGTATGTAATAAACAATGAAGATATTAAAAAATTGTTAAGCCAGTTATTCTTGGAAAGAAATATGATGTTGAAATTCCTTATGAAAAGACAAGTTATAAGAAAGAAGAAGACTGTCAGCAATTTAAGGAGCTCTTGAAAAATGAAGGAGTCTGAGTAGTGAGCTGGTAGATAACTGCACAAGAATCTGGGTATATATATATATATATATATATATATATATATATATATATTTGATTAGAATAAATATCAAAGGAACAGAGGTTACAAGTTTTCAAGTCCCAAAGATTAAGATAATAGCCTAGGAATCATGGGAATTTATGGATTACTGTGTTTTAATTATCTGGAGAAAAGAGACAGAAGAATATTACATAGAGCAATAGATCTTGAGACAGAGGATCTAAATCTCCTATTTATTTCTTGCAATACAACAAAGAATTGTTTTTTGAATTGATTATCTCTAAGATTTAGCTTCCTTTTCTATAAATAAGATACATAGACTTAATGATCTCCAAGGTTTCTCCCAGATGTACATCACACGAACTGTTTGCTATGAAAAGGGAGTCAGAAGTTCTTGATTCTGGTTTTGTTTTAGCCAATAACTATTAATATGACCCTGAGCCAAATTCCTGAAGGCTTGAGTTTTCTCATCTTTGAAATAAGTTCTCTATAACCTAAATGGAACTGAGAAAACTTAAAGCATTCATAGAAGGAGATAGATAGCAAAGCTCAGAAAATTAAAAATCTAAAAGAAATGGATAAGAAGATTAGGAATTTAGTTGGGTTCAAACAACATTAAAAGGAGGTACACGTTAAATAAAGGACATAATTAGAATATTGACAAACACAACAATATGTTATATTTACATAAAACTTCAAGAATCATGTGGTGCTGTCACGTATATCATTTCATTTTATCTTATCCCCTATGAGATGTGAAGGACAGATATAATCATCCTCATTTTGTAGAAACAAAAAATAAGGTGAGAAGGAAGGTAAATTACTCAAGGTCACAGCTAGTAAATGGCTGAATTGGAGCTATAATACATCTACTGTTCTTACTATGCCATAGTCTTTCATAGAACAATAGAAATGGAAGAAATTATATGTATAGAAAATCAAAGAAACAATGGTGATGATCCATTCTCTGCTTCTATTCGGGTAGAATAAGAGGAAACTTGAAGTTCACTTGCATAGATTTCAGTAACCTAAGATAACCTCCACATCTTGCTGACACATCATGGTAAGACTTAACTGAGGTGATGTGATGAATCTATACAAATAAAGAAAGATTTATAATATCAGAGTTTAACAACCTCTAAAGAGGACTCTTGGAGTTCATCTACTCAGAACTTGCCATTGTATAGCTAAATTGAACCCTAGAGAAATCGAGTGACATGTACAAATGCACATAGTAAGTTAGAAATGGTACAAAGAGTCCTAATTTCAATCACTGATAAAACTGGAAAAGAGCACAAAAATATCTTATCCAATCTCTTCATTTTTAGAAAAAGAAAACAGGGCACAGAGAAGTCTAGTGACTTTACGAAGGACACAATATATATGTCTAAGTCAATATTAAACCTATATTTCCTGATATTTTGTTGAATGCTCTTTTCATTAGACTGACTTAATTCCTTAATTTTCCTTTCTAATTTTTGCTTTGCCACACTGCCTTGAGTCATAAAGGACAGATATGAGTGGTGCATATATAGTAAGTGACATGTGATATGTCATATGACTATTTCAGTACATATGAACCTTATACATTCATTCTGACAGAAAATGTTTCATTAAAATGTGAGGTTAAAATACAACACAGGAAGAAAGAAAGTACATTTAAAATATAATAATAATTTTCATTGCCTGTGACATTAATATTGAATAATAATAAATAGAAATAAAGTGCAAATGTATCCCTTGAGAAAAGTTTGACAGCACAAGGGAAGGTATAGTATTATTTTACTTATATTACAATTTCAAATGATCCAAAAATTTAAAAATATATTCCTGTACCATATAACCTGTCATGTTCCCTCATCTATTTTGTCCAGTGAAATAAAAGACAAACTTTTCTGATTTTTTGACATCATTTTTCCTTATTTGTTTTTCCCAATTTCTGTAGTTAAGGATAATATTGAAATGCTTACTGAAAGAAAAAGGAATGCAGCTGTAGCACTTAGAAAGTCATAACTAATAGCAGGAGGTAAGGAGTTAAATCATAATCAATGCTAAATTCAGTAAGGAGCATAGTCATCATGGAAATAGTTTTATTCAATATCCTATGTTCTGAAGTTATAATAACATAATATTAATGATTAAATCCTTCCCAATAAATGATAGAAAATCTGTTATATGTAGCATGCTCTCTTCTTAAATAAAACCCCATGATCAGAATGTATTTTATTAATGAGCATAATTAAATTTTCTTTTGCTTTGTTTTGTTTTGTTTTTTGTTGGTGGTATTTTAATAGGCATTACCCATAGCTACCTTTAGGGGATAGAGGATAATATTTATCTTCTATTCCTTTTATTTCCCATATTATATGAATTTAGAGTACTTTGTACTATATTATACTTAGTTTATATTACACATATATATTAAATGTGTAATATATTCTATATGTAATATACTTTAATTTATAAGTATTTGTATATAAGACCCATTTTTATATTTATTTGTATTTGAAAAACCATTATATCCTCTGCCCTAGATTATAAACTCTATGATTAGAGTAATCTTGAATGCATGGATGCCCAACTATTGCAATGCTATACCTGTGACAGATATTTTATGAATATTGGTAGAATTGAAAATACTGTATAGAGGCAGTCAGGTGACTCAGTGGGTAAAGTACTAGTCCTTGCGTCTGGCAGACCTTGGTTCAAATTTGGACTTCTCAGGGCTTTTTGACCCTAGGCAAGTAATTTAACCTTAATTGCCTCCCACTTAACATTTTTCTGCTTTGGAATTGATGCTTGTCTCCATTCTAAGAAGAAGGTAAATTTTTTTTGAAAATGTTTGAAAAATTAACTTACATTGTATTCAGTATATAGAACACTGAAAGGGAGTTGATTTCCTTTGATAGTTCAATACATTTTAGAACAGCTTTGATTTTTAGAAAGTTCCTCCTTTAATTAAGCTAATATCTTCCTCATTTTTTCCATTGTCCCTAGGTTCTTGAAAGTTTCACTGTGGTATTATTTACAAATATAATATTTACAAATATATTATAAGTAAAAACTTCAATTTCACTAATACAGAATGGGTTGTAAAATAGTGGATTACTTATCCCTGGAATCCTCTAAATGAAGGCTTCTTGATCATTTAAAGGTTATGTTTTAGAAGACATTCCTATTTAAACATAAACCAGCCTAGATGGCTAGAAGTCATTTTCAAATGAAATATCCTTTGATTCTGTAAAACATAAAAGTGGAGAACAGATACCTTATTCATACATCATATTTTGGTTTAGGTTTATTCTGCTTAATAATTTAATTAAAGGACTCTACCTCATTTTATATATTCATAGCTGAAAATATAAGTAATGAACTTACCCCTCCATTTTGAAAATGAGTCCTAGTTAGAGAAGCATTTGGTGGCATGGTGGATACAGTGATAGGAATGGAATCAGAAAGTTCTGAATTTAAATCAAGCTTCAGGCATTTATTAGTTATATGACTCTACATACGACTTAACTTCTGCTTCCCTCAGTTTTTTCATGTATAAAATGGATAATAATTCTATCTACCTGGAAGAGTTGTTGTGAAGCTCAAATGAAATATATATGTATAAATATATACATACATACATATATATACAGCAACCTAGCTGTCCCTCTATCATGTCTCCCACATGATAGAGGGACAGCTAGGTTGCTCAAAGGATAGAGAACCAGACCCGGAGTCAGGAAAACTCATCTTCAAATCTGACCTCAGATACTAGCTCTGAGGTTCTGAGTAATTAACTGAACCCTGTTTGCCTCCATCTTATCATATATGAAATGAACTAGAGAAGGAAATGGTAAACCACTCCACTATCTTTGTCAAGAAAACCTCAACTAGGGTGATGAAGAATCAAACAGAATTGAAAACAGCTGAGCATACATAAACAGGAAAAGTGAGCTATAAAATCTTATTCTCTCCCCTCACTGCTAATTATAGGAGCTAAATTTATAGAGGGGCTTTAAGGCTGCAAAGTAATTTATAAATTTGAACACTTCTGATCTTGACCACAGTTCTGTGAGGTAGGTCTTATTCCCATTTCACAGATGATGAAATCAAGGCAATGAGATGTTAAATAAAACACAAGTCAGATATCTAAATTTCTAGGTTTAAATTCACATCTTAGTTCAATTCTATGTTCAATGCATTCTGAAACCTATTTGGAAGCATATTAAAATAAAAAGATTTAAACATGACTTCTACAAACTACAGGAGATTTGGCTTAAATGATGAGTCTATATAAATGAAATATTGCTTTCTCTGTATGTCTCTGTCTCTGTTCTGTCTCTCTTCCTCTCTTCCTCTTAGTGTTTTTTTTCCAATTCTTCTTCATAGATCTATATGTGCATATATATATACACATATATATGTAAGTAGAATATGTACATATATAATAAGTATCACTCAAGTAATAGCACTTTCCAGCATCTCTTTTGGTTGATAACATCAGATCCCACTTAACATAAGCTGATCACTTGATATTTCTTTGCTCTGATGATTGACTCACTTTTTGAATCTCAACATCTTCTCTACTTCTCTACATTCTGGAAAGATGGAAAGGAGAGAACTAAACTCTTCCCAAAACCTTCCTTGTAAAGAGAGCTTTCTATGTATCTCTCTACTTTCCATCATCAATTCAGCTTGGTTTGGATTCTATAGAATATCATATCACTGTATTGAGTGCTCACTGCTGATGTCTCCCTCCTCATTCCATTTTATAATTTTCTTTTGTTTGTTGTTTTCCTCCATTATATTATAAACAACTTGAAGGCAGACTGTGTTTCTATTTCTTATTTGTGTAGTCAGTGCTTTTTATACTGCCTGGCAAATGGTAGATGTTCATATATGTTTATTGAATTAAACTGAAATCATATACACATATGTATATATAATATATGCATAAATTATGAATTACCAGGCAGTGAAAGTAGTGTCTTAAAATTCATAGAATACTGGAATTTTAGATATAGAATTTACATAAAGTATTACTTCAGAGGAATCAACGTTTTACAATAGACTAAGTATTAGGAATTAAGAAGACTGAATCAAGGTGTAAGGCACTTATTAGCAGTATTAGCCAGAGTAAGTAAATCACCATGTTTGCCTCAATTTCCTTAACTATAAAATGGTAATAGTAATAAGTTCTTTTTTATCTCAAAGGTTGTTATGAGAATGAAATAAGATAATATTTATAAAGCACTTAGCAGTGTCTAGTGAATAGTAAACACATAGTAGGTGTTATCTAAATGTTAAATATTATGATTATTTATTTCTTTCAACTTCACAATATTATTTATTTCTTAAGGCAAAATTGTACCAAGTAAAGCCTTGAGAAGCTAACTGAAATCTTCAAGTTTACAAAAGTGCGTGGTTAAAATAGGAAAAGACTGATTCTTCTGATTTCAAATCCTTGTCCACTATGTCATTTAAGACATTATATGCTTGATTATTTGGAATCCAAACATTACCCAACCTCAAATACTCAAAATTTTGTCCACATTTAGTCATTCCCTTTATGGAAAAGATAAGAAATTAGCAAAAAAAAATGTCATGGATTTATCTCAAAATTAAAACCCTTAACTAAGTACTGAAGCATTTCATTGAGTTTGCATATATTCAGTACAAGACTTTATATTTTGTATAATCACATAATTATAAAAACTTAGTCAATATTAATAATGCCTATCCTGTAACTCTAGAATATCAAAGCATATTATGCATCAAATAATTTCACTTACTATAATGTTAGTATTAAGTATAATTATTGAATCTAATTAGTTAGAAATTAATGAACTAAAAATTTTATGATTTATGTGATCACTTAGTCATTCAATACATTTTAATAAGTAGTTACCGTGTACTAGACACTGTGCAAAATGATGTCAGTACAAAGACTCTCAAAAGACAACCCTGGCTCTTAGAAGGCTAACAATCAAATTAGTGAGACTATCAATGGTGGGCAACCTTTCTGGCTGTGAGAGCCATAAACGCCTGGCGGAAGGAGGAGGATGGAGGCAGAAGGTGCTGGAATATGGGGCGGGGGGCTGAAGGGCCCCCAGGGGCACATTCTGGGGCTCTGCCTGGACCGGCTGGTCAGGAGATAGAGCCAGATGTGGCTCAAGAGCCATACATTGCTGACCCCTGCATTATATAAACAACTACATATTAGTGAAGCTATGTCTAGGATATATTGGTGATAGTAAAAATAAGAACAGTATGAAAATTAAGGGGATCAGGATAGGCTTACTGTAGAAGAATGGATCATAGGTGTGACTTGAAGGAAATTAAGATATTGAGATGAAGAACAAAAAGCCTACCTGGCACAGGATATAGCCCTTGAGAATTCTTGAAGTGTAGCAGAGTTTTTTGCAAGCAAAAACAAAGATGCCAACACCACCAGATCATATAATATGTGAGATTTTATCTTATCCTAGAAGTGACGGTGAGCCACTGGAGATTACTGAACAAGGAAGTGACATAGTCAAACTTATGCTTTAGGAAGTTCATTTTATTTTGACAGCTGAGTTGAAGATAGAAGGCAGAAAAAGTTGTCAAGTTGTCAGATCAGTCCTGGCATTAAAATCATCCAGGAATAAGGTAATTTGCACCTAAACCAGGTGGTATCACAGTAAGAGTAGAGAAAGGAATATATATGGTATTAGATGACCAATGCTATGAATATAAAATGAACTGATCTTGTTAACAGTTAGATATGCAGGTAGGTGAAATAGATTAAGGAGACAAGGATGACACATAAGTACAAAATGTAGAAACTATAGTAATAGATAATGTTGGCATTATACTAAAGAGGAACGCATTTAATTTCTTTTCTGTGATACAAAATATCATCATAGATCTGGAACTGGAAGGGATATAAGAGGTCATTTAGTCCAAAAGTTCCATGTTACAAATTGGACATTAAAACTTAAGAATTTAAGTGACTTGACCAGAGTTATAGAAATTACAAGCAGCAAGTTATAATTTGAATCCAAACTCTGCAAGAATATAGTCAGTTTTTCTGAATAATTGATTCTTGGTTGTAGACTCAATTCCTTTGCTTTCCAGAATATTATATTCCATGCCTTCTTTCAATGTCGATACAACCAGATCCTGTCTCATCCTAACTGTGGTTCCCTGGTGTCTGAATGACTTCTTCTTAGCAGCTTGTAATATTTTTCCCTGGTCCGGTAGTTTTTGAATTTGGCTATAATATTCCTGGGAGTTGTCATTTGTGGATTAAATGTAGGAGGTGATCTCTGGATTCTTTCAATTTACACTTTTTCCTCTTATTCAAGAATGTTGGGGCAATTTTCTTGGATAATTTCCTGTAGGATGATGTCCAGGCTTTTTCTTTTATCACGATGTTCTGGTAGACCAATAATTCTTAAATTGTATCTCTGCAATCTGTTTTCCAGATCTGAGGTTCTGACAATGAGGTGTTTCATATTTTTGCTCAAATTTTTCATTCTTTTGATTTTGTTTTATAGATTCTTGCTGCTGTGGAATACTATTGTGTCATAAGAAGTGATGAACAGGAAACAAGAACAGAAAATCTTGGAAAGACATGTGAGTTGTTTCAAAATTAAATGAGTATAACCATGAGAACACTGTATACACTAACAAAAATGATGGTCATCAGCAAAACTTTATGGGAGGTGGGGGGACAGCTGGGTAACTCAGTGGATTGAGAGTCAGGCCTAGAGATGGGAGGTCCTAAGTTCAAATCTGTCCTCAAACACTTCCCAGCTGTGTGACTCTGGGTAAGTCACTTGACCCCAATTGCCTACCATTACCACTCTTCAGCCTTGGAGCCAATACAAAGTATTGACTTCAAGATGGAAGGTAAAGGTTTTAAAAAAAACTTTCCAGGGAACTTCTGGGAAAAGAGCCAAGATGGTGGAATAAACCAGAGTATCTCCAAGTCACCACAAGAATCCTCTCCAACAAATATTAAAGTATCACCACAAAATGAAAACAGGAGAGAAAGAACTAACAGGGAGACAGAGTGAAACAACTTTTAAGAAAGGAAAAACCCAAAAGGTAAGCAGAGAACATGTGGGGCATTGGGGTGAGAGGATAAGAGAGTCAGCAAGAGTCTATAGCAAGGAGTGAAGAGCAAGCTACCTACATCAGCTGTCCTAGGTTCAGAACCTAAGCACATGCCAACATTCAAATTCTGAGATCCTGCCTGGGCAAATAGTGGTCCAAGCCAACCCACAGCCCTTGAAAAGTCAAATCTGTGAAGAGGTCCATAACCCCAGTCCAGCAGTCTGTGCTGAGGGCTGATGCATGTGGGCCCAGAACAAAGCCAGGAATAGCAGTCTAGGCTTGGTATGAGAATATAGTTCACAGTTCGGGATGATTGATAATATTAAGGGGGGAGTGGAGATTTCAGAGCTTTTTTACCTAAAACAGCCCAGAGCTCCAATACAGGGCATTCACGGGTGTGCCCAATTTGAACAAGTATACAGTAAGACCAAAAACTTAGTCCAAGGCTACAATATAAGTAGTTCCTGATCTGATCAAGATCAAAGTAAAACCAAAAGCTTACAACCAAGCCTAAGGCAAGTCTTTCAATTATTAGGAGGGGACTCTTAGAACTTTAAGCCCTGAAAACATAACATCATCATCCAAAAACTGAAAATGGTAAAAAAAAAAACCCTAGAAAATAAGCTGAGAATAGCATCAAGGAAGGACTGAAGTTTTGAGAGGGTACCCCAAATTCCCAGAAAACAGCCTACCTATAATTAGATAGAAAAAAAATGAGCAAACAACAAAAAAGTACCCAACTCTAAAGTATTTTTAATGGAGACAAAAAGTAAGGTACAGACACAGAATAGGATAGTGAAAGCAAAGAAGACTCACACGAAGGCCAAAAGAAAAATTTGTACTTGACACAAATTCTCAAAGAGCTCAAAAGAGACTTCAAAAACCAATTAAGAGAGACAGATGAAAAATGGGTAAGAAATGAAAGTGATGCAAGAAGAAAGGAAAGTGATACAAGAAGAAATGGGCCAACTGAAAAAGGAGAACCAAAAACTAACACGAACCACCAAGCCAAGGAGAAAATACTTCAGTCAGAAAAAAACCCATTCAAATATCATGTAGCTACAATTAGGATCACACATTACCTAACTGCTTCTACATTAAATGATTGAAAAGCATTGTATATGATATTCAGGAAGACAAAAGATTTGGGTTTACAACACTGAGTCACCTATCAATAAAACTGAATATATTCTTTTAGGTGGAAAATGACATTCAATAGATAGACCAAATATGAGTTTTGTGAATAATGAGTCATACCCAAACAAAAAATGTGAATTCCAAACATGAAACAGAAGAGAAACCCCAAAAGTTAAATAAGGAAAAGAAAATTTAAGGGATTCATTAAGGTCAAAATATTTATATGTCTATATGGAAAGAGGATATCTGTAACTCTCATATATTACCCTTAGTAGTAAAGAAGATAGATGGAATTTACTCAAAAAGAAGATAGGAATGTAAGCTGATTATAATGATGTGATGTAGATCATATATGACGATGTGATGTGTATATAAATGTGATGATATGAAATGATATGTATGTATGATATGTGTGCATATGAGTGACATGTAAAAAAATCAAGGGGTGAAAGAGAGGGTTGCACTGAGAAAAAAGGGAAGGGAGTGATAGAATGAGGTAAATTATATAACATAAAGAGGCATAAAAATCATTATAAAGAGGGAAGAATAAGAGTGGTGATGAGCAAGACTTAAACTTTACTCTCATTGTAACTGGCCCAGAAAGGGAAAAACTAATATACTCAGTGGGGTATAGAATTCTATCTTATCCTTCAAAAAAATAAAAGGGGAATAAGACAAGGGAAGGAAGAGGTGATGGAGGGAAGGAGAAATGGGGTGGGTAACAAAAAGAAAAATACTATTGAGGAGGAACAGAGTGAAAGGGAATAGAGTGGGATATAAAGAGGATAACATGATGGAGGGCAATACAGTGTTAGTAATCATAATGCTGAATGTGAATGGGATGAACTCGCCCATAAAATGGAAGTGGTTAGCAGAGTGGATTAAAGACCAGAATCCTATTATATGTTGTTTACAAGAAACATATTTAAAACAGGGTGACACACACATTCAAGGTAAAAGACTGGAGCAGAATTTATTTTGCATCCTCTAAAGTAAAAAAAGCAGGAGTATCAATCATGATATCAGACAAAGTTAAAGTAGAAATTGATCAGATTAAAAGAGATAAGGAAGAAATTACATTTTACTGAAAGTCACTATAAAACTTTCCAGGGACAGGGGACACATGATGAAAATGCTTTCCACAGGCAAAGAAGGAACTGTTGGAGTCTGAGTGCAGATCAAAGTATGCCATCTTCCACCTTATTTCTTTTATAGTATTTTCATTGTATGTGTAATTTTAGTCTTCTATCATGACATAATGAATATGTGAATATGTATTGCAGTAAAGTACTAGTATAAGCTATATCAAACTCTTTACCACCTTGAGAAAGAGAAGAAGGGAGAAAGAAAATCTGAATTTTAAAATATCAGAAAACAATGGCCAAAAACTGTTTCTACATGTAACTGCAAATATAAATCAATTCCTAAAAATTTAAAAAAATATATAATAAATGACTTTACTTCATTTACTATTATGCTTTTGGAAACTATCTGCAAGCTTGTTTCCAAATTTATCATTCAATCTAAATAGTTTTCTCCAAAGCTGCTAGTTATTTTTCTTTAAAAAAAAATTACCATCTGATACTATGTATCAATCAAATCATTTATTTTTTTTTGTTTTTTTTTTTGTTTTGTTTTTTAAGCCCTTAACTTCTGTGTATTGGCTCCTTGGTGGAAGAGTGATAAGGGTGGGCAATGGGGGTCAAGTGACTTGCCCAGGGTCACAGAGCTGGGAAGTGTCTGAGGCCGGATTTGAACCTAGGACCTCCCATCTCTAGGTCTACTCTCAATCCACTGAGCTACCCAGCTGTCCGGTCAATGAAATCATTTCTAAGGCAGAATAGCAGGAACAGTTAGGCAGTTGATGTTAAAGGACTTATCCAATCATAGTATGAGGAAGTGTCCATATTTTTTCACATCCCCTACAACATTTATTTATTTATTTGGTTGTTTGTTTATTTTTTGGTTATGTTAGCAAGTTTGAGTGTGAGATAGTCAATTCAAAAATGGTTGGTGCTGTGAGGAGTGGGCTATGTATTGCCCTTAGAATATGTTCTCTAAAAGCTCTCTGGTCAAGCAATGTACTAGTTTCAAACATGCTTACAAGTGTATTATTCCTAGAAAATTCTAACCACAACTCCTCTTGTTTTCTGTTAAGCTGTGCTCCTGAGTACATTCCAATATGCTACAAGTGTCAAATTGTGGTTATGCTATTTGCTAACTGGGTCCAAATGTTCAGCTATATGTGTTAAAACTGTGGTTGTCCTATTTTCTGATTGGGTAAAAGTAGCCTGTAAGTTTTGGCTGCCCAGGGGGTAGAAGGAGGGGTATGTTGTTAAACACAACAAAAGCTTAAGTTCCGCCAGAAGAGGGTGCATTTGCCTTATGATTAGGGGCAGTGGTCTCTTTCATGAAAGAGAAATAAACCCTGTCTTTTATATTCATAACTTCTGACTGAACTTTTATTGTGAAAAGAGGAGAGGTCTCTACCCCTCTTCCACACAGTGGAGTTTGAGTGTTATTTTCTTTGCCACTTTGGCCTGATCTGCCACTGCCACCTGTTACCACTTCCAGGAAATATATTTTAATGACCTGTATAACGTATATAAAATAACTTTCTGTCTCAGGGAGTACAAGAAAAGAGAGGGATAGAGGGAAATAATTTGGATCTTATTTTTTAAATTAATCTTAAAAGTGTAATAAAAAATAACATTTAAAGTTCAAAAAATGAATTCTAGAATGCCTGCTCCCTGATACCTTGCTCATTCAATGGGAAGGGAAGCAAAATATTATCAATTATACATATGAAGTCTTGTAAAACACAGTTTCATATTAGCCTTATCACAATTTAGGGGGAAAATAAAGTGAGACAAATATACTTCAATTTGTATTCAGAGTTACTAGTTCTCTCTCTGGAGGTGGATTGCATTTTATCTTCCTGAGTCCTTTAGAATTGTTGTCTTAGATCCTTGTATTAATCAGAATAACCAAGTCTTTCCCATTTTGTCATCAATATTGAATTACTGGCACAGTGCTCACAGTGCGCGCTCCTGTAACAGTGTGTGCCCCTGAAACAGAGCCTGAAAAAAAAAATTGACTTTTTGGCTCCTGCAGAAAGAGCCATATCTCTCCATTAAAAGAGCCAGATATCGCTATTTCTTCTGCTGTTAATCTAGGCAATTTGTATTTTTGTAAATATTCATCCATATCTCCTAGATTGCTATATTTATAGCCATCTGACTGGACAAAAATGGTTTTTAATAATTTCCTTAATTTTCACTTCACTAGAGTGAGGTCTCCCTTTTCATCTTTGATACTGTCAATTTGGTTTTCTTCTTTCCTTTTTTTTATTAGATTGACCAGTACATTGTCTATTTTATCTGTTTTTTCAAAATACCAGCTTCTAGTCTTATTTATTAATTCAATAGTTCTTTTTACTTTTGATTTTATTAATTTCTCCCTTGATTTTTAGTATTTCTAATTTAGTTTTCATCTGGGGATTTTTAATTTGCTCACTTTCTAATTTTTTGAGTTGCATGCCCAATTCATTAATCTCTGCCCTCCCTAATTTGCTTATATATCTACTCAAGGACATAAATTTCCACTGAGTACTGCCATGGCTACATCCCACAGAGTTTGGTAGGATGTCTTTTCATTGTTATTCTCTTCAATGAAATTGTTGATTGTTTCTATGATTTCTTCTTTGACAAATTGGTTTTGGAGAATCATATTATTAATTTCCAATTAGTTTTTGATTTTCCTGTCCAGGTGCCCTTAATAATTATTATTTTTATTGCATTATGATCTGAGAAGGTTACATTTATTATTTCTGCTCTTTTGCATTTCTTTGCAATGTTTCTATGCCCTATTACATGGTCAAGCTTTGTGAATGTACCATGTGAAGCTGAAAAGAAGGTATATTCCTTTTTGTCCCTATTTATTTTCTCCACATATCTATAAAATCTAATTTTTCTTGAACTTCATTCACCTCTCTTACCTCTTTTTATTTATTTTTTGGTTTGATTTATCTGAAAGAAACATCTGAAAGAGGGATATTTAGATCTCGCACTAGTATGGTTTTACTATCCATTTCCTTCTTGAGATCTGCCAGTTTCTCCTTCATGAATCTGGTTGCTATGCCAATTGGTGCATACATATTGGGCAATGTTATTTCCTCATTGTCTATACTGTCTTTAATCAGGATGTAATGAACTTCCCTGTCTTTTTTTTTTTATTTTAACAATAAACTTCATTATTAAAAATGATGTAATCTCCAAATTGTTACTAAAAGAGAAATTAGACAAAAATGAAAAAAATGTAAAGAAAAAATTATATTTAATTATTGTTGCCAAAAATAGGGAATATCCTCAGTGTTTAACATATTTCCTGGAAAATAATAGTTGGTTAATAAATGTTTGTTGAATTGTATTAGATTCAGTTGATTGAAAAATGTAGAAAATGTAAGACTTTCTATGTTAATTGGCTCTTTACTACAAAATTAAGCTAAACAAAGACTCATTTATTTAGCTAAATCAAACTATCTCTTTAAGAATTCTCTTCCAACACGGAAGTCCCCACACACAATTCAGAGTTATATAGAATTATTTTAAACATATAAAAAAGATATAACCGTGCTTTTTACCTTCAAATTAATAATGCCATGCAAAGTATAAAACAGAGACATATGCCACTAATAAGTCATTAGTAAACACCTCCTATTTGCAAGTACTGATTTAGATTATGTGGATACAAAGATGGAATTAAACAGGCCTGGCACTTGAATAGCTTATAGTCTAGCCTGGGGAGATAAATATAAAAATATATACCATTCACATTAAATCAAATGTGATTCTTGTGGGAAGGTATATACATTCAGATAGTCAGAAATAATTCATTGTTAAATGTAGAAAAAACTAGGGATCCTAAGAACTTAAGATAAAGATTAAGTACAATAGGCATCAGGCAAAGTTAACAAATAGGGAAAGAGGCAGGAATAAGAAAAGTATGTATGAGGAAATGTAAAGTGGTTAGATTGGCTAGACCATAATATATAAGAAGGGGAATAACTTGATATAATTCTGGAAAAGTATGCTGGGGGTCAATTTGTGAGGACTTAAAATGCCAGAGGAGTTTTATTTTATCCAAAAAATATTAAGGAGTCAGTCTACTTTATTGAGCATGGCAGTGATGTAGTTAGAGCTACCTTAGACATTTTTTTAACATTTATTAATCTACATTTTTAACATGGTTACCTGATTCATGCTCCTCCTATCCCCTTCACCCCCCCCCCACACTCCCCCCACCCATTCTCTAACTCTTGCTTGGTTTTAAAGTCTTTCCTTTCCCAGAGATCTGACAAGTATACTATTCTGTGTTCACTTAACTTGTTTATAGTTTCCCTCTTTATATTCAAGTCATTCACCCATTCTGAATTTATCTTGGTGTAGGGTGTGAGATGTTGATCTAGACCTAATCTCTCCCATATTGTTTTCCAAATTTCCCA
>NC_058133.1:351678671-351753133 GCF_016433145.1 Gracilinanus agilis
GCCCCAAACTTGCTCTATTTCTTTTTAGCTGGGTTCCGTGCTATAGGTGCTGTGTGTGGAGGGGGTGGGGGTGGGGCGGTTGCTCAGCCCGCGATTTAGTGAGAGCCCTTTATAGCCTGGAAATGTCTCGATTCCACGTACCTTCCACGCTGTGCCCTGTTGTGGGGTTCCTCCGTTCGTCTGGACTTGTTTTTATGTCCCCTTGAGGAGTTTTGTGTGTTTCGGTCAGGAGAGGTTAAGAGCTGCTTCTTACTCTGCCGCCATCTTAACCCGGAACTCCTTCCCTGTCTTTTTTAATCATATCTATTTTTACTTTGGTTTTGTCAGAAATCATAATTGCCAGTCCTGCCTTCTTTTTCTCATTTGAGGCCCAAAGGATTTTGCTCAAGCCCTTTACCTCAAACCTGTGTATGTCCACTTGCCTCATATGTGTTTCTTTTAGACAACATATGGTAGGATTTTGGTTTCTAATCCACTCTGCTATTTACTTCCTTTTTATGGGTCAGTTCATCCCATTCACTTTCAGAGTTATAATTATCAGTTGTGTATTCACGGACATTTTGGTATCCTCTCCTAATTCTACTCCTTCTTCTTACACTATTTCCTTTTAAACCTGTGATTTGCTTTATGCCAGTATCCCTTTTCCCCTCCCTTGATTTATTTCCCTTTCTATCCCCTCCCTTATTATTCCCCTCTTTTTCTTTTTAAGGCTTAATGAATTCCCTCCTCCTTCTTCTTCCCTCCCTTTTTTGACCTCCCCACTCTCCTGCTCCCCTTGGTTTATCCCTTCTGGCTTTCTCAGTAGGGTTTGATAGAGTATCGTATCCCAATGGATGAAGTTACTCTTCCCTCTTAGGGTTAATTACACTGAGAGTAAGGTTTAAATATTACCTCTTAATGCTCTCTTCCTATCCCTCTTATAATAGTATTCATCCCTTCCCCTTCCCATGCCCTTTTTGTGTGTAATAGAATATTCTATTTTTCTTATTCATTCAAGTTTCTCTTGGTGTCCTCTACTATTCACCTCCCTCTTTCCCACCCTCATATCATCTTAGACTATTTAGTATTCCAAACTCTCCCTATGAATAACTGTTTTAATTACTATAATAGTGAATACTATAATAGTGACTAGAGTTCCTTGCAGAGAATTATACATAACATTTCTCCACATGGGGATACCAATAATTAGATCATATTGAAGCCCTTAAAGAGGCAAATTTAAAAAACTACAATTTTCCTTTCTTTCTCCTTTGTTTCTTATTTACCTTTTCATGTTTCTCTTGATTTTTCTGTTTGGAAATCAAACTTTCCATTTAGTCCTCTTCTTTTCTGTGCAAATACTTGGAAATCTTCTATCTTGTTGAATGCCCAAACTTTCCCCTGGAAGTATATAGATACATAGTGAGTTTTGATGGGTAGATGATCCTTGGTTGTAGACCCAGTTCTCTTGCCTTTCTGAATGTCATATTCCAAGCCTTGCGGTCTTTTAGTGTGGAGGTTGCCAGATCCTGTGTGATCCTGATTGGTGCTTCTTGATATCTGAATTGTCTCTTTCTGTTTTCTTATAAGATTTTTTTTCTTTTACTTGGAAGCTCTTGAATTTGGCTATTATATTCCTGGCGGTTGTCTTTTCAGTGTCTAGTGTACAGGGTGATCTCTGGATCCTTTCAATGTCTATATTGCCCTCTTGTTGTAGAACTTCAGGGCAATTTTGCTGTATAATTTCTTTTATTATGGAGTCCATATTTCTATTAATTTCTGCTTTTTCAGGAAGACCAATGATTCTCAGATTGTCTCTTCTATACCTTTTTTCTTGGTCTGTCACTTTCTCATTGAGATATTTCATGTTTCCTTCTATTTTATCAGTCTTTTGTCTTTGTTTTATTTGTTCTTGCTGTCTTGAGAGATCATTAGCTTCTAATTGCTCAATTCTAGCCTTTAGGGACTGGTTTTCCTTTTCAATCTGGTCTTTTCTGGTGTTCAATTTGCTTATCAATTCATTTGATTTCCGAATCTTACTTTCCAATTGATAAATTCTGCCTTTTAAACTGTTATTTTCTTATAGCTTGTGGCTAGTTTTCATTATTTTGGGAAGGTTTGGATATGATCACTTGATTGTTTTCCTCTGCTGTTTGCTCTGTTGTCTGGTTTTTATTTGTAAAATTTGTCGAGTGTTATAGATTTCTTCTTGATGATCTTTCTCCTTTGGGGTTCTTGTCTCTGACTTGACATTGTTAGCCCTGAGCTCTCTCAGGTTTATCCTCATACTCAGGGTCTGTCTGCACTCTTTAGGCTCCTGAGGTCTCAGCTCTAGTTGTTCTCAGATTCAAGTCTCCTGGTGGTCCCCTTTCTTGTTCCTCTGCTCAAGGCTCCTTTTCACAGTCAGGGTATTGCTTCCACAGTTGTGCACCCCTCTGCCCTGGGTCCTCTCCCCAAAGGGGAAAGGTAACTTATATAGCTAATCTGCTCTCTAAGCCTATAAATAATCTTCCCCTATATCTAAATAACTAAAGAGAGGTAAATGTGATGTATTTGAATGTGAAATCAAGGTAAAGCAGGTTCACAGCTAGGAACTAAAATGGCTTTGCTCAGATTCAAACCTCAATCCCCCAGAGCAGGGGTTGGCAACCATTTTGGCCATGAGAGCCATAAACGCCACATTTTTTAAAATGTAATTTCGTGAGAGCCATACAGTGCTCACAGTGCGCGCTCCTGTAACAGTGTTTGCCCCTGAAACAGAGCCTGAAAAAAAAATTGACTTTTTAGCTCCTGCAGAAAGAGCCATATCTCTCCATTAAAAGAGCCAGATATCGCTTGAGAGCCATACATTGCTGACCCCTGCCCCAGAGCAACCTAGGACCCAAGACACAGCAAACAGAGTGACCTGCTTACTCAAAACCCAGGCCCCAACTGCCTTTAACTGCACACTCTCTCAGAGTTCTCAGGGGTGTGGGGGGTGTGGGGGGGTTGAAATTCTGAGCTGTGGCCTGACCCCCTATGTACAGCTAGAATTCCACTTTGCAATCTGAATCTCACAGAACCAATCCAGTGACCACCTGTATGACTTTTAAAGATCTTCATAGCTTGGTAACTTTGTATTGTTCCAGTCTTTTCATACTTTATTCCTCTCCAGATATGTTAAGAAATAGAAACACTCTCTTCCTTTATACTCCACAAAAAGGACACAACAACTCTCATATCCTTGTGTCTTTTGTGCCTTTACTCTATGCTAGGTATGTTTTCTCACCTCATCTTCTCCTATATCCTTTATTCTATGGTTTTCTTCAAGTCTTTACTGAAGTGTTACCTTCTACAAAGCTCCCTTTATTCCCTTTTTATGACAGTGTGTTCTTTCTGAGATTACTTCCAATTTACCCAGTGCTTTTTAAAGTTTGATATAGTTGGGGAAGCTGGGTAGCTCAGTGGATTGAGACAAGAGGTCCTAGGTTCAAGTATGACCTCAGACACTTCCCAGCTGTGTGACCCTGGGCAAGTCACTTGACCCCCCATTGCCCACCCTTACCACTCTTCCACCTAGGAGCCAATACACAGAAGTTCAGGGTTTAAAAAAAAAAGCAAAAAAATGTTATAGTTATAATATATATATATATATGTATATATGTATATATATTACATACTCTCACCTCCATTAGAATGTGAGCTCCTGTATGGTAGGAACTGTAATTTCTTTCTTTCTTTTATTTTTGTATTCCCAGTTCCTGAAATATACTATTGCAGCAGTAACTAAATGCTTATTACACTCTAATTGTTGGGGAAGGGGCAAACATATAAAAGAAAGAAGAAACCTGACCTAAGGGCTTATTCAGGTGTATAGGAGTTACTGACTTGTAGGAAATAAAGAGATGGCTAGTTTTGAAGACAGCCTTAAATGGAGATTTTGGGAAACATCTTTGACATTATATTCAGAAGGAAGGGAAAAGGGGAGCAAGAATATTTCTGATCTATGAACTCTAACATAAAAGTAAGGTTCCAGCATGAGACGGTTTTAAGGCATGAGAGAAAAGATGGTAGAACAGATCTATCTGTGAGGTATTTAGTCAAAATATTTTTATTGTTTCATTTTACAAATTAAGAAATTGACAGAGAATCTTAATCATTTTCTGTGTGAATGCACAACATATACATTATTTGTATCATTTTACATATAAGGAAAATGAAACAAATAATTTAATTTTCTTTCTCATAGTATAAATAACTAAAATAGGAATATAAAGTATTGTTATGTCTTTTAGAGAAGAGTAAACAAAGCTCCCAAGCAGGGAAATCCCTTTCCTGAGGTCATATGGTTCTTTTCTCTGCACAATTTTAATAAGTTTTGAAGCTTAGTCCAAAATCTTTATCTTTTGACTCCAAATTTAGTTATCATTCTACCAAATGTCATGTTCATTGCTCAATATTTATAGACTGAGTAACTGGCATCCATAAAACTCACTCTTCAAACTTTCCTCTACTTAACCTTGCCTCCTAAATTCCTAAAAATCATAGTGTAAAATCAGATGGGTTTTTTTGTTGCTTTCAGTCAAAAAGTAGTTGGAATAACAAAAAGGTTTAACCAGGCATAGAAAATTTGGTTCCTCCATCTTTTCAAATATTCATAGAACTCATTTCATATATAGGATCAGCTGAGGGTCCTCTATTCTTGGTAGTGGATTAATATATTGTTAATTTAAATCATCAATCAATGAGACCAAAGATATTTGTTCAGTACTTATTTTCAGGCACTGAGCAAGGGTAGTGGAGTTTCCAATTTAATTAGTGAAATAATTCCTATTCACTAGGAACTTATCTTCTAATGGAGAAGATGAACACATATATGATTATTATGCATAAATCTAATAGTCCAAATTTTGCAAAACAGTTGAACATAAGGTAGTTTAGATAAATGAGTTTTATTACTTGGGGTCATCAGGAATTTCTTGATTAAGAATATACTTGAACCATGTCTTAAAGGTAAATAAAAATATGAAGTAAAATGAAGGGAATGTACATGCTAGGCAAGTGGGATGGAAGACTGAGGTTCTGAGAAATATAAAGAATGTCAGTTTGGCTGGATTGCAGAGTGGAAGATTGAGAGTAATATTAAGGATGTAAACAAAAACAAAAACAGGTTGATCCAGGTATTGAAGAGCTTTACTTGCTAAAAAGGGGATTTCATATTTTATCTTCAAGGCAATTAAAAGCCAGTGTAGCTAACTGAGCAGAGAAGGCATATGCTCAGATGTGTGCTAAAATCAAATTACTTTAGTAGCAATGTGTATGATGAACTAGAATGGTGAGAGAATGGAAGCAAGGAGGACAATTAGAAATTTGTTTCAATAATCTAGATGAGAAATAAGGAAGATATGAACTAAGAAAGAATATAGAGAGAAGATGTCTGATGTAAGAATTCCAGTGAAGGAAGAAGTTTCAAGTTTTGATGATTAATTTTTATATGATGGATGAGGGAGAGTTTGGAATCAATGATAGTGTCATTATGAGCCTGGGAGAAGAATAGAACGAAGGACTGTGGAAGATGTCAAGAAGTTGAAGACATTTGGAATGGGTAAAGAGGAAGCTTTGGGCCACCTACTTCACTTTTCCCGGTAAAACAGGAGGAAATGTACACAGCTGAGGGACATGTGTGGGAATCTACAACATGAGGAAAGTATGGGAGAAATTAGTTAGAAAGCAATGGCTCAGAATAGTTTCTGGGAGGACTGAGAGAACAAGTGAGAGTGGTTAACTTGAATTTGTAATTAACCTCAATACCATGGTTTTGAGTCTGCTACTAATTTGGTACAACTACTTGTGAAGATGAAAAGAGTAATTAGATAGTGGAAATAATTCAGAGCCAAGTTTTGGAAACAAATGTATCATAGCTGTACAAGGGCTCTACTTTATATTTTAATGTCTGATGTTAAAAAAAATCAGAGTATTATCTTCTGAAGGCATAATAAACTTAAGAACCCAAAGATACTTTAGAATTGACTTAATCCAACTACCATAACCCCTTCATTTTACATATGAAAAGTATGAGAATCAGAGTTTTCATGCCTTATGGAAGGTCACCCAATTTATATGTGTGAAACAGGATTTAAACTCAATTCTTCCTAATTCCAAGTCTAGCAGTCTATTTATTCTATACTATCTTACTGATAATAACCATTGCTTGCTTTTACTTGAGACCTCATGTATTAAAAGTGTTGTAGGACATTATTTCATTTCTTCTTGCAACTTTTTACATAGGAACAATGTTATAATTATACCTAGTTTGGAGAGTGAACAACTAAGACTTGAGAGGAGGAGTGATTTTTTTTTTTGTGATTACTATGTCTGCTCAGAGCTCCTACTGCAGATATTTGCACAACAGTTTTGGTCAATAAATATCTGTGGAATTAGAATTAATGGAACAAATATTATGATCCCCACATTAGACTACAGTTTTTTTTTGTTGTTGTTGTTTTGGATCTCTGAATGAAAATCTGACTCCCGAGATTTTATTTTCCTTTAGTAAAATGTGCATACAAATACTTTCAAGTTTTTATTCTTCTCTCACCTTTTCCCTTAGGGTTTGTGTGAATGGGTTGAGAGAGACATGGAATAATTTTTTCTAGTATCATTTTGAATTGTAGAGGAAATGGAAAAAAAAAACTTAGCTAACTAGGAACTGAGGGTTGTGACATAGAGGAAAGCGTTTAATGGAGAAGTTCACACTCAATACTTTCTCAACCCAGTGTGATTACTCTCCATGAGCCAATTTTGCAGAGGGCATCAAGTTCATCTCTTTGGTGATCCATGGGCCCCCCTCCCCAAACTAAGGTGCTTTATTGTTTTATTGTTGCCACAAGGAAGTTTGAGTGTAGTATATAATAATTCACCTCCAAATCTTTATTAAAAAACTGAATCTTCTTCCAAGTTGATAAAAAGGAAAAAACATCTGAAAATATCATTATAGGTAAGATAATAATTGAGGCTGGTATGACTGGACAAATTTATTAACATAATGGGTATGTAGATTGAATGTGAAATTAATTTGCAAGAGTAATTAATTTACTACAAGGTAAAACAGCAGAAAGAGTAAGATAGTTGATTTTAAAAAATGGACAGGGAATCATTAAGACCAAAGGCTTTAGTCTGACCTTTAACATTGCAACTTACTATATGAGGATGGACATATAATATTTCAAAAATCTTAATTTCATTATATGCATAATGAATATGATAATATTTATTTGACTGTCTACTTCAAAGGCTTATTTGAAATAAACATGTACAGTTTTTTGTAAATAAAAAGAATGTTCTATGTAAATATGAAATATTATTACACTTAATATAAATAATAAAATACATTGAAACAATAAATATTAATGATGCTTTCAGTTTCTCTACAGATAACAAGCTTATAATCTAGCAACTATTCAACCATAAGAAACCTCTATGTTAATCACATGTCTAATAATCCATTGAACATTAAATATCAAAAGAATATTAGCAGAATATTAACTTATCCTAGGCTTTTGATAGGAATAATATTTAATATCAATCCTAGTATATAATTTTGGAATTTAAAGCTAGACCAAAGCAGATTTGGGAAAATATCCTAAGCAAAAATCACAAAATATTAATAATTATGAGATTTGGTATCTTAAGGCCAGATGGAATCATCAATTCTTCCACCTCAAAAGGAGGGAAGGGGATTGATAGAGACTTTTATGGTACATCATAAACAACAGGGTCAAAACTCTACAGAAAAAAATTGAAACACGAATTCATCACCTTGCTGAACAATAATAAATGTGTATAAAATTTGTGTTCCTTTAGATTCATATACTGCTACTGAAAGCATATTACCTCTGATCACATCCTATAATATGTATAAGATTCAAGAGTGGAATAATAAGATCATACATAGATTATATTTGTATTAATTCATTCAATAGCATATTGATGAAAACTCATTAAACATATAGTTAGGTCATGTGTGTTTTATATTTGTTTTCACCTATGCAAATGGATGGATTTTTAATGGTAATTCAAGAGCAGGTCATCACCACCAGAAATTATGGATGAAGTTATACTTAAGGAATCATAAGTTAGTGATTGATTCAGATTAAATTATATGACTTCATTCCTCTTGCTAGCATCAGAACCTTTTTCCTCTCCATGAAATCCTTCATTAAAACCTCATGTTCCTGCACAAGGTTTATCAAAGGTATGATTCAAATATGTTCAAAACCTATGGCTAGGTATAGATGGATAGATAGAGACGGATGGATGGAGAGTGTAATATAAAAATAATACTGCCATATATTCTTGGGGCAACCTATCAGTTGCCCTGTTTGGAATGTTGACCACGGTATGAGCCATAGGGCAAGTACCAACTGGTAGTTGGACCCAGGGTATATAAAGGCCTGGAGACCCAGGGCTGGGTCTTTCTCTACTTCTCTTCTCACCTTCACTTCTACCCCTTGGGATGGGATCTGGTTGGTCAAGGGAGGTGGTACATGGGATTTTAGTTTCCTAGGCCAGGTGAGTTTTAAAGATCATTGCTGACCAAATAGGAACATCAATCCAATATACTAATTATTCCCTAACAAGGGATTGCTTTATATTTACCGGGTTGGGAGTTTATCAACATCCTGAACTTAGATCTAGAAGGCAGAAATAGACTAGTTTCATAGTTTCCTGACCCACTCTCCAATCCCTTTCCCAAACCAATCTATTCAATAAAACCTTACTTTAATTTATGAACTAGTGTGTCCTACCTTCATCTTAGATCTAAATAGTGACAACTGTTCAAGATTCTAAGAGAGACAGAGTAACTCCATTACTGTTTAGACAGGAAGCACCATACATCCCTACCTGTCTAATCTCACTACCAACCAATAGGAGTTACTTCCTCAGCCAGGTCAGAGGCTGGAGGGAAATTATCTTAAAGGGGTTTAATCCTTACCGAGGGAAATTACATCAATCCCCTGGCTGTTTTAGGCACTGGGTACTTTTCTTCCTACATCCAGTACCTCCTGTCTACAACTTGTGACTAGTCTATATTGATTTCCTGACTGCTTTACAGCTTTACCAACCTCCATTACAGAGTTAGTCATAAACCCTCATTACAAGAGATATATGGAAAATTAGATGACATAAAATTTAGTTCCTTCATTTTATGCATGTTGAAACTGAGGTTCAGAAGACTCAAAGGACTTCCCCAGAGTCCAAGAGGCAAGGCACTAAGTTTAAGGAAGTATTTGAATCCTTATATTTCTGAGTTTGAGTTCCCCACTCCATCCACTATACCATGTTTTCTTACTAAAATTTGAGCAATACCCTGCTGCAAGCCACAGAAGTTGAACACATACCTAAAAAGACATGATCTAGTGACATACATTAGATGTTTAATAGCTTTTAGAAATTAACAAATTAAAAATCTTTTACTAAAAATACAAACCTTAAAATACCCTTTACAATTCAACAAATAAACAACACTGGAACCATGTCAGTATCATAGAAAATGTTGCAGTCAGGATGAAAAATATCAACCAAAAAAAGAATCAAGTTTTTTTAAAATGTGTATCATAATGCCTAGTGCTCATAATTCTCAAGCTTCTGAAATATAAAGAAAATAATAAAAAGGAAACATAAGTAAGATGTGGTACATATTGTTGTGAGGAATGATCCCTTTTGTTTTCTCTAATATGAGAAGTGTACTAAGGATGCATCATTTCCTTACAATAACAGGTGAATTTAAATCTTAGATATTTTTTATTCAAATGCTACAAAAAACTAGCTATTTATAAAACAGTCAATAGCCACATTAAATATAAAAATAATATACTAGAATTTTATCTCAGTGCCATTTCAGCATTAGCACTACCAAAAGTTAAGAACTGAATAATGAAGATGATGATAGTGGTGATGATGATGATGATGATGGTAATGAGAAAAAAAACTGCCTGTCTATGCAAAGAAATTATCTGATATATAAGAAAGAAAAGAGAAGAAAATATTAATGAAGCATATGCTCATACAGTAACAGTTGTATCTCAAAACCTTCTTACAGAGTAATGTGAGGTTCAACAAAGATGAAAATGAAGAATGCAATTTATTTTTTTCCAAATTAGTCATTTTAATTTTTCAAAGATTAATTTCAGTGTATGCATTTCATTCTGTTTTGAAACACTTTAATCTTCAGTTATTAATACCTGAGTTCCTTAACTAATTAGCAGACTGTGGTCCAAAGTTTCCTTCCTATACTGCTTTCTTGGAAAAATAAATGTTTTTCCAAAGACACCTTATATTACATATGGTGGATAGTTTCTCAAGCTCTTCACAAAAATTTCTTTCAGTAGTTCCAAAATGGGAGTTAGGCCTTTTATTGCCTCCCCCAAGAATCAAAGTGTGCTGCATTCTGAACCAAAGGGAAGTATGATCAATCCTTAAAAAAAGATGGGAAACTTAATTACAATCCATCCTTCCACCAAATACAGGCTCCAGATTTGTCTTAGTTAAACAAGCAAAACTGTCATTCTTTGCAGACCAATCATACCAACTCAGTCCCTTTTTTTCAGCTTTCTAAGGTTGAAATCTCATCTCTTCTATTTTAAATTTCTCTCAAGGCTCACAAAAAGAGCTCAGCAAAAATTATAGAGAAATCACATCCATTCTTTTGCCTACAACTCTAGCATGCCAATTAAGGTATAATTCATAATAGGCTTTCATGATTAAAAATTTTGCATAAAAATGACCTATTTCATCTATAGTATAGCAGAAATGCACATAATGGAGGCATCTAGGTATCTCATTGGATAGAATGCAAGGTCTAGAGTCAGAAAAACTAGCGTTCAAATGTGGTATCAGATACAGCTTAGCTATGTGATCTTGGACAAGTACCTTAACTTCTTATTGCCTGACCCAAAACATCCATTGGATCCATTGGAAAATGAAATATTAAGCCATTCCAATTTCTTTCCAAAGAAACCCTAGACATAGCTATAATGCATGGGATCATAAAGAGTCAGATATGATTGAAAAATTGAAGAATAACAATATTGTATATACCAATACTAATGATTTCAGTTTGGAATATGAAGTTATTTGACATAAGAGAATGTTGGAGAAGGAACAAATGGAGAAAGAGATTTAATGGCCTTTTCTAAGAGCAGGGTCAGTCCCAGGCAAATACCTTTATAACTGGCTTTTTGTTTGATAAATCCTCAGATCTTTCTCCATATATCACTTATATACATCCTGATACTTATCCTCCCTATCCTCTAACAAACGTGTTGATTTAAAGCTTTTATTTCAGCACCACCACTTTGGAGAAGAGAGATTTTTCTTTTAATCTAACCTATATAAACCTCTAACTGTTGCAGTTACATGCAGCATAGGGGAAAATATTTGAAACGATTAACCTTATTTAGAAGTGAGACCTAGTATTCATGGAAATCAGAGACTATTTTCCTCCTTGTCTATAAATCCCCCGATATTTAACCCTATATCTGTAAAGTGTAAGCTCTTAAATACGTATACATTTACTGAATATCATGCACATCCGAACCTGTAGTGCAGGCAATATGTTCAGATAGAGTTGTTGGTGGCAAAGCTCTTGATGTTTTACCTCCTTGACCTAGAACGCAGATGTTGCTCTAACCATGACCTCCTGAACCTTTCCAGTGTCCTACAAACCTATTCTCTTAAACTAATCTTTAATCTTCATTATAACTTTGTAATTTTATCTGTTTCCTATTTCTCATCCATCAACTTTACTCTGGATTAACTTTTGTTTATTCATGATCTTAAAACTACAAGTATTCTATTCAATTTTATGCTGACCCCTCTCTAAATGTCTGTCTCTGTCTCCTTCACTTTTATTGGCTAAATGAGGCTGATGAAAGTCCCAGAACTGCTGACTGAGTATGCTACAAAAGTATATTTTAATGTTTTTGTTTTATATTTTTTACTTGATAAATAAGAAAAAAAATTGACAACTATTTTTTGACATTTTAAAAACCAGATTTTATCCCTTCTCCTCTTCCCCACCCTCCTTGAGTTGGTGAATAATCTGATATAGGTTATACTGATGCTTTTGTGCAATATATATTTTCATATTGTTCATGTCATGATTGAAGATAAATATCACACATAAAATAGAAATATCATGAAGGATATATGGTATTGATCTTCATGTAGATTCCAATGGTTCTTTTGATGTCTACAGATAGCATTTTTTTTCATGAGTCTTTTCTGATTATCTCGGAGACTTATTTTGCTGATAATAGTTGAGTCACTCATATTTGGTCATTGCACAATATTTCTGTTACCATTTACATTGTTCTGGTTCTGATCACTTCACTTTGCACCAGTCCATAAAAGCCTTTCCAGGTTTTTCTAAACTCCACTTGTTCGTTGTTCCTCATATCCTAATAGCATTCCATTATGTCCATATATCACAACTCATTCATTCAATCCCCAAGTGGCAGGCGACCTTTCAGTTTTCAATTCTTTGCTACAACCAAAAGACCTGCTAAACATATTTTGGTACAAGTAGGTCCTTTTCCTTTGTTTTTTGTTTCTTTGAAATACAGACCCAATAGTGATATTACTATATTGGGTCAAAGAGTAGATTAGTTTTGTGGCCTTTTGATCTTGGTTCCATATTGCTTTCCAGAATTGTTTTATAAGTTCACATTTCCACCAACAGTGTATCAGTGTCTCAAATTTCCACATCCACTCATTTTTCTTTTTATCATTTTAGCCAATCTGATAGGTATGAAGGACTATCTCAGATTTTTTTTAATTTGCACTTCTCTAATCAAAAGTGATTTAGAGAACTTTTTTCCTGTGACTATACATAGCTTAAATCTCTTCCTCTAACTACTAGTTGTTTATAACCTTTAAATATTTCTCTATGGAGGAATGTCTTGGATTCTTATAAATTTGGCTCACCTCTATATATTTGAAAAATGAAAATTTTGTCAGAGATACTTGCTATAAATTTGTCCAAATTTGTTGTTACCCTTCTAATCTTGCTTTCATTGTTTTTTTCTTGGGCAAAACTTTTTTATTTTATATAAACAAAATTATTATTTCATTTTCATAATGTTCTCTATGTCTTTTTTGGTAATAAGTTCTTGCCTTTTCCATAAGTCTAAAAGGTATTTTTAATGTTCTTCTGATTTGTTTATGGCATAACTCTATTTCTAGATAAAGTATCCACTTAGAATTCTTCTTGCTGTATGAGATATTAGTCCATAAATAATTTCTGCAACACAAATTTCCAGTTTTCCCAGAAATTTTTGTCAAATAAAGAGTTCTTTACCCCAAAACTTGGATCTTTGGGTTTATGGAACACTAATTTGCTATAAGCATTAATCACCAGGTATTGATTTCCTAATCTATTTTTTTTATCTACCACTATAACCACTATAATTCTTAGGCAGTACCATAATGTTTTGATGATTACTACTTTATAGTATAGTTTGATATCTGTTACAGCCATGCTTCCTTTCTTCATGTTTTTTTTCCCTTTAATCTGTTTGATACTCTTATCCTTTTGTCCCTCCAGATGTACTTTGTCCTTATTTTTCCAAGTTCTATGAAATAATTTTTGGGTAATTTGATTGGCATGGTACTGAATAGGTAAATTAATTTTGGTAGGATTATCATTTTTACTATATTGGCTTTGCCTATTCAGTAGCAATTAATGGTTTTCTAACTGCTAGGTTTGACTTTATTTCTGTGAAGAGTGTTTTATGAATCTGTTCATTTAGCTCCTGGGTTTGTTTTGCTAGGTATACTCCCAGGCATTTTATATTGTCTAGATTTAGATTGAATGGAATTTCCTTTTCCACTTTGAGCTTATTCTGATGAGAATAAGTTTCAATCATAGTCACACACACATCTTCTATTCTACCGTAGTTGCCACTTATGTGCCTCTTTATGCGAGGTAGTTTACCCCCTTCTATCTCTCCTTTTCTCTTCTCTCCATGTATATTTACAGAACACAAATCCAACAAGCTTATGAACACAATTAAATTTTTCACATAAATAAAGTCATACCTGTATAATTGTAAAAATGTTAAACACACATGTGTAGGCTAAGCCAATATAATAAGAATGACACTCCTACCTAAATGAACATACCTATTCAGTGCTATACCAAACTGTCCAAAAATTATTTCACAGAATTACAAAAATATAATAAAATTCATAGCAAAGAATAAAATGTCAAGATAATCAATGGAATTGATGGGAAAAAAGAGGAAGAGACCTAATCATACCAGATTTCAAACTATATTATAAAGTGATTATCATCAAAAAATCTGGTACTGGATAAGAAATTCAATAGAGGACCAAGGGAAGAGTGTAGCAAATCAACACACAATAGTTAATCACCATAGTAACCTCATGTTTGTTAAATCCAAAGGCCTAAGCTACTGGGGGAAAAACATAAAATAGAAAACAGTATGAAAGAAACTAGGCATAGATCGATGTATCATCATATACCAAGTTAAAGTCAAAATGGTTATTGGTTCTAGAAATAACAAGTAACACCATAAACAAATTAGAGGAACACTGAAAAGTTTATCTATTAGATTTTTGGATAATGGAAGAATTTATGACCAAACGAAACATAAAGAACTTTACTAGAAGTGAAATGGGTACTTTTGATTACATCAATTTAAAAGGATTTTGTGCAAACAAAACCACAACCACTAAAATTAGAAGGGAAATGACAAATTGCTAGGGGCTGGGGAAGGTTACAATGAACATTCTTAATGAAGGCATAATTTCTAAATATGTAAAGAACTGAGTCAATTGTATAAGAACACAAAGCATTCCCAAACTGCCAAATGGTCAAAGGTAAAAAAAAGAGATCTGAAATAAAGAAATTAAAACTTCCTATAGTCATATGAAAAAAATGCTCCGAATCACTATAGATAAGAGAAATGCAAATTAAAACTACATTGAAATACAACCTCACACCTATCATATTATTGCCTAATATATCCTAAAAGAAAAAAATTAATGGATAGAATATGAGGAAAATTGAGACATTTATTGTACTTTTGGTGGAACTGTGAACTGGTACAACCTTTCTAGAGAGCAATATAGAACAGCACCCAAAGGTATAGAAAACTATGCATAAGCTTTGACTGGCAATAATACTATTTGGTCTATATCTGAAAGAAATCAGAGATGAAGGAAAAGATCTACTTCTACAAAACAAGTTTTAGATACTCTTTTTGTGCTAGCAAAAAAATGGAAACTGAGAGGAGACTATGAATTGAGATATTGGATAAACAAATTGTGTAACATGATTGAATGAAATACTGCTGTGCCATAAGAAACGAACACTGATTTCAGAAAAACCTGGAAAAAACTTATATGAACTGATACAAAGTGAAGTGAGAAAAACTATGAGAAATAAACATGTATTTCATGAAAGCATTATAATCTATATAAAGTATAATCTATAACAGACTTTTTACCTCTTCAGTGAAGGTGAGAGGGAGGGAAAGGATTTGAATCACAATATGTCAGAAAGTGATTGTAAAAAATTGTTTCTACGTGTAATTAAAAAAATAAAAGAAAGTACCTTCTGTACTAGCAGCAATGTAATGATCCAGGACAATTCTGAGGGATTTATGGAAAAGAACTCTCTTCACATTCAAAAGAAAAACTACAGGAGTGGAAACACAGAAGAAAAACAACTGCTTGAACACATGGGTTGATGAGGACATGATTTGGGAAGTAGACTCTAAACAACCACCCTAGTGCAATTATCAATAATATGGAAATAGGTCTTGATCCACGAAACATGAAGAAACCAGTGCAAATGTGAGTCAGCTACGGTGGTGGTGGGGGGCTTGGGTTGGGGGCAAAGAGGGAAGAGTAAGGACATGAATCATGTAACCTTGGAAAATGTTTTTCTAAAAAGTAAGATTTAAAAAAAAATAAAAGAAAGGTTTAAAAAGTTGGTTCAACACAATTAGGTTTATCTAAATACCTTGAAATTCTATTAAATTATTTTAAATCTATTTTAAAAAGTAAGGCATGTTTTCTTCCTTGTATTTTCATCTTCAACCCCTAGCTTAGTATCAGGCCCAAATGATATTTTTAATAAACAAGATAAAAGTACTGGACCTGTAATTTAATTGGGAATAGGAAACTTCAAGATTAGGAAATGCTCTCTGAATGCAAGCTTGTGACTCTTTACAATTATAGACTCACAATTTCCTATGCTAAGGAGCAAATAAATCTTCATGCTTCTAGGTGAGTTCTATCCACTATTCCTCTTCAACAATGTTTGTCAATTTAAATTGAAATAAAATCTTTTTTTGAGAAATGTAATAAACCACAAAATTTCTCTTCATGTTAAACTATTATCAAGTTGCTGTCAATCAAGAATAAAATTTCAGTTTAAAAGACACTTTTTGGTAATGCTTAAATTGTGATGAAATCCAATGTTCCCTCCATAACATAACAAGGCTAATTGAGATATGGATGCATTTAGAGTGAATAAGGAGCTGCTTTAGTTTTGACAAGGAACTCCAGTTGACTGTTCTCAGCATTCTCAAGTTCATAAAAGCATAGTTTCAGAATTGAGCAAAGATTAATATTTCATTTAGGCAGAAATCCCATTAATTGCTTTATAAATGCTTATTGTCCCAGGCATTTTTATTAGAATTCATAGTTCCACTACAACTGTCAGCACATGTCAAAAATAATGTAATGACATCTCACTATTTGGATAGTATCAGATGTTATATAAAGGTAGAGACCAGTTAGCTGATCTAGAATCATCCTAAAAAATAATTCTCAAGGTCATCCTGCATCTCCTCACTACATTTATTTAAATCCTCATGAGAACTCAGTTTTAAGAGTTTTATTTGTTTCCATTAGCATGGCCCCAGATGTCATTTTCATAAAAGAGTAAGACTCTTCCATATTGTATTTGACCTAATAATGACACGTTTAATAATTTTTAAACTAGATTGCACTTGAATTTGCATAATGGGGGGGAGAAAATGTCACATTTATGTGCTCAAAATATGCTTCAACTAGCCACACATTTTATATCTTTAACTAAGAGAGAATGATGAATTAAAATCATTGATATTGATATTATAAATTGGTGTTGATACTATGATCAGGGCTGATGAATTCTGAATGCAAATTGAAGCAAGATAAAAAAATCTTTATTTTTCATGTTTGTGTGGGTATGTTTTGTTTGTATTTTCTTTTGCAACATGAACAGTATGGAAAAGTGTTTTGCATGATTTCACGTGAAGAGTTACTATCAAATATCTTCCCCACTTAAAAAGAAGACAGGGACTTCAAGTTGCCATAATTTGGAAGGCACATTTTTAAAATCTTGGTATTTATGTAATTGGGAAATGTTTAATGAAACAAATTATATTAAAATGAAATATATTGGTTCTGATAACATACCAAACTGACAAACTACATAGATCAGCAATTCCCAAAGTGGGCACCACCGCCCCCTGGTGGGTGCTGCAGTGATCCAAGAAAGCAATGATGGCCACATATCTTTCCTATTAATTACTTTTAAAATTAAAAAAAATAATTTCCAGGGGGCTAAGTAATATTTTTTTCTGGAAAGGGGACGGTAGGTCAAAAAAGTTTGGGATCCACTGACATAGATTGAGCACATATTCATAGATACTAGAGCTATTTGATGGAATCAATTTAAATTGTTTTTTTCAAGTTTGCTAATGACCTCCTTTCTCTTAACCAAATCAGGTAGTTTCTCCCCAAACCATACCCTACTTGACTTCTCCATAACTATAGACAATGTTATGAATACCATCTCTTCAGATATTTCTCTTCCACTGCCCTCTGTGATATCACACGATGATATTTGTAACTAATAATTTCTTCTATGCCTTCTTCCACCAATAAAAATGGTGAATAAATCAGTGAAAGAGATGTGTTACATAACATACAGAAGGGGAAAAAAGAAAAAAATATATTTGGTAAATCCTCTACCAGAATTACCTTGAGAAGGGGTTACCATTTGATAAAAATAGCTGGGAAAATAGCAAAAGAAAGTAAAAAAATTTGGGTTTAGAGCAAAAGCTCACACAATATGCCAAGATAAACTTCAGACAAATATATGAACTAATTATAAAATATTATATATAAAAAAGAATCAAGGAATAAATTACTATTAAATATTATTTAATTCAAGCCTAGGAAAGTGACATAATTACATTAGATAAAATGGACAATTTGGAATATATAACATTTTAATTTTAATTTTTGTTATTGTTTTTGTTAATTTTTAAAAACCCTTACCTTCAGTTTTAGAATCAATGCTATATACTGGTACCAAGGCAGAAGAGTGGTAAGGGCTAGGCAATAAGGGTTGAGTGATTTGCCTTTGCTTACATAGTTAGGAAGTATCTAAGACCAGATTTGAACCTAGGAACTCTCATCTCTAGGCCCACATCTCCATTCACTAAACTACTCAGAGGCTCCTCTTATATAAAACTTTTAACAATACACAAGAGAAACAGATACTTGGGGAGATCTTTGCCATAGTTTTTTTCCCCTCCTAATAAAACTTTAATTTCTAAGACATGTCATAAAGTATTCAAATTTAAATTACTTAATCACTACATAATAGATGATGATAAAAGCTTATGAATAGGCATTTCATGAAGTTAAAAATCTAAAATTCAATAATCATCAAAATTTGCCCCAAAATAATAATTCTCAAGTTAATGAAAATTAAAACAACTTTGACATCCCAACTTACACCTGTCAGTCTATAAAACAATAGCAAAATGAAAATGAAAAATATCAAATTGAGTATAGGAAAATCAGTACACTAGTGCACTGTTGATGAAGCTATTAGTTAGTTCAACCATTTTGCAAAGCAATGTGGATTTGTTTCCCCCAAATTTGCTAAATTTTGCACATCATTTGACAAACTGTACATATACTTACTACTAGTCACTACTACCATAAATAAATTTGAACAAAAGAATAAAAAAGATGATCAGGAACAAAAATATTTATGACAACTCTTGATGGTAGCCAGAAATTGAAAACTAATAGAGAATCCTTCCCATTATAAATAACTACACAAATTGAGTACCCTAGAAATGTAATGACATATCATTATGCCATAAGAAATTTTTAAATTGATAATTTTAGAAAGGAAAAAAAGTAAAATCATCATTTACTTCTTTAGGACTGAGTAGAACATAGAATCAGTTCATACCAAGGGAAAAATACTTCAAGCAGCCAGAAAGAAACCATCCAAATATCATGGAGTTACAATCAGGATCACACAGGACCTAGTGGATTTTTACATTAAAGGACTGAAAGGCATGGGATATGATATTCAAGAAGGCAAAAGATCTGCAGAGTCACCTATCCAGCAAAACTGAGTATATTCTTTCAGGGGTAAAAATGGACATTCAATAAATTAGAAGATTTCCAAGCATTCCTGAGGAATAAGGCACACCTAAACAAAATTTTTGAAGTAGAAACATGAGACACAACAAAAGCCCAAAAAGGTAAATAAGAAAGGGAAAACCTAAGGGCCTCATTAAGGTAAAAATATTTATCATATAAAATTATGATGATTTCTGTAATTCTCAAAAATTGGTAGAGAAGAAAAATATGGTAGAAAAGACAGAAGGAATTTATTCAGAAAGGGTGGAGAAGTAAGCTAATTATTATAAGATTTAGATTAATATCCAATAACTCCAAGTATTATATAAGATCTATTAGTAATCAATTGAAGTAGAAGAAATAACAGAACAAAAGTCAGAAAAGGCTGAGTAAAAATAAATGGGTAAAATTCTCCTGTCTGACTCTCACTCAACCTAATACACAGCCCCTAGAGGGGCAGAGCTACACAAAAATATATCCTCCCTGTATAGGGATGTAAAGTGAGAAGAAAAATGAGAAGCTGGGAAAGAGGATTCTGGGGAGACAATTCTCATTATACAATCCCCTTGTTATTCCATTGGGAAATGAGTATATAGAAATCTTCCAGATTTACATGCATAGTTTCCCCAATGAATCAGTACACATCACCAACTTAAAACTCTAAAGATCTTTAACTAGAAACACATACAATGTTGCACTTTCTAAGGTGAAATTATGATAATTTGGAGATAAGAGGGAAATAAAAGAGAAAGAGAATAAAACCAATAATTGCTAGGCACGTTTACAAAAAGCCAATTAGGGGGCATTCCCTTTGGCATAAGAGTGTACATTCAAAATAAATGCATTCAATCCCCCACAGTTCAATTCAATACATCCCAAAGTTCATTCTGGATCTTTTGGTGCAGTATGTGGTTTCTGTAGGCTTCTTTATGGCTCCTCCTCCAAACAGTTCACTTTCTTTATTTGGTGTGATAGCAAGTTTCTTATCCTCAAATTACTCTCAAACAAGAAAAAAATTTATAAATCTAGAATTTTATGACAATAATGAATTATGATAATATGATATATTTGTAATTATGATGATATGGAATGATATGTATGTTTGATATGATATTTATGCATATGTATTATATGTAAAAATCAATCAAGGGGGGCAGCTGGGTAGCTCATTGGAGTGAGAGCCAGGCCTAGAGACAGGAGGTCCTAGGTTCAAACCCGGCCTCAGCCACTTCCCAGCTGTGTGACCTTGGGCAAGTCACTTGACCCCCATTGCCCACCCTTACCAATCTTCCACCTATGAGACAATACACCAAAGTACAAGGGTTAAAAAAAATCAATCAAGGGCTGAAAGAGAGGGTTGCACTGAGATAAAAGGGAAGGGAGAGATAGAATGCAGTAAATTATATAACATAAGGAGGCATGAAAAATCATTATACTGCAGGGAGGATAAGGGTAGTGATGGACAATGCTTAAACTTTACTCTCATTGTAAAGGTATCAGGGAAGGTTAAACAAGTATACTCAGTGGGGTACAGAATTCTATCTTACCCCAAAAAGAAGTAAATGGGAATAAGACAAAGGAAGATGGAGGAAATTGAAGAGAGGAGTAAGTGGGGGTGTGTGATAATGTTGCACTTCCTAAGGGGAAATTACAATAATTTGGGGATAAGAGGGAAATAAAAGAGAAAGAGAATAAAACCAATAATTGCTAGGCACATTTACAAAAAGCCAATTAGGGGGTATTCCCTTTGGCATAAGAGTGTACATTCAAAATAAATGCATTTGAACCCCCACAGTTCAATTCACTACATCCCAAAGTTCATTCTGGATCTTTTGGTGCAGTATGTGGTTTCTGGGTTTTACATGTATCATTGATTAAGACCTAATTCCATATTATTTATAGTTGGACTAGAGTTATCGTTTAGTGTCTACCTCCCCAATAATATCCCTGTTAGTCCATATGTTCAAGCAGTTGTTTATTTCTGTGATTCCATTACTATAGTTCTTCCTCTGAATGTGGGTAGTGTTCTTTTCCATAAATCCCTCAGAATTGTCCTGAGTCATTGCATTGCTTCTAGTACAGACGTCCATTATTTTGATTTTATCACAGTGTATCAGTCTCTGTATAATACACTCCTGGTTCTGCTCTTTTCACTCTGCATCAACTCCTGGAGGTCATTCCAGTTCACATGGAATTCCTCCAGTTCATTATTCTTTTGAGCACAATAGCATTCCATCAAAAACAGATATTGCAATTTGTTAAGGCATTTCCCAATTGAAGGACATTACCTCATTTTCCAATTCTTTGCACCACAAAAAGCACAGCTATACATTTTTTGTACAGGTCTTTTTCCTTATTAACTGTTTGGGGTATAAACCAAGCAGTGCTATGGCTGGATCAAAAGGCAGATAGTCTTTTAAAGCCCTTTGGGCATAGTTAAAATTGCCATCCAGAATGGTTGGATCAATTCACAAGTCCACCACCAATGCATTAACGTCCCAATTTTGCCACATCCCCTCCAACATTCACCACTTTCCTTTGCTGTCATGTTAGCTAATATACTAGTTGTGAGGTGGTACCTCAGAGTTGTTTTGATGAGCATTTCTCTAGTTATAAAAGATTTAGAACAATTTTTCATCTGTTTGTTGATAGTTTTAATTTCTTTATCTGAAAATTGCCTATTTATGTCCCTTGCCCATTTATCAACTGGGAAATGGCTTGGTTTTTTGTAAAATTGAATTAGCCCCTTATATATTTGAGGAATTAGACCTTTGAGTTTTTTGTTATAAAAAAAATTTTCCCCAATTCATGGTTCCCTTCTAATTCTGGTAGCATTGGTTTTGTCTGTACAAAAATGTTTTAGTTAAATGTAATCAAAATTATTACTTTTACATTTTGTATTTTTTCTAACTCTTGGTTGGTCTTAAAATCTTTACTTTCCCAGAGATCTGACAAATATACTATTCTGTGCTCACCTAATTTACTTATGTTTTCCTTCTTTATATTCAGGTCATTCACCCATTATGAATTTATCTTGGTATAGGGTGTGAGATGTTGATCTAGACCCAATCTCTCCCATACTGTTTTCCAAATTTCCCAGCACTTTTTGTCAAATAGTGGGTTTTTCTCTCAGAAGCTGGGTTTATCATAGACTGTCTTGCTGAAGTCTCTTACCCCCAAAGCATATTCCACTGGTTCTCCCTTCTGTCTCTTTGCCAGTACCATATTGATTTGATGACAACTGCTTTATAGTGCACTTTAAGATCTGGTACTGGTAGAACACCATGCTTCACATTTTTTCATTACTTTCCTTGATATTCTTGGACTTTTGTTCTTCCAAATAAACTTTGGTATAATTTTTTTCTAATTCAATAAAAAAGGTTTTTTGTAGTTTGATAGGTATAGCACTAAATAAGTAAATTAATTTGGTTAGTATGGTCATTTTTATTATGTTAGCTCATCCTACCCATGAGCAATCAATGTTTCTCCAAATGTTTAGAACTAGTTTTATTTATCTGGAAAGACAGTTGTGTTGATATAATTCCTGTGTTTGTTTTGGCAGATAGATTCCTAAGTATTTTATATTGTCTAGGGTGATTTTAAATGGAATTTCTCTCCCAAACTCTTGCTAATGTGCTGTTCTGGAAATATTTAGAAATTCTGATGACTTATGTGTGTTTATTTTGTATCCTGCAACTTTGCTAAAATTGTTGATTATTTCCACTAAGTTTTTAATTGATTCTCTAGGATTATTTAAGTAGACCATCATATCTTTTACAAAAGAGTGATAGCTTGGTTTCCTCATTGCCTATTTTAATAACTTCAATTTCTTTTTCTGCTCTAATTGCTCCTGCTTGAGTTTCTAGGACAATGTTAAATAATAGAGGTGATAATGGGCATCCTTGTTTCACACCTGATCTTATTGGAAAGGCTTCTAATTTATCCCCATTGCATATGATGCTTGTTGATGGTTTAAGATATATACTGGTTATTATTTTTAGGAAAGGTCCTTCTATTCCTATACTTTTTAGTGTTTTCAATAGGAATGGATGTTGAATTTTGTCAAAGGCTTTTTCAGCATCTATTGAGATAAACATGTGGTTTTTGTTGGTTTGCTTGTTGATATGGTCAATTATGTGGATGATTTTCCTAATGTTGAACCATCCTTGCATTCCTGGTATAAATCCCACCTGTTCATGGTGGATAATACTCTTGAGCACTGCTGGAGTCATTTTGCTAGTATTCTATTTAAGATTTTTGCATCTATGTTCATGAAGGAGATTGGTCTGTAGTTTTCTTTCTCTGTTTTTGATCTACCTAGTTTTGGGATCAGTACCATATTTGTGTCATAAAAGGACTTTGGTAGAATGCCTTCTTTGCTTATTAAGTCAAATAGTTTATATAGTATTGGGATTAGTTGTTCTTTGAAAGTTTGATAGAATTCACGTGAGAATCCTTCTGGTCCTGGGAATTTTTTCTTAGGGAGTTCTTTTATGGCTTGTTCAATTTATTTTTCTGATATGGGATTATTAAGTATTCTATTTCTTCTGCTGTTAATCTAGGTAGTTTATATTTTTGTAAATATTTGTCCATATCTCCTAAATTGTTATATTTATTGCCATATAATTGGGCAAAATAGTTTTTAATGATTGCCTTAATTTCCCCTTCATTAGAGGTGAGGTCTCCCTTTTCATCTTTGATACTGATAATTTTGTTTTCTTCTTTCCTTTTTTTAATTATATTGACCAGATTGACCACTTTGTCAATTTTGTTTTTTCAAAGTACCAGCTTCTAGACTTATTTATTAATTCAATAGTTATTTTTCTTTCAATTTTATTACTTTCTCATTTAATTTGTATAATTTCTAGTTTAGCTTTTAACTGGGGATTTTTAATTTGTTCTCTTTCTAGTTTTTTTTTATTTGCAAGCCCAGTTCATTGATCTTTGCCCTCCCTAATTTGTTAATATATGAATTCAAGGATATAAATTTCCCCCTGAGTACTACTTTAACTGCATATCACAGATTTTGGTAGGATATCTTGTTATTCTCTTCAATGAAATTATTAATTGTTTCTATCATTTGTTCTTTAACTAACTGATTTTGGAGAATCATATTATTTAATTTTCAATTAATTTTTGATTTGCCTGTCCATGTGCTCTTACTAATTATTATTTTTATTGCATTGTGATCTAAAAAGGTTACATTCATTATTTTTGCTCTTTTGCATTTGTTTGCCATGTTTCTATGTCCTAGTACCTGGTCAATCTTTGTGAATGTACCATGTGCAGCTGCAAAGACGTTGTATTCCTTTTTGTCCCTATTTATTTTCCTACACATATCTATTAACTCTAATTTTTCTATGATTTAATTTACTGCACTTACCTCTTTATTATTTATTTTTTGGTTTGATTTATCTAGAACTGATAGTGGGAGGTTCATCTTACACTAGAATAGTTTTGCTATCTATTTCTTCCTTGAGCTCTGCCAATTTCTCCTTTAGAAATTTGGATGCTGTACCATTTGGTCCATAACTGTTGAGTACTATTATTTCCTCATTGTCTATACTGCCTTTTATCAGGATGTTGTTACATTCCCTATCTCTTTAAATCATTTCTATTTTAATTTGGCTTTGTCAGATACCATAATGGATAATCCTCACTTCTTTTTCTCAATTGAAGACCAGTAGATTTTGCTCCAGCCTTTGACCTTAACCCTATGTATGTCCACCTGCCACGTGTGTTTCTTGCAGACAACATATGGTAGGATTTTGCTTTCTCATCCCCTCTGCTATCTGCTTCTGTTTTATGGGCACATTCATCCCATTCACATTCAGGGTTATAATTATGAGCTGTGTGTTCCCCAACATTTTGATATCCTCTACTAGTTCTGCTCCTTTTTCTTACGCTATTCCCTTTTAAACCAGTGGTTTGTTTTAAATCAGTCCCCCTTATCTTCTCCCTTAGTTTACTTGCTTTTCCACCCCCTCCCTTTTTGTTCCCCTCTTTTTATTTTTTAAGTCCTAATGAATTCCTTCTCCCCTCTCTTTTCCTCCATTTTTTGAACTCCCCATCCCCCTGTTCCCCATAGTTTATGCCAGTGGGTCCCAAACTTTTTTGGCCTACCTCCCCCTTTCCAGAAAAAATACTACTTAGTTCCCTGGAAATTAATTTTTTTAATATTAATAGAAAATAATAGGAAAGATAAATATACCTGTGGCCATCACTTCCTACTTGGATTGCTGCAGCACCCATCAGGAGGCGGTAGCTCCCACTTTGGGAATCACTAGTTTATGCCTTCTGACTTTCTCCATAGGGTTAGATAGAATTCTATATCCTAATGGATATAGCTATTCTTCACTCTCAGGATTAATTCCGCTGAGTGTAAGGTTTAAGTACTTCCTATTAACTCTTTCTTCCTCTCCTTCTTATAATAGTATTCATCCCCATCCCTTTCCCATGCCCTCTTTGTGTGGTATACATAATCCTATTTTTCTTTTTCATTCAAATTTCTCTGGGTGCCATCTACTATCCTCCCCCCCTATTTTTTTTTCTATATCATCTTAGACCAGTGATGGGCAAAGTACTCCCTGCAGGCTAGATCCAGGCCTCAGCCTGGCCATCTCTGCCCAAAGCAATTCCCCAATCACTCCATTTAGATGTGGTGATGTAGTGATTAGGAAATTGTTCAAGGCAGTGACAGACAAACCACTGCCAGGATGTGGCCTATGGGGAACAGTCTACCCATCACTGTCTCAGACCATTTAGTACTCCAACCTCTGCCTATGAATAATTCTTCTAATTACTAAAATAGTGAATATAATTTTTGAAAATTAAACATAACATTTCTCCATATAAAAATACAAATACATTGATCTTATTGAAGCCCTTAAAAAAGCAAATTTAAAAATAAGAGTTTTATTTCTTTCCCATCTGTTTCTTATTTACCTTTTCATGTTTCTCTTGATTTTTGTGGTTGGATATCAAACTTTCCATTTATTTCTGGTCTCTTCTTTACAAATAAATGGAAATCTTCTAACTTGTTGAATGCCCGTACTTTCCCCTGGAAATATAGTCATTTTTGATGGGTAGGTAATCCTTGGTTGTAGACCCAGTTCTCTTGCCTCTCTTAATATAATATTCCAAGCCTTGTTGTCTTTTAGCGTAGAGTCTGCTTGATCCTGTGTAGTCCTGATTGGTGTTCCTTGATATTGGAATTGTCTCTTTCTGGCTTCTTGTAATATTTTTTCCTTAACTTGGAAACTCTTGACTTTGGCAATTATATTCTTGGGGATTGACTTTTGAGGGTTTAGTGTAGAGGGTGATCTATGAATCCTTTCAATGTCTATTTTGCCCTCTAATTGGAGAACATCAGGGCAGTTTTCTTGGATAATTTCTTGTTTTATGGTGTCCAAATTTCTATTAATTTCTGCTTTTTCATGAAGACCAACTGTTCTCAAATTGTGTCTTTTAGACTTGTTTTCTTGATCTGTCATCCTGTCATTGAGATATTTCATGTTTCCTTCTATTTTCTTCATTCTTTTGACTTGCCTTGATTAGTTCTTGCTGTCTTGAGAGATCATTGGCTTCTTGTTGGCCAATTTAGGTCTTTAGAGACCGGTTTTCTGCTAAAATCTTTTGATATTTCTTTTTGGCTTCATCTATCCTGTTTTCCAGCTCTGGTCTCAAATTTGCTTATAATTTCTTTTTATTTTAGGGGAATCTTTCTCCAATTAAGAGTTTCTGTATTTTAAACTCTTAATTTCCTTTTGAGCTATTTCCCACTTTTCCTCCAAATCTTTTCCATTTTTCTCATGATCTCAAATTTGAATTCTTCAAGACCTTGTGACCAATTTTCATTTATCAAATTATCGAGTGTTAAAGCTTTCTTCTTGTTCTTTCTCTTGGGTAGTTCTTGGGCATTGCTTCCCGTTATTATTATGCTGTTTTTCTTTCTCAGTCAGAAATCTGGGTGAGGCAGTCAGACTCTCTGTCTATTGAGCTGTGGAGCAGTTTTTCCTGAGTCCTACCTCAGTGCTGCCCCTCTCAGCTTTATCCTCTTACTGTGCTCTTTAGGCTCTTGGGGGGGTCTCAAGTCTAGCTTTTCTCAGGGTCAAGCCTCCTGGAGGTTCCCTTGATTGCTCCTTTGCCCAAGGCTCCTTTATGAGTCTCAGTGTGCTGCTTCCACAGTCTAGCACCCTTCTGCCCTAGAGCCACACTCAAGGTTTGTACTCAAGGTACACATTCAAATTCCATGCTTTTTTGCCTCTTGGGGTCTTAATTCTTGCTGCTTTCAGGAACCAGCCCCTGGAGTTCCCAGGTAGGAGTCTAGAACTTAATTAATGCCCCAAGCTTGCTCTAACTCTTGTGCTTTAGGTTTTTCACTGTAGGTGGTGTGGTGGGAGAGGGTGATCAGCTTGGGTTTTAGTGAGAGCTATTTCACCCCCTTATAGCATGAAAATGCCCAGATCCCATGTACCTTTGTTCATCTGGATTTGGTTTTTGTGTCCTTTTGAGGTATCATGTGTAGGTGGGTTAGGAGAATAGAATACCCTTCTTCTACTCTGCAGTCATCTTAACCAGGAAATCTGTCAGTCTGTTTCTAAGGCAACTCTTTTGAAGTTTCATTGTATTGTATCCTACTCATTATATTCATCAGATTACGAATAATGTCAGGGATGGAACATTTCAGGGAGCCTCATCTGGCCTGCAGGCTTTAGTTTGCCCATTACTGATCCATACAGAGCCTGGAATATAGTAGATATTTAATAAATGCAATTGATTCATTGTGCCTATGAAACTTAATGCCCTTTATAATGCTTCATCTAAAATCATAACAAATAACTCTAAGTTCCATAGAGTCTGTTTTCTAGGAGTTAATTAAAGACTTAATTGAGATATGCCTAGATAGGATTTTGAAGGAAAAAGACATTTATTCTGGTTAGAATTTCGCCTGTTGTAAGAGAAATCCAATCTCAAAGGAAGACACCTGGGGAGGACAAGGAAAACTAGAATAATCTGAAGGGAAAGATTATTACCTTCTACAAACAACAGAAAGCTTTTTATTTTTTAAACATTTAATAATATTTATTTTTAGAAAAGTTAAAATGGTTACATGATTCATGCTCTTACTTTCCCCTTCACCCCCTGGCCTCCCCAACCCATAGCCAATGCGCATTTCCACTGGTTTTAACATGTGTCATTGATCAAGACCTATTTCCATATTATTGATAGTTGCACTCTGGTGGTCCTTAGAGTCTACATACCCAATCATGTCTGCCTCAACTCATTTGTTCAAGCAGTTGCTTTTCTTCTGTGTTTCCTCTCCTGCAGTTCTTCCTCTGAATGTGGGTAGCTTTCTTTTCCATAAGCCCCTCAGAATTGTCCTGGGTCATTGCATTGCTGCTAGTACAGAAGTCCATTACATTTTATTTTACCACAGTGTATTGTACTGTGTTGTAATGGGGGTAATTTGAGGAAAGGTGTGTGGGATAAGGGAATTTGAAAGGAGATTGTCAGAGACTTGCTAAGTGGGTAATCTAGGTTACAGGTAGGCTGGGATTAAGGAGATTCAGGATATAATATGGCTGAAGTCAGGAGTATAACACAGAAGGGAAACAGAGATCTTCAGGGAGAGGAGAAATTAAACTAAACAAACAAACAGCAGGCTTTACAGACTGGGACTTAGACTCAAACACAGGCTGAGGGAAATAGACTAAACTGAAATTAACAAACAGGGTTTAGTTAATTTCACAGGAAGGGACTTGTTTTGAAGTTACACCTTCCTTCAAGATGGATACCCCGGCTTCTTTCAAGCCCAGAGTATGTTGGTTCTTTCCCTCTTCTTCCCTCTCTTAATAACTAACAGACAAATTATACTAATAGGTCTGTTGAAACACAAAAGTGTTTGTTATCTTTAAAGGATAATTTGTTAGGAAAGTGGATCAAAGGAAAGCCCTAACAGTTGTCTCAGGAACCTCACGTCAGGGAAGGGAGGCAAAGATGGAGTCTGAGTAAGGACCAGCCTTTAACTCAGCTTACAAAATAAATGATGATTGACTAGTTTCTTTATATCTAATATTGTCAAATAACAATTAACCCTTCACAGATTTTAACTCCTCTCTAATTATTCTCCTTATTAACTCCACTGACATATAAGGTAAGGGAGGGTAGGTAGGAAATAATATTAGGGAAGGAAGATATAAAGGGTTTATCCAAAATAATAATTTCTTGAGTAAATATATCAAAGCTAGGCTAAATTTCAATACTACAGCTAGGTAAGGAGGCAGCTTGGCTGATCAGACAAACTCCCTCCATGGGAGACCCTAATCAACTGTCTTTTCCTCAAGATTCCAAACTCCTAATTGCTTTTTGGAACTCAGCCAAAGCTAGAAAAAATATATGACCCCTTCTCTATACTACAAATGCCCCTTTTCTTTTCAAAATGTGCAACTAGTACCATTTTAATAGTTACTAAAGTCTAAGAGATTACTACTCTTATAAGCTAAATTCTTACTAAACTCTTATCCCTAACTAAGTTTGCAAAATAAAAAAAGGTTGCTATCTCCCAAACTATGCTACAACTAAACTAAGCTAAAACTAAGATGGGTTAAGGTAAAAGTATAGGAGAGGAATGGGGATTTCAGTTTTTCAAAAAATTTTGAACAGAAAGGAAAACAAATTACATTTTAAACATTCACACATATTCTTAAGGCTAATTTTTGCTAACTAGAACAAAGTAATGAATCCTATCTATGCATCTACCTAATTTTATGAACTAATCATATAATATTAACTAAGAAAAGTTTTGCAAATATTATTATTTTTTTTTGCAAATAAACTTCTAAATTCTAGTTCACTTGCTAAAGTTAGTGTATGAATAGGTTAGTACACTTATGCCTATGTTAGAAATGTTAGTAATAATAAGTAAGCCTATATATTTTGTAAGTCTATTGGTTAAACCATAGACCTTTGCTATGTACAATATTCACAAAGAAAATTTTAGACAAATCTGTCCCTGTACTAACTTACTAAACTAACTAAATTGTCCCTGTGGGTTAATAAAACTTATTACTAATGGTTAGTAAGCAAAATTACATGTGTACATGACATGTCAGGTGATTTGAGTAGAACGGTGTCTGTACCAGAGTAAGAGACTTTCTTTTACTAAGGCAGATATACCCTTCTCTCTTAAGTGTAAGTTTATGTTTCACATGTAAATGTGAAGTCAGGAAAATGTTTTATGTGTTGTCTAGTGACTTATCCATGTAATGATGTGTTACATACTTACTCCACCGGAATTCTTTTGCAATTAGTATGTACTGCTTGGATGGAATCTAGTGTTGTGTGCAGTGAGAATTCTGTTGGGCATAAGTTCTTTCTTTCCAAATACGTGTGTCCAACGCTGATCCGATGTTCCTCTTCACAGTGTGGATGTCCTTCATACGATAGATGTATTTGGTCATGGATGTCTTTGTAGTTCTCAGGTTTGCTGTCCTTGTGAATATCTGCAAAGTCAGCAACAAGTGAGGCTTTCGATGTACCCACGCTTGTCAACTTCTGACTTGTGTTGTTCGATGCACCAGCGCTTGTCACCTTCTGACTTGTGTCAGGAACAAATTTTTAAATGTCTATCATATATGATTATTTTCTCTTCTTCTTTTCTTTTGTGATTTCAATAAAGATGATTATTATAGGTAACAAAAAAAAGTTCATGATTAAGTCTCTGTGCTTTCATTCATTCATCATCATCAGTTTCTAGATCTGGATCTGGTATTGATTGCAAATCAAATGTTGTGTCTTCTTCTTTCATTGATTCTTTTCCATTGTCATAATTATTTACAGATGATTCTTCTAAGTGATTGAAATTGGGATAATCATTTGGGTGTAAAATTTGATTGTTTACTGGCTCTTGGTCTACTTCTGCTTTTGACTCATGCTCCGATTGTTGTTCTGATTGCTCTGCTTCTATGGTCTTATGTATAGATTTTGGATTTACTGAGGACTTGCTTGATTAATTAGTTGGTGCTAATTGATCTTTGTGTTGTATAGTTTCTGGGTCTTGTGGTCGTTGTTATTGCGACATGTCTTTAGCTGGCTTGACATGGGTGACATGGAACCACGGATCTTTTCCTTCAAATTTGATTGCACTTGGAGTTGTTAAAATTATTTGGAAAGGTCCAAGCCACTTGGGTTCTAACACAGACTTCCTAGAGAAGTTTCTGGTGTAAACATAATCTCTGGGTTGGAAGTTGTGTAGATCAAAATCAAAAGGTACTATTTGATGTATCAAGCCTAATCTATGAAGTTGATTTAATCGTAGCTTGAACAAGTTGATATATTCATATAGCTTGCATTCCATACCTAGGTGTGATAATTTGTGAATGCTTTGAGGTGCTTTGTCATGGAATGGTGGATGTCCATACAGCATTTCAAATGGTGAAATATGTGTGATGCTGTTGGGTTGGCTTCTTAGGTGGAATAGTGCTAATGGCAATGCATCAGGCCATTTCATATAAGATTCTGCACATAATTTTGCCACGAGATATTTTAGAGCTTTATTCACCCGTTCAATCTGTCCATTGGACTGGGGTCTAAATATTGAGTGAAGATGTCTTTTTTATTCCTAATGTTTCATAAACTGTAGCTAGAATCTTATTTGTGAAATGGGACCCAGAATCTGATGCAATATGTAATGGTATTGAGAATCTAGGTATTACTTCTCTTAGTAAGATTTTCACAACAAAAGCTGAGGTGTTACGCTTTGCTGGAAAAGCTTCTGGCCATTTAGTTAATCTATCCACTATTACTAAAGCATATCTATAACCTTGACTCCTTGGCATTGTGATGTAATCAATTTGTAAGCATTCAAATGGTGTGTACGCTAAAGGTTTTCCTCCCAGTCTATGAACTTTTGTGATTGTCTGGATGTAATGCATACAAATTTTGCACCTCTGTGAAATTCTCATAGCAATTGCTATGAGAATTTCACAGAGGTGCAAAATTTATAGAATCTGCCATGCCCAGAGTTCCATAATGCCCTTTCTGGTGTAGTGCATTGCAAAAATGTGTAATATAAGGATTTAGGTAACATAGGTTTTCCATTTGCTCCTAACCAAACTCCGTTAACAAGATATACACCCTGATGTTTCTTCCAATCCTTCACTTCCTTTGGGGAGTAGGCATTTTTGAGATCTTCTTCCTCCACCAAAGATAAGTTCAGAATTGTCAAAGGTCCATATTTTGCTGCATATCTGGCTGTCACGTCCGCTCGTTTGTTTCCTAATTCCACTGGTCCTTGGGTTATTGTATGAGCTTTGCAATGGATGACTGACACTTGGGCTGGTAATTGGATTGCATCCAACAACTGATTAATTAAATTGCCATACACTATTTGTTTGCTATTTGATGTAATGAAACCTTGATTTTTCCAAATTATAGTCGAATGATGGACGCTCGAAAAAGCATAATGAGAATCGGTAAAAATGTTAGCTTTGAGATTTTCTGAGATTTTTAGAGCGTAGATTAGGCCAATCAATTCTGCTGCTTGAGCAGTCATGGTAGATGGTAATGACGAGTACCAAAGGGTTTCAGAAGCTGTCACTACAGCTGCTCCGGTATATCTCTGATTGTCCACTACATATGACAATCCATCTGTGAATAAAGTAATATCGGATTCTTTCATTGGCTTATCGTCTAAATCATGTCTTGTTTTATGGATGATGTTAAGTGCATCTTCACAGATGTGTAGACTTTCTCCTTCCAGAGGTAAATCTGGAATCAGAGTAGCAGGATTTAAGTTTCTGCACCTGTGAAAAGTTACATTTTCACTAGCCAACAGGATCGCTTGGTATCTTGATAATCTCTGAGAAGTGAATGCTTGTAAGTTGGTGTTTCTTAAAGTAGACTCCACTTGTTGTTGGGAAAATACTTACAGTTCACTTCCTAATACCAAGGATGAAGACTTTCTAATCATGATGGCTACAGCAGCTATGGCTTTTAAACAACTAGGCATACCACAAATCACTGAATCTAGCTTAGAGCTGTAGTAAGCAACTGGTCTAAGTCTATTTCCAAATGTTTGTGTGAGAACACTGGAGGCTATCCCTTTGTCTTCATTCACATAAAGTAGGAATGGTTTATCATGATCAGGGATACCTAGGGCTGGAGCTGATAGAGTAAGTGATTTCAATTTCTCTAACACATGGATATGTTCTTTATTCAGCTTTAATGGTTCTGGAACTTCCTTCTTGGTTGGCTCTATCAGAGGTCTTGCAATGTGAGCATAACCTGGAATCCAGTTTCTACAGAAGCTCGTTATTCCTATGATTGCCCTGAGTTGCTTTTTGGTCTTAGGCAAACTCAAATTTTGTATATCTTGTGTTCTCTTTTGGGAAATTCTTCTGGAGACTTTCTCTAGGATGAATCCTAAATAATTTACTTTTTCCTTCATGAATTGAAGTTTCGATTTGGAAATTTTATGGCCCCTTTTGTATACTACAGTGTACAGTGTTCTTCTGGCTCTGCTCCTTTCACTCTGCATCAATTCCTGGAGGTCTTTCCAGTTCACATGGAATTCCTCCAGTTTCTTATTCCTTTGAGTGCAATAGTATTCCATCTCCAGAATATACATCAATTTCTTCAGTCATTCCCCAATTGAAGGGCATACCCTCATTTTCCAGTTTTTTTGCCAACACAAAATGCTTGGCTATAAATATTTTCGTACAAGTCTGTTTATCTATGATCTCCTTCGGTTACAAACCCAACAATCCTTTGGCTGGATCAAAGGGCAGGCAGTCTTTCATAGCCCTTTAAGCATAGTTCCAAATTGCCATCCAGAATGGTTGGATCAGTTCACAACTCCACCAGAAATGCATTAATGTCCCAATTTTGCCACATCCCCTCCAGCATTCATTACTCTCCCCTTCTCTCATTTTAGCCAATCTGCTAGGTGTGAGGTGTACAAAAGCTTTTTAATTTAATATAATCAAAATTATTTATTTTACATTTTGTAATTTTCTCTAACTCTTGCTTGGTATTAAAATCTTTCCTTTCCCAGAGATCTGACAGGTATACTATTCTACGTTCACTTAACTTATTTTTAGTTTCCCTCTTTATATTCAAGTCATTCACCCATTCTGAATTTATCTTTGTGTAGGGCATGAGATGTTGATCTAAACCTAATCTCTCCCATATTGTTTTCCAAATTTCACAGCAGTTTTTATCAAATAATGGACTTTTGTCCCAAAAGTTGAGCTCATTGGGTTTATCATTTTGGGGTTTATCTTGCTCACGCCACTTACCAAAGTCTATTGCACTGATCTTCCCTTCTGTCTCTTAGCCAGTACCACAACATTTCGATGACTGCTGATTTACAGTACAGTTTAATATCTGGTACTGCTAGGCCACTTTCCTTCATGTGTTTTTTTTTCATTATTTCCCTTAATATTCTTGATTTTTTGTTATTCCAAATGAAATTTATTATAGTTTTTTTCTAATTAAGTAAAAAGGTGTTTTGGTAGTTTGATAGGGATGGCTCTAAATAGGTAAATTAATTTGGGTAGAATGGTCATTTTTATTATGTTAGCTCATCCTACCCATGAGCAATCAATATTTTTCCAATTGTTAAGATCTAGTTTTAATTCTTTGGAAAGTGTTTTGTAGTTGTTTTCGTATAATTCCTGTGTTTGTTTTGGTAGATAGATTCCTAAGTATTTTATATTGTCTAGGGTGATTTTAAATGGTGTTTCTCTTTCTACCTCTTGCTGCTCTGATGTGTTGGAAATATATATAAATACTGATGATTTATCTGCATTTATTTTGTATCCTGCAACTTTGCTAAAGTTGATTATTTCTACAAGTTCTTAGTTGATTCTCTAGGATTTTTTAAGTAGACTATCATATCATATGCAAAGATTGATAGCCTAGTCTCCTCATTGCCTATTTTGGTACCTTGAATTTCTTTTTCTTCTCTAATTGCTACTGCTAGTGTTTCTAGTACAATGTTAAATAATAGAGGTGATAATGGGCATCCTTGTTTCACTCCTGATCTTATTAGGAAGGCTTCTTAATTTATCCCCATTGCATATGATGGTTGTTGATGGTTTTAGGTATATACTGTTTGTTATTTTTAGGAAAGGGCCTTCTATTACTATTCTTTCTAGTGTTTTCAATAGGAATGGGTGCTGTATTTTGTCAAAGGTTTTTTCAGCATCTATTGAAATAATCATGTGATTTTTGTTTGTTATATTGTTGATATGGTCAATTATGTGCATGGTTTTCCTAATGTTGAACCATCCTTGCATTCCTGGTATAAATACCACCTGGTCATGTTGGATGGTCCTTTTGGTCACTTGATGGAGTCTCTTTGCTATGATTTTTGCATCTATGTTCATGAGGGAGATTGGTCTGTAGTTTTCTTTATTTTCTTCTTTGACAAATTGGTTTTGGAGAATCATATTATTTATTTTCCAATTAGCTTTTGATTTGCCTGTCCAGGTGCCCTTACTAATTATTATTTTTATTACATTATGATCTGAGATGGTTACATTTATTATTTCTGCTCTTTTGCATGTGTTTGCAATGATTCTATGCCCTATTACATGGTCAATCTTTGTGAATGTACCATGTGCAGCTGAAAAGAAGGTGTATTCCTTTTTGTCCCTATTCATTTTTCTCCACATATCAATTAAATCTAATTTTTCGAGGACTTCATTCACCTCTCTTACCTCTTTCTTATTTATTTTTTGGTTTGATTTAAATAGATCTGAAAGAGAAATATTTACATCTCCCACTATTATGGTTTTACTATCTATTTCCTCCTTGAGCTCTGCCAGTTTCTCCTTTATGAATTTGGATGCTATGCCACTTGGTGCATACATACTGAGCAGTGTTATTTCCTCATCGTTTATACTGCCTTTAATCAGGATGTAACGACCTTCCCTGTCTTTTTTAATCATATCTATTTTTACTTTGGCTTTGTCAGAAATCACAATAGCCACTCCTGCCTTCTTTTTCTTATTTGACACCCAAAAGATTTTGTTCAAGCCTGAACCTTAAAGTTGTGTATGTCCACCTCCACATATGTGTTTCTTGTAGACAACATATGGTAGGATTTTGGTTTCTAATCCACTCTGCTATTTGCTTCCGTTTTATGTGAGAGTTCATCCCATTCACATTCAGAATTATAATTACCACCTGTGCATTCGCTGACATATTTGTATTCTCCCCTATTCCTACCCCTTCTTCTTAAACTATTTCCTTTTAAACCAGTGGTTTGCCATTAAGCTGGTATCCCTTATCCCCTCCCTTGATTGACTTCCCTTTCTACCCTCTCCCTTGTTATTCTCCTCTTTTTTGTTTTTGAAGGCCTAATAAATTACCTCCCTCTACTTCTCCCCTCCCTTTTTTGACCTCCCCATTTCCCTGTTCCCCTTGGTTTATCCCTTCTGACTTTCTCAGTAGGGTTAGATAGAGTTTTATATCCCAATGGATAGTATAGCTACTCTTCCCTCTTAGATTAAATTACACTGAGAGTAAGGTTTAAAAATTACCTCTTCATGCTCTCTTCCTCTCCTTCTTATAATAGTATTTGTCCCCTCCCCGTCCCATGCCCTCTTTGTGTGTAATAGAATATCCTATTTTTCTTATTCTCTCAAGTTTCTCCTGGTGTCCCCTGCTATTCACCCCCCTCTTTCCCACCCCCAATGTCATCTTAGACCAATCAGCACTCCACCCTCTCCCCATTAATCATTCTTCCTGATCACTATAATAGTGAATACTTAATAGCAAATAGAGTTCACAACAGAGAATTATACATAGCATTTCTCCACATAGGAATACAGATAATTAGATCTTACTGAGGCACTTAAGAAGGCAAATTTAAAAAATATGAGTTTTCTTTCTTTCCCCTCTGTTTCTTATTTACCTTTTCATGTTTCTCGCGATTTTTGTGGTTGGATATCAAACTTTCCATTTAGCCCTGGTCTTTTCTGTGCAAATACCTGGAATTCTTCAATTTTGTTGAATGCCCATACTTTCCCCTGGAAATATATAGTCAATTTTGATTCGTAGTTGATCCGTGGTTGCAGGCCCAGCTCTCTTGCCTTTCTGAATATCATATTCCAAGCTTTGCAGTCTTTTAGATTGGAGGCTGCCAGATCCTGTGTGATCCTGATTGGTGCTCCTTGATATTTGAATTGTCTCTTTCTGGCTTCCTGTAATATTTTTTTCTTTTACTTGGAAGCTCTTGAATTTGGCTATTATATTCCTGGGCATTGTCTTACCTGGATTGAGTGTCGAGGGTGATCTATGGATCCTTTCAATGTCTATATATTGCCTTCTTCTTGCAGAATTTCAGGGCAATTTTGCTGAATAATTTCTTTTAGTATGGAGTCCAAATTTCTATTAATTTCCCCCTTTTCAGGGAGACCAATGATTCTCAAATTGTCTCTTCTAGACCAGTTTTCTTGGTCTCTCATTTTCTCATTGAGATATTTCATGTTTCCTTCTATTTTTTCAGTCTTTTGACTTTGTTTTATTTGTTCTTGTTGTCTTGAGAGATCATTAGTTTCTAATTGTACAATTCTAGCCTTTAAGGACAGGTTTTCGGCTATAATCTTTTGGTTTTCCTTTTTAATCTGGTCATTTCTGGTCTTCAGTTGACTTGCCTCACTTTACAATTGTGGAATTCTGCCTTTTAAACTGTTATTTTCTTGCCTGATTTCCTTTTGAGCTACTTCCCATTTCTCTGACCAAATCTTTTCCAACTTTCTCATTATCTCAGTTTTGAACATTTCAAGAACTTGTGACCAGTTTTCATTATCTTGGGAGGGTTCGGACGTAATTGCTTGTTTTTTCTCCTCTTTTGATTGCTGGGTTGTCTGGATTTTCTCTGTGTAAAAGTTGTCGAGTGTTAAAGATTTCTTCTTCTTATTGTTAATCTTTCTCTCTCTCTTCTGGACTTCCTGATTCTGGGTAGCCATTGTTTTACCAGCCCCTCCTCAGCTTTCTGCTGTCTTTTGGCTCCTGAGGTCTGAGGTCTGGTTTTTTCCAAAGTCAAGCCCCCTGGTGGACCCTCTTGCTTCATCCTCTGGAGGAGGTTCCTTTACAAGTCCCAGGGCACTGCTTCCACAGTCGTATACCCTTCTGCACTGGTTCCTCACTCAGGGTTTCGGAGCCTTCACTCTCGCCTGTGTCTGCCTCTGCCCATGTCTCTACCCGCACCTGTGCTCCGTGTCCACTCTCAGAGTCTGTGCGTGTTCTTTAGCTTTTTGGGGTCCTAAATCTTGCTGCTCTCAGGAACAGCCCCTGGAGCTCCAATGACTCGATGGGTGCCCCAAACTTGCTCTATTTCTTTTGACCTGGCTTCGGCACTTTGGGTGGTGTGTGTGTGTGTGGGGGGGGTTGCTCAGCCTGCGATTTAGTGAGAGCTTTTTCACCCCTTTAGAGCATAGAAATGCCCCGATTCCACATACCTTCCATGCTGCACCATGTTGTGGGGTCCCTCCGTTCAACTGGGTTTGTTTTTATGTCCCCTTGAGAAGTCCTGTATGTTTTGGTTAGGAGAGGTAAAGAGCTGCTTTTTAATCTGCCTCCATCTTAACCCAGAACCCGCTTTCTAGTTCTTTAAGTTGCATGTCCAATTCATTAACCTCTGCCCTCCCTAATTTGTTAATATATGCACACAAGGATATAAATTTACCCCTGAGTACTGCCTTGGCTGCATCCCACAGTTCGGTAGGATGTCTCATCATTGTCATTCTCTTCAATGAAATTATTGATTGTTTCTATGATTTCTTCTTTGACTAGCTGGTTTTGGAGAATCATATTATTTAATTTCCAATTAGTTTTTGATTTGCCTGTCCAAGTGCCCTTACTAATTGTTATTTTTATTGCATTATGATCTGAGAAGGTTACATTTATTAATTCTGTTCTTTTGCATTTGTTTGCAATGATTCTATGCCCTATTACATGGTCAATCTTTGTGAATGTACCATGTGCAGCTGAAAAGAAGGTGTATTCCTTTTGGTCCCTATTTATCTTTCTACACATATCTATTAAGTCTAATTTTTCTAGGACTTAATTCACCTCTCTTATCTCTTTCTTATTTATTTTTTGGTTTGATTTATCTAGATCAGAAAGAGGAATATTTAGATCCCCCACTAGTATGGTTTTATTATCTCTTTCCTTGTTGAGCTCTGTCATTTTCTCCTTTATGAATTTGGATGCTATGCCATTTGGTGCATACATATTGAGAAATGTTATTTCCTCATTGTCTATACTGCCTTTAATCAGGATGTAATGGAATTCCCTGTCTTTTTTGATCATATCTATTTTTACTTTGGCTTTTTGAGAAATTATGATCACCATTCCTGCCTTCTTTTTCTCATTTGAAGCCCAAAAGATTTTGCTCAAGCCCTTTTCCTTATACTGTGTATGTCCACCCTCCTCATATATGTTTCTTGTAGATAACATATGGTAGGATTTTGGTTTCTAATCCACTGTGCTATTTGCTTCTGTTTTTTGGGGTGAATTCATCCCATTTACATTATGAGTTATAATTATCAGTTGTGTATTAGCCAACATTTTGGTATCCTGTCCTAGTTCTACCTCTTCTTCTTACACTATTTCCTTTTAAACCAGTGGTTTCCTTTGAGCCAGTAATCCTTGTCCCCCCTTGATTTACTTCCATTTCTACCCCCTTCCTTATTATTCCCCTATTTTTATTTTGAAGGCCTAATGAATTCCCTCCCCCTTCTTCTCCCCTACCTTTTTTGACCTTCTCACTCCAGTCTTCCCCTTGGTTTATCCCTTCTGACTTTCTCAGTAGAGTTAGATAGAGTTTTATATCCCAATGAATAGAGCTAATCTTCCCTCTCAGGGTTTATTACCCTGAGAGTAAGGTTTAAATATTACCTCTCAGTGGTCTCTTCCTCTCCTTCTTATAATAGTATTCATCCCTTCCCCTTCCCATGCCCTCTTTGTGTGAAATAGAATATCCTATTTTTCTTATACATTCAAGTTCCTCTTGGTGTCCTCTACAATTCATACCCCTCTCCTCCACCCCACCCCCCATATCATCTTAGGTCATTTAGTATTCCAAACTCTCCCTATGAATAATTATTCTAATTACTATAATAACGAATAATATAAAAGTGAACAGATTTCACTAGAGAGAATTATACATAACATTTCTCCACATAGGGATACAAATAATTAGATCTCATTGAAGCCCTCAAAGAGGCAAATTTAAACGATAAGACTTTTCTTACTTTCCCTTCTGTTTCTTATTTACCTTTCCATGTTTCTCTTGATTTTTGTGGTTGGATTTAAAACTTTCCATTTAGTCCTGGTATTTCTGTGCAAATACTTGGAAATCTTCTATCTTGATGAATGCCCAAACTTTCCCCTGGAAGTATATAGTCAGTTTTGATAGGTAGGTAATCCTTGGTTGTAGACCCAGTTCCCTTGCCTTTCTGAATATCATATTCCAAGCATTGCAGTCTTTTAGTGTGGAGGTTGCCAGATCCTGTGTGATCCTGATTGGAGCTCCTCTATATCTGAATTGTCTCTTTTTGACTTGTAAATTTTTTTTCTTTTACTTGGAAATTCTTGAATTTGGGTATTATATTCCTGGTGGTGGTCTTTTTTGGGTGTCATGTAGAAGGTGATCTATGGGTCCTTTCAATGTCTATATTGCCCTCTTGTTGTAGAACTTCAGGGAAGTTTTGATGAATAATTTCTCTTAGCATGGAGTCCAAATTTCTATTAATTTCTGCTTTTTCAGGAAAACCAATGTTTCTCAAATTGTCTCTTCTAGACCTGTTTTCTTGATCTGTCAATTTCTCATTGAGATATTTCACGTTTCCTTCTATTTTATAAGTCTTTTGACTTTGTTTTATTTATTCTTGCTGCCTTGAGAGATCATTGGCTTCTACTTGCCCAGTTCTTGTCTTTAGGACTGGTTTTCTGCTATAAGCTTTTGATTTTCCTTTTTGATTTCATCTATCTTTTTTTCCTGCTATTTGATTTTGGTCTCCAATTTGCTTATCAATCCTTTTGATTTGGGGGCATCTTTTTCAAATTGCTGAATTCTAACCTTTAGAGACTGGTTTTCCTTTTCAATCTGGTCATTTCTGGTCTTCAATTTACTTGCCTCACTTCCACTTGCAAAATTCTGACTTTTAAACTATTATTTTCTTACCCAATCTATTCCATCTTTCTCATAACCTCAGATTTGAACTCTATAAGACCTTGTTACCTGTTTTCCTTTTTTGGGAAGGTTTGGATATGGTTATTTCTTTGTTCTCCTCTGCTATTTGCTCTGTTGTCTGGATTTTTTCTGTGCAAAAGTTGTTGAATGTTGAAGGTTGCTTCTTGATCTTTCTATTTTGGGGTTTCTGTGGATGGATTGCCATTGTGAGCTACGTGACCTCTCAGCTTTATCCTCATGCCCAGGGTCAGACTGCCCTCTTTAGGCTCTTGAGGTCTCAGGTCTAGTTGTTCTCAGGGTTAAGCCTCCTGGTGTTCCCCTTCCTTGTTCCTCTGCCTGAAGCTCCTTTAACAGTCTCACTGCTTTGCTTCCATAGTTGTGCACACCTATTCCCTTGTTCCCCACTCAAGGTCTGCACCTGTTCTCAGGATCCATGTCCTTGCCTGTGCTCAGGGTCTGTGTTCAAAGTCTGTGCCTTCTTTAGCCTCTTGGGGTCTTAAGTCTTGCTGCTCTCAGGAGCAAGCCCTGGTGAACTGCCAGTGACTTAATGGTTGCCTCAAACTTTCTCTAACTCTTTTGTGCTGGCTTTGGCACTGTAGGTTGTGTGTGGGGGGAGGGGTTTGCTCAGGTTACATTTTAGTGAGAGCTATTTCACCCCTTTATAGCATGAAAATTCCCTGATTCCAGAGACCTTCAATGCTGCACCCTGTTGTGTGATCCCTTCATTCATCTGGATTTGTTTTTATGTCTTCTTGAGGAGTCCTATATGTGTGGGTTAGGAGAGGTCAAGCGGCTGCTTTTTTACTCTGCCACCATCTTAACCCGGAAGCCCAACAGAAAGCTTTTTAAAAAATGCAAATTGAGGAAGCAGAACAAGAGAGTTTTAAGTTCTAGTAGAATGAAAACTGAATAAATGAAAAGAATTTGAAATTAACTTGGAAGTGTCTATAAAAAGCATTCTTGAGAGGAATTTTAAAAAGAAAGAAAATGAAAGACTTGAAATAAGACATTTAGTAAGGTAATAGATAACTAAACCAGGTTGAGTGAATTTGAATTTATAGTAAATCTACCACATATTATTATAACTTATCTGAGTGGAGGACTTCAAAACAATATCTACAACCACAACCACCACAATAGCAACATCATTTAAAAAAAATATGTATATATTTATGTATATAGTCATTATATACATATAATTACTAAGTAGCATTAGACATGAGTCCCAAGAGATGATTTCTACCTAGACTATATAATCTGAATATGGGGATTCAGTTTTTTTTGGATGATTTAAAAAAAAAGCTAGGAAATGAAATTGATAATAACTGATAACCCTTCCTATTTCTCAAATATCCTTTTTAATATACTCTTTTGAAGACTTTAAATTTATTTTAGTCTATGGAACTGGCTAATCATCTTCAGTCCCAAAGAAAAGTTTGTTTATATCTTCTACTCCTTGTCTTTTATTAAAACCATTTTTCTAAATTCTATGATGATTTATTTAGAATACCCATATGAAAATTCAACATTTATATTGAAAATTGAACTCCCATTAAGTCACTATAGTGCAAATTAAAATACTAAACTAAAATTTATTTTATCAATACTTATCTGCATTCAAAGGAATTTCTTAGCATCATAGAATGAAAATCATCAATGAGCGCTGCTTCCTATCATTGTAGTACAGGGTCATTAGTGATTATGAAAACAACCAAGAAGTTTGATTCTTTTCTGGAAACTGTTAATACAGAGTATAGTGCCAGCTTTACATAAAACTTTAGAGTAACATCAATAACAAGTTTGCATCTTGTACTTAATGCATTGAATAGTAGGAAATGGTTTGTGAACCTTTTTCTTACTTATTGAGGAAATCAAAATTTCACTAGACATTTTCAACTCTGTGATCATTTCAAAGATTTGTACTAAAGAAGTTTAAATCTATAGTCAAAATACAACCATAAAAATGGAAGCAAAAGTAAATCTTACATTTCTTTTAATATAAATAAATAATTGCTATACAAGTAGGTAGGTATTCAAGATATTGATGAATAGCTGAAAACAATGCCAAATATAACACTACTCCAGGACCAGAGTTCAACTTAAATAAGAAGTTCAAAGATGAGAAAAAAGCTAGAAAAATGAACAAACAACAAAAAATGTATCTGACCACAAAAATAAACTTTGATGGCATGTAAGGTGAAGTTTCAAACTCAGAAGAAGACAACGATGTCAAATGAGCTCCAGGCATATCCTCATGGTGGAAAATGTGCATTGTACTCAGTCTCTGTGTCAGACCTTGAAAAACAAAAAATGATCTTTAAAATAACAGTTGTAATTGGGGGAAAGGAAAAGCAATGCAAGAAAATTATGCAAAGAAAATTGAAAGATAGTGAAAAGAAGCACAACATATTGAAGAAAACAACAACAACAACAAAAAACAAACAAACATAATTGGACAAATGCAGAAAAAGTACAAATCTTTACTGAGGAAAAGAACTATTTAAACAAAATTTAATTGCACAACTAGAAGTTAATGACTTCAGAAAAAATAAAGAAACAAAGTTAAAAGAAAGAAAAGTGGAAGAATACTTGAAATATATTGTCAGGAAAACAATTAACTGAAAATAAATTAAGAAGAGATAAATTAAGCATTATTGGAATTCCTGAAAATCATGATAAAGAACCTGGACATAATGTTACAAGAAATTTAAAAGCTATTTCCACAATATCCTAGAATAAAAGGGTAAACTAGAAAATGAAAGTCCACCAATCACCTCTTGAAAGAGATCCTAAAATGAAAACACCCAAGAATGTGATGACCAACTTCCAAAATTCCAAGGTCAAAGGGAACACTATTTGAGTAGCCAGAAAAACAAAACAAAACTATTTGATTATAATAGAATCACAATCAGAATCACAAAAGGTTTAGAAACTACAATTTTGAAGGAGTAGAGAATTATAAAATTATATTCTGGAAGGCAAAGGAGTTAAGATTATAATTAAGAATAATCTACCTAGAAAAATTGATAATTTTTAGAGGAAAAAGAGATGTTTAATGAAATAGAAGACTTTCAACCATTCCTGATGAAAATACCAGAGTAGAATAGAAAATTTGACCTTCAAGTACTTGATGGACAGACAGACAGACAGACAGATAGATGGATAGATAAAACTCCGAGCAGTGTTTTAGTCTCCCAATTTTGCCACATCCCCTCTAGAATTTATCACTTTCATTTGCTGCCATCTGGCCAGTGTGCTAGGTGTAATGTGGTACCTCAGAGTAGTTTTAATTTGCATTTCTCTAATCAGATTTAGAACACTTTTCATGTGCTTATTGATAGTACAGCTCCTAGTTTTATTTATTAGTTCAATAATTCTTTTGCTTTCAATTTGATTAATTTCTCCTTTAAATTTTAGGATTTCCAATTTTGTTTTTGTCTGGAGATTTTTAATTTGCTTGTTTTATAATTTTTTAAGTTGCCAGCTCATTTCATTGATCTCTTCCCTCTTGATTTTATTGCTCTAATCACTCAGAGATATAAAATTTCCCCCTGAGTACTGCTTTGGCTGTATCCCATAGCTTTTGCTAAGATGTCTCCTCATTGTCATTCTTTTTGATGAAGTCTGTAATTGTTTCTATGATTTCTTTTTGATCCACCAGTTTTGAAGAACGAGATTATTTAGTATCCAATTAATTTTAAATTTGTCTTTCCATGGGCCCTTGTTAAGTATACCTTTTATTGCATTATGATCTGAAAAAGTTGCATTTACTATTTCTGCTTTTCTGCATTTGTTTGCAGTATTTCTATACCTTAGTGCATGGTTGATTTTTGTATATGTATCATGTACTGCTGAAAGAAAGGTATATTCCTTTTTATCTCTTTTCAGTTTTTTTCCAGAAATCTATTAACTCTAATTTTTCTAGCATTTTATTCATTCCACTTACTTTATTTTTGGTTCTATTTTTCTAGTTCTGAGATGGGAAAGTTGAGATCCCCCACCAGGATGGTGTTATTATCTATTTCCTATTTGAGCTCATCATTTTGATTACCACAGGATAAGCTATTACCTTTTTATTTATAAAGGTGGAAAATGGAGACAACCTTGATCTTCTGTGAGCTTCTGGTGTGATATAAAACCCCCAAAATTTCAGTCAACTTTTTTTATGAGAAGACGACTTCCTCACTAATAAATCATCGCTGAATGGAATAACCACCAAGTGTTTTGCCACAGGAGAGGAACCTAATGATATTCAAAAAGTCTTCTTCAGTTTGAAGTTTGACTAGAGAGGCTTGCAACTTTTTCAGATAATAATTAAATAAAAAAGTATTAAAGTTACAAATACCCTAATCCTAGACTGTGAATGCAGATCCGGAAGCAAGTCTCACCAGAATCCAAACTCCTAATTAGGAATCTGGACTCCAAAGAACCAGGAGATGCTGAAAAAATGCCAATAGCCTTCAGTGCACATGAGGAGAAGAGTGCCAAGGAACACACCAGAGTGTCCCAAGCACCAACCGAGACATAGTTTCTCCTTGCTGAAGAATAAAGGAAGCAAAGAGTGAATCTTGTCCTTTGGTCTTGCCTTTCATAATTTTTTTTTCCATGTCACTTCTTGCCTCTCTCCCACTTCCCGAGAACCAATCACAGCGCTCAAATTTGCCTAGCACTGCCCAAGGAGGAGCAGTGCTTGTGGCCTTTGGATGTGTGAACTAGTAAGTGACTTATGAGCTCTCTTACTTAATGGTTCACTAGGTAATAAGTAGACATACACTAAGTTCTAGATTTGATTAAATTAAATTTTGCTGATTGATTACAGAAATAAACTAAGAGAGTTTAATTCTCTCTTCATAGAATTCACTTGTGAAGCTATATGGTTATTTTTTTTTTTCAGTTTCAAGTAGAATTTTTTCCCCCTTTTTTGAGGGAAATTTTACAAATACAAGATTTCTCCCTCTCCCTTTCCTGAGGCAGTGAATAGTTCAATATAATTCTATCTGTACCTCATGTAATACATTTCTATATTGCTTATGCCATGATAGAAGTCACATATTAAACATTTAGCAAAAATCTCATGAAAGAAATATAGTGGAAGATGGTACGCCTTGATATTCACTCAGATAGGAACAGTTCTGTCTTTAGGTGTAGATAGCATTTTTCATCATGAGCCTCTTATTGTACACATTATTCTACTGGTTCTGCTCACTTCACTTTGCATCAATTCATACAAATCTCTCCAGGTTTTTCTTGCTCTGCTGCTTCCCTGCCCCCTTCAAGTGGCTTGCTCTAGTCAGGTCCTCTTCTTTGGGTTCTACTATATTAGACATTCTACTGCAGAGAGTGAGTTGTTTCCCAACACTTTCCAGACCACTCACTGCTCCTTTGTGGCCTCAGGGTTCTGTTGACAAGAGAAAATTTGTAGAGTTCCTGCCTTCTCTGTCTTCTATATCTGTAAAGAGTAGGTCATTCCCATTATAGAGCTTTGTCACATCTGGTGGAGTCACAGTTTGCAGGGCTTTCAAAGTTCTGCCAGTTATCACCAAAGATGTGCTGCCTCAGGCACCCTTTTCTTACACCAGTGAGATTTGTTCCTCCAGCTTTCCTTTGTTTTGAGGTTTTATTTTCTTTTTGCTTGTATATGGATAGATCTTAGTAGTGAAGCATTCTTTATTCTGCCATTTAGTTCCCAGCATGCAACTCCAATTTTACTTTTTAAAAGGTTCTTTTCTTCACTTGTAGGTCTTTTCCCATTTGGCCAATTCTATCTTGTAAGTTGTTATTATCTTCAGTAGATCTTTTTGCCTTTTTTCCAATTGGTATATCCTGTTTTTTAAGATATAATTTTCTCCTCCTCCTCCTCCTCCTCCTCCTCCTCCTCCTCCTCCTCCTCCTCCTCCTCCTCCTCCTCCTCCTCCTCCTCCTCCTCCTCCTCCTCCTCCTCCTCCTCCTCCTCCTCCTCCTCCTCCTCCTCCTCCTCCTCCTCCTCCTCCTCCTCCTCCTCCTCCTCCTCCTCCTCCTCCTCCTCCTCCTCCTCCTCCTCCTCCTCCTCCTCCTCCTCCTCCTCCTCCTCCTCCTCCTCCTCCTCCTCCTCCTCCTCCTCCTCCTCCTCCTCCTCCTCCTCCTCCTCCTCCTCCTCCTCCTCCTCCTCCTCCTCCTCCTCCTCCTCCTCCTCCTCCTCCTCCTCCTCCTCCTCCTCCTCCTCCTCCTCCTCCTCCTCCTCCTCCTCCTCCTCCTCCTCCTCCTCCTCCTCCTCCTCCTCCTCCTCCTCCTNCTTCTTCTTCTTCTTCTTCATTCCTCCTTCATTAAGCTGTCTTTTTTGCCCTTGAATCACTTCCATTCCCCCTATTTCTTATAACTCTCTTATTTGATTTTTAAAAGCTTTTTTAAGCCCCTCCAAATTTTCAAACTTAGGAACAACTTATATTTTTCTTGTAGGCTTTGGACAAAGTTGTATTGCTTTCTTTGCCTTATGATTTTATGTTTGTGTCATCTCTGTCACAAAAAATAACTTTCTGTGCTGAATTTATTTTTTGTTGTTTTCTCATTTTTCAGCCTTTTTCGTGTCTTTTAGCTGTAAAATGTTTAGGGTGGCTCCATTGCTGTGATGAAGGGAGAACCACTCCAAGCTTCAGTTTCCTTTAGAGCTAGCTCTGGAAATCTATAAGTTTTCAATTCTTCCAAAAGGATGCCTAAGGAATGCACTTTTCAACACTGTCCCTGCTTGTGCTCTGGTTTTTGAGTGACCATAAGTACCCTCTTCCTGACTAGAACTATGACCATGGTCCCCACTGTAGCCGCAAACACTGGTGTGCTAGAGTTTCTCTTCTCTTTTGGCCTTGGACCTGAACTGAAACATCGATCTGTATATCGGTAATACAAGATAGTTCTGCACATAGAGCCAGCAAAGGGACCCCTGCAATCTTCTTCTGACCAGCTGTCTGATCCCCTAAACATCTGTGAATAAGAGCACTGGAAGCTTTTGCAGCTGATTCTTGCTCCTTCAAAGCCTCTACTGGCTTCCTGAGATGGGGGCCTACATTGGGGCACTACTGATTTATAATCTACTCCCATCCTTGTGCAAAATACTTTTTGTGTTAATCTTTTATGTTATCTTTGCCTGAAAATTTGTTTCATCCCATCCTGCCATAGGTTCTGCCTCTCCAGAATTCATTTCCAAGTGTTATATCAAAGTTGTTTGCAAATAACCTGTCAAAGATTAGGTATGTCTCGGTACCTTCTATGCCATTTTGGCTCTTCTTCTCCAATAATTTTTTTTAAGTTTAGAAATAAACAGAATGGTGAAATAAGCCCTGATTTAAAGTTTTCCCAATTTCTGAGATGTAATTGCTCATATTTAAATTTGTAACTGTAAGAAATAAAGTGGATATAAAAGGATAGATTTTAAAATATTATGGTTTTAAAGGATTTATTGGTATCCATTAAAAAAATAAAGCCACATGGCTATTAAGAGTCAGTTTGAAAGTTGCACCCTATTGCTTCCTCCTCCTATCCTTGCTCCTGCTCCCCAGGCAGAAAAGAAGTACCAATCCAGTCTCTTACTATTTATCCTTCTATGTGATTATACTTCCTGCCCACATGATTATGCAAGAGAGGAAGCCAGTTGGCTCTTGAGAAATGTAGTTTGAAAGAGCCCTAAATGTCCACAGGAAGTTTAGATCAGGGACTTCAAAATTAGTTCAAGGACTCCCAAATTTCCAATATCACATAATAATTAGCTCTTGTGAGTTGGTTCAAACTGGCTCCATCATAACTCAGATCCATATGTTTCTCTTTTTTTTTTAAGTTGAGAGCAGATTGTACAGGAGTTTATTTTTTCAAATTCTACAAAACCAAATAAAACAAATATTTCCCTGTGAAAATAAAAAGAAGACCGTATATAAATTAAATCATAAATATCTTATACATGTTTTTCATTAGATTGAAAATGATACCTTTTAAGTCATTAGATTTACATTTGTAATAAGCTTGTGCTTTTTCTTAATTAAACAAAGAAAAAGGATCTCTTTATTTCCTTAATTCTATATCATCTCAACCTATAGTTAGACAGGTAGTAAAAGAAAGAAAAAGAGAAGAAGAAAATTAGAGAGAGTGAAATAGAGAATAAGAATAAAGAAAAGCAAGTGAGGGAAGGAAATTGTCCTTGAACAGAATCCTGAATTCAAAGCTTGACAAATTGGAAAAGAAATCAGAATTATTCTTCCATATTAGCTAATTAAAATCTAAGCTTGTTTCACCTAGTCAAAATATATAATTAATTATTCATGGTAAAATGTAGAGAATATTTCATTTTCCAAAGAGATTTCCTTGTAGAACTCTGTGGAACTGCTAATAATTACATCAAGCATTCTCCCCCTCATTATTTTTGCTACCTTACACAAAAAATTGATGTTGTTTGACTTTTTTGTTGTTTTTCATAAATATTTATGTATAATATAATTTTCCTTGTAAACAGGATTTTTTCCAGCCCAAAGGGAGGAAAAACAATTTGTGTGTTAATTTTATCTCCCTGGTTTTGTTCAGCTTCAGTAGTTCTGTATGTAAAAGGAGAGATTAGATAAAGGAGAATACTGTCAACCCCTTTGCTAAGGTAAAGAATTTTAATTAGCAATGCAGTTAATTTTGCAACAATTCAGGTACACCCCAGCCACCCTCACACACACAAGGAAAACAGGTAGTTAAATGTTTCCTGTCATTCCTGAAATATTTATTTTGTTTAGATTTGCTGCCCTCTACAGAATAAGCAAGAACATTAGTCATCTTACAAAGAAGTATAGATTTCAGTTTACCTATACAACCTTTTATCACTTGTTTTTCCATGACGCATCCCACATGCATTACTTTCCCTGTATACTGAGTCATGAACTGGATGACTTTTATGCCAAGTCTTTGATTTATTTTATATGATATGTGACCCCAAAGCTTAATCTAGCAAATAAGCCCAGATATATAAAATAAAACAAAAGAAATAACTTGATATAAAATCCCTATCTGTCCCACAAGCAAAGTAAAAGACACTATTTACTTCAAAGTTGTTAAAGAGAGATCTGTAGAATTCCAGTGATTTATGTCATGTTTCAAATTTAGAGTAACTACTGTGTATTTTATGGTTTGCATTTTTTAAATGAATGATACTTTGCATCTCTAGATCTTTAGTGGACACTGATTGAGAACTGAACCAATGAGACTGAAAATGGCTTATGTGATATAAATCACATATCTTCTTTTTTTACATCAGAACTATACCAGCTGAATGTATCTCAAAGTAACCCAAAACTTGATATTATAAGTTCCTGAAAATTGTACTTTCTTAGCCTAAAAAAGAGGCTAATTAATTTATTGTTCTGATATCTTGCTGTTTTTTGTTCTTTTCTTAAAATATGAAGGCACATCTCAAAAGAATCAGCCAATGAATAGTGAGAATAAGGTCTAGACATTGCCACTGACTCATTTAAATAATCAACAAAAACAATGTCATTGTAGTATGAGAGAAGGTCTGTTAGTATGATCTTAGGAGGTTGGTCATGAATCATGAAGCTTAGTAAAAGATCACTGACTTAACTTGCAATCAATGATTGCAATATCTGGCAGCTTAAGGTGGAAACATTATAGTCAAGCTCTTGAGAAATAATCTTTGTGTGTGGGAGCTTTGGGTAATATTAGAGTACTAATTGTGGCCTTGATCTGAGCCTTATTCTTTCTCCATCCTATGCTATCTCTTCTTCAATAGAGGAGGACCTTTTCAGTTTTTAAGAGTGCAAAGTATTTCAGCCATTCCTGTATCCAACAGAATCTACAGAATAATCAACAGTAGTGAATACGATAGTCTGTGTTTAATGAGCAAGGCAGATTCAAGCTCTATAAGAAGCCTGGAAAGAAACGCAAAAAGTACATCATATATAAAAGGGACATCTTAAATATTCCAATGATATTATCAGGGGCTCTTTGATCCACTTTGCCAAGTATTTTTACTATAGTAACTTTTAAATATGCTTTTCTAAAAGCAAATAGTATGTATAGGATTAATATACATCAAATAATAGTCAAGTGGGACACACCAGTGGGAATTCATGAGTTATGGTATTAAAAAAGACTCATGAATCTCACAAGGTAATCTTGGTAAGAGATGATAAACTTTCAGCTAAATGGGAGAATATATCCAGATCAGGTATTACATCAAGGGAAAAAAGTAATCATTCTTACTCTTCAAAATAATGTATGAAGTTAACTATAGTTTAGTATTAAAATTAAATGTTTTATTAAATTAGCAGTTTGTGATTAAATTTACATTTAAAATATTTCTTATTTGTCCTTTTTTGTTTTGTTTTATCCAAATCTATAATTGATCCTTTGGGGATGCTGAGTGTGAAAACTGCTTGCACTATTACAGATACTTAATCCATCTGTAATTTGTTGTATTCAAGATTTTCCTGAGGGCACTGAAAGACTAAATTCATGAAATCAGAGGATGAGAATTCTAGCTATTTTAAGAGACTGTGGAGGTATATAGTCCAAAAACTTATTTTACATGTAAAGGAATTGAGGCCCAGTGAAGTTTTATGACTTGACTAATATAACACTAGAAGTATGTCAGAAGTAAGTCACAGCCACGTCTTCCTAACTTTAAAGTTTCTTCCTTTATCTATTATAACATTGTCTCTTCTGGAGAACTGATCAGTTATTACATGAATTACTACCCTTTATCAAATAAATAGCCCCACATAAATTACATGGAAAATAAAGAAAATAATTGTTCTACTTGTGTATTTATTTTTTAGAATGTTCAATGAATAGTTCCTTTCAAGAATAATTTTGCATGTCATTAATAGAAAAAAAAATGCCACAAAAGAGGGGGCAAACATTTAAGCATAAAAGCAATAGTAATGGGAGAACTAGGCAGAAAATTACTAGCTGTTCTAGTAAAGCCCATCCTTTGCAAATACTGTTTCATTATCAAAATGCACTCTTCATAAACAATGTTTGCCTCTAATGGCACATACATAGGACTGAAGCATTATCATTTTTTAAACATACACTAAATATGGTTTTATTTTTAAAGCATTTTCATCTCTCTTCTTAAAATATATATTCCAAAAAAACTAATAAGTGAATATAGAAACGAGAATCATAGAAAAGGATTTGTGTAGTATAATTTCTATTACTAATTATAAAGCGTAACATGTCCTCTAGTCAAATATAAAACTGACTTCTGGTGTGTTAGAGAGAAAAATGCAGAGGGATCTGGATAAAAAGCTAAAACTATAATCTGTACCTATTTTCATTACATTCCATCCCTTATCTAACAACTGTGTTTATTCATCTAGAGATCAACATATTCACTGTTCACCTAAATCACAACTTTTATCTTCTGTGCACATAAAGAGGATTCTGCTCATAGCTTCACAAAACAACCATTTAGCTTCCAATGCAAGGTTACCAATGCTATAAACATGGTCAACACATCACAATCTTCTTGCTCAAATTCTAAATAACAATACTCAATTTAAAAGGAGTAGGGAAATGAGGACAGTATAAACAATGACATAGGCACTAAAACCAAAAATAAAATGCAACGTTTATATGCATGTCAAAATAATATTACGAAATCCAATCTTATAATTTTGTAGATACAACGTTTTATGTTGATATGTACCCAAAGGTAGACTTGTTCTTTGGTACAACTCATTCTAAATGAAACACTACTTTATCTCAAAGAATACCAGCCCAGACTCTAGCTTGGGATGCATTCTAAAAAATAGTGAAATAGTATTTTTGTACTTTAACCATCAGCTGTCTCCAAGAATGATACCTCAAGCTCTGATACCCCGAGAGACATAAGTTTCATTTCATGAACCAAAATTGAAATGTAAGACATTTAAGAATAAAGCATTCTTAAACTATCAACAATTTTCTAATAGTTCTATAAGAAGCCATTGTTTTAAGACTGGCCAATATGATTGCAAAGGAAGGTAAGAAATGCTGGAGGGGACATCAATTGGGACATCAAAACATTGCTGTAGGAGTTGTGAATTGATCCAACCATTCTGGAAGCAATTTGCAACTATGCCCAAAGGGCTTTAAAAGACTGGCTGCCCTTTGATGTAGTCATACCACTGCTGGGTTTGTAACTTAAAAGAGAAAATAGGAAAAATAGATGTGCACAAAAATACTTATAGCTACCTTTGTGGTGGCAAAAAATTGGAAAGTGAGGGGTGTCCATTGACTGGGGAATAGCTGAACAAATTGTGGTATCTGATGCTGATGGAATACTGTTGTGGTGAAAGGAATAATGAACTGGAGGAATTTCATATGAAGTGGAACAACCTCCAGGAATTGATGCAGAGTGAAAGAAGCAGAACCAGGAGAACATCGTACACAGAGACTGATACACTGTGGCACCGTCAAGTGTAATGGACTTCTCTACTAGCAACAATGTAATGATCCAGGACAACTCTGAGGGACTCATGAGAAAGAACATTATCCATATCCAGAGACAGAACTGTGTGGGAGTGCAAAAGTAGAAGAAAAACATATGATTGATTACACAATTCAATTGAGATGTGATTGTGAATTTTTACTTTAATATTAAAAATATTAATAATATTTTTAACAATGCTGCATATAAAACTCAGTGGAATTGCTTGTTGGCTTCAGGAGGGGGGAGGGAGGATGGTAGGGAAAGAATATGCATCATGTAACCATGGAAAAACATTCTAAATTAATTAAGTAAATAAATAAATTAAAAACAAAAGAAACCATTGCTTGAATAAACTACTGAAGACCCAATTGTTGGGGGAGAAAAGCCTAGCAATAAGATTTGTTTTTTTTAAATCTATATTACATGTTAAAATTCAAGAAATCAATATTATTTATGTCTCATTTTCTTATTTCTATAAATTATGATTTTGATGAAAAATTCTATAAATTCTTAGTGGATATTCTTTGAGGGGATGTGAAGCACTAATTGCAAAACTGATATAGTATCTTCTCAAAATAATAAATTCAATGAACAATTATTAAGCTTTCATAGTGTAGAATTTTGAGCCCTGCACATGCATGTTATACATGCCCACATGAACCTATATAGAATAAATTTATAAATAGTTGCTATAATCATCTGTAGAACCTACTCCAACTATTGCTCTCTTAGACAGACATTTTTTCCTTCTTGGAGGTGAACAGGAGTTTGACCTTGAGACTAATCATTCTTCTTCCTCAAAGAAGATGATTCTGTATCAGAATTACATCATCTAGACCTATGAATTTAAGTGAGGGGAAATAATTTTTAAGTTCAAATTTCTTAACTAAACATTTTACTATAATGGATGAAGCTGAGATTTCACTACCTTCCAAGTAAATGCCAGTTACAAAAACATCACACAAAATGAATAGCAAATAAATGCATTTGCTTAGCCAAAATAAATAGAAATCTGAGAAGTTAGAGAGATGAAGATATACTAGAAAAATTAGAATGGCTGAGATTTACTAATGGAAGGAAAAAGTATCAGTTCAACTAATAGACCCAGGTCTAACGCAAGAGAAAATACTCCAAAATTTCTAGTCAGCTAAATTAGTGCTGGATTCATGATTTATTTATCAATTCTTTCACTATAGTCTCACTTTTCACGTCTCTCCTTTTTTGTGTGTGTTCAATGTAATTTTTTTTATTTTTATTTTTAACATTTATTAATATTCATTTTTTAGAAAAGTTAACATGGTTACATGATTCATGTTCCCACTTTCCCCTTCACCCCCCACCCTACCCCCACCCATGGCCGATGCACATTTATACTGGTTTTAACATGTGTCATTCATCAAGATCTATTTCCAAATTGTTGATCTTTGCTTGGTGTGGTAGTTTCAAGTCTACATCCACAATCATGTCCTCCTCAACCCATGTGTTCAAGCAGCTGCTTTTCTTCTGTGTTTCCACTCCTGTAGTTCTTCCTCTGAATGTGGGTAACTTTCTTTTCCATAAGTCCCTCAGAATTGTCATGGGTCATTGCATTGCTGCTAGTACAGAAGTCCATTACATTCCATTTTACCATGGTGTATAGGTCTCTGTGTACAATGTTCTTCTGGTTCTGTTCCTTTCACTCTGCATCAATTCCTGAATGTCTTTCCAGTTCACATGGAATTCCACCAGTTTATTATTCCTTTGAGCACAATAGTATTCCATCACCAGCAGATACCACAATTTGTTCAGCCATTCCCCAATTGAAAGACATACCCTCCTTTTCTAGTTTTTTGCTACCACAAAAAGCGCAGCATTAAATATTTTCGTACAAGTCTGTTTATCTATGATCTCTTTGGGGGTATAAACCCAATAATGGTATGACTGGATCAAAGGGCAGGCATTCATTTATAGCCATTTGAGCAAAGTTCCAAATTGCCATCCAGAATGGTTGGATCAGTTCACAACTCCAACAGAAATGCATTAATGTCCCAATTTTGCCACATCCCCTCCAGCATTCATTTTAGCCAATCTGCTAGGCGTGAGGTGATACCTCAGAGTTGTTTTGATTTGCATTTCTCTAATTATTAGAGATTTAGAACACTTTCTCATGTGCTTATTGATACTTTTGATTTCATTATCTGATAATTGCCTATTCATGTCTCTTGCCCATTTATCAATTGGGAAATGGCTTTATTTTTTATACAATTGATTTAAGTCCTTGTATATTTGAGTAATTAGATGCCTGTCAGAGTTTTTCTTTATAAAGATTTTTTCCCAATTTGTTGTTTCCCTTCTGATTTTGGTTGCATTGTTTTTGTTTGTCCAAAAGATTTTTAGTTTAATATAATCAAAACCATATATTTTACATTTTGTAATTTTCTCTAACTCTTGCTTGGTTTTAAAATCTTTCCTTTCCCAGAGATCTGACAAGCATACTATTTTGTGTTCACTTAACTTATTTACAGTTTCCCTCTTTATATTCAAGTCATTCACCCATTCTGAATTTATCTTGATGAGATGTTGATCTAAACCTAATCTCTCCCATATTGTTTTCCAATTTTCCCAGCAGATTTTGTCAAATAGTGGATTTTTGTCCCAAAAGTTGGGCTCTTTGGGTTTATCATACACTGTCTTGCTGATGTCACTTAAACCAAGTCTATTCCACTGATCATCCCTTCTGTCTCTTAGCCTGTACCATATTGTTTTGATGACCACTACTTTATAGTTTAGTTTAATATCTGGTACTGCTAGGCCCCCTTCCTTCACATTTTTTTCATTATTTCCCTTGATATTCTTGATCTTTTGTTATTTCAAATGAAATTTGTTATAGTTTTTCCTAATTAAGTAAAAAAATTGTAGCTTGATAGGTATGACATTAAATGAAGAAATTAATTTGGGTAGAATGGTCATTTTTATTATATTAGCTCTCCCTACCCATGAGCAATCAATGGTTTTCCAATTGCTTAGATCTAGTTTTATTTGTTTGGAAAGTGTTTTGTAGTTGTGTTCATATAATTGCTGTATTTCTATTGGTACATAGATTCCTAAGTATTTTATATTGTCTAGGGTGATTTTAAATGGTGTTTCTCTTCCTACCTCTTGCTGCTGTGATGTATCAGAAATATATAGACATGCTGATGATTTATTTGCATTTATTTTGTATCCTGCAACTTTGCTAAAGTTGTTGATTATTTCTACCAGCTTCTTAGTTTATTCTCTAGAAATTTTTAAGTAGACCATCATATCATTTGCTGAGAGTAATAGCTTTGACTCCTTATTGCCTATTTGAATACCTTCAATTTCTTTTTCTTCTCTAATTGCTACTGCTAGTGATTCTAGTACAATGTTAAATAATAGAGGTGATAATGGGCATCCTTGTTTCACTCCTGATCTTATTGGGAAAGTTTCTACTTTAACCCCATTGCATATGATGTTTGTTGATGGTTTTAGGTATGTACTGTTTATTATTTTTAGGAAAGGACCTTCTATTCCTAAAGGGTTTTCAATAGGAATAGGTGCTGTGTTTTTTCAAAGGCTCTTTCAGCATCTGTTGAAATAATCGTGTGATTTTTGTTTGTTAGATTGTTGATATGGTCAATCATGTGCATGATTTTCCTAATGTTGAACCATCCTTGCTTTCCTGATATAAATCCCACCTGGTCATGGTGGATGGTCCTTTTGATCACTTGATGGAGTCTCTTTTCTAAGATTTTTGCATCTATGTTCATTAGGGAGATACGTCAGTAGTTTTCTTTCTCTCTTTTTGATCTACCTGGCTTTGGAATCAGTACCATCTTTGTGTCATAAGAGGAATTTGGTAGGGCTCCTTCTTTGCTTATTATATCAAGTAATTTGTATAATATTGGGATCAGTTGCTCTTGGAAAGTCTGATAGAATTCACTTGTGAATCCATCAGGCCCTCATGATTTTTCCTTAAGGAGTTCTTTGATGACTTGTTTAATTTCTTTTCCTGATATGGGATTATTTAGGTATTCTATTTCTTCCACTGGTATTCAACACAATTCATATTTTTGTAAATATTCATCAATATCTCCTAGATTGCTATATTTATTGCCATATAATTGGGCAAAATGCTTTTTAGTGATTGCCTTAATTTCCCCTTCATTAGAGGTGAGGTCTCCCTTTTCATCTTTGATACTGTCAATTTTGTTTTCTTCTTTCCTTTTTTTATTAGATTGACCAGTACTTTGCCTGTTTTATCTGATTTTTCAAAATACCCACTTATAGTCTCATTTATTAATTCAATAGTTCTTTTACTTTTGATTTTATTAATTTCTCCCTTGATTTTTGGTATTTCTAATTAGTTTTCATCTGGGGATTTTTAATTTGCTCGCTTTCTAATTTTTTTAAGTTGCATGCCCAATTCATTAATCTCTGCCCTCCCTAATTTGTTAATATATGCCCACAAGGATATATATTTCCCCCTGAGTACTGCCTTGGCTGCATCCCACAGTTTGGTAGGATGTTTCATCATTGTCATTCTCTTCAATGAAATTGTGGATTCTTTCTATGATTTCTTCTTTGACAAGCTGGTTCTGAAGAATCATATCATTTAATTTCCAAATAGTTTTTGATTTTCCTGTCCAGGTGCCCTTACTAATTATTATTTTTATTGCATTATGATCTGAGAAGGTTAAATTTATTATTTCTGCTCTTTTGCATGTGTTTGCAATGTTTCTATGCCCTATTACATGGTCAATGTTTGTGAATGTAACATGTGCAGCTGAAAAGAAGGTGTATTCTTTTTTGTCCCTATTTATTTTTCTCCATATATCAATTAAATCTAATTTTTCTAGGACTTCATTCACCTCTATTACCTCTTTCTTATTTATATTTTGGTTTGATTTATCTAGATCTGAAAGAGGAATATTTAGATCCCCCACTAGTATAGTTTTGCTAACTATTTCCAACTTGAGCCCTGTCAGTTTCTCCTTTATGAATTTGGATGCTATGCCACTTGGTGCATACATATTGAGCAGTGTTATTTCCTCATTGTCAATACTGCTTTTAATCAGGATGTAATGACCTTCCCTGTCTTTTTTAATCATATCTATTTTTACTTTGGCTTTGTCAGAAATCATAATAGCCACTCCTGCCTTCTTTTTCTCATCTGAAACCCCAAGGATTTTGATCAAGCTCTTTACCTTAAACCTGTGTATGTCAACCCGCCTCATATATGTTTCTTGTAGACAACATATGGTAGGATTTTGGTTTCTAATTCACTCTGCTATTTGCTTCCACTTTATGGGCGAGTTCATCCCATTCACTTTCAGAGTTTTAATTATCAGTTGTGTATTTGCTGACATTTTGGTATCCTCTCCTAGTTCTACCCCTTCTTCTTACACTATTTCTTTTTAAACCAGTGGTTTGCTTTAAGCAAGGAACCCTTGTTCCCTCCCTTTGTTAACTTCCCTTTATACCCCCTCCCTTATGATTCCTCTCTTTTTATTTTTAAGGCCTAGTCAATTCCCTCCCCCTTCTTCTCCCCTACCTTTTTTGACCTCCCCACTCCCCTGCTTCCCTTGGTTTTTCCCTTCTGACTTTCTCAGTAAGGTTAGATAGAGTTTTATATCCCAATGGATAATAAAGCTACTCCTCCCTCTCAGAGTAAATTACACTGAGAGTAAAGTTTAAATATTACCTCTGAACACTCTCTTCCTCTCCTTCTTATAATAGTATTTTTCCCTTCCCCTTCCCAAAGCCCTCTGTGTTTAATAGATTATTCTGTTTTACTTATTCATTCAAGTTTCTCTTGGTGTCCTCTACTATTCACCCCCTCTTTCCCACCCCAATATCTTCTTAGATAATTTAGTATTCGAACCTCTCTCTATGAATAATTCTTCTAATTAATATAATAGTGAATAGAGTTCACTACAGAGAATTATCCATAACATTTCTCCACATAGGAATACAAATAATTAGATCTTATTGAAGCCCTTAAAGATGCAAATTTAGAAAATAAGAGGTTTCTTATTTTCCCTTCTGTTTCTTATTTACATTTTCATGTTTCTCTTGATTTTTGTGGTTGTATATCAAACTTTCCATTTAGTCCTGGTCTTTTCTCTGCAAATACTAGGAAATCTTCTATCTTGTTGAATGCCCACACTTTCCCCTGGAAGTATATAGTTAGTTTTGATGGGTAGGTGATCCATGGTTGTAGACCCTGTTCTCTTGCCTTTCTGAATGTCATATTCCAAGCCTTGCAGTCTTTTAGTGTGAAGGCTGCCAGCTCCTGTGTGATCCTGATTGGCGCTCCTCAATATGAATTGTCTCTTTCTGACTTCTTGTAAAATTGTTTCTTTTACTTGGAAGCTCTTGAATTTGGCTATTATATTCCTGGGGGTTGTCTTTTCAGCATCTAGTGTAGAGGGTGATCTATGGATCCTTTCAGTGTCTATAATGCCCTCTTGTTGAAGAACTTCAGGGCAATTTTGCTGAATATCTTTGAGTGTGGAGTCCAGATTTCTATTAATATCTGCTTTTTAAGGAAGACCAATGATTCTCAGATTGTCCCTTCTAGACCTGTTTTCTTGATGTGTCAATTTCTCATTGAGATATTTCATGTTTCCTTCTATTTTATCATTCTTTTGACTTTCTTTTATTTGTTCTTGCTGTCTTGAGATATCATTAGCTTCTAATTGCTCAATTCTAGCCTTTAGGGACTGGTTGTCAGTTACAATCTTTTGGTTTTCAGCTATAATCTTTTGGTTTTCCTTTTCAGTCTGGTCATTTCTAGTCTTCAATTGACTTGCTTCATTCTCCAATTGTGAAATTCTCCCTTTTAAACTGTTATTTTCTTGCCATATCTCTTCCATCTTTCTCATCATCTCAGATTTGAACTCTTCAATAGCTTGTGACCAATTTTCATTATTTTGGGAAGGTTTGGATATGCTTATTTATTTGTTCTCCTCTGCTGTTTGCTCTGTTGTCTGGATTTTCTCTGTGTAAAAGTTGGCGAGTGTTACAGATTTCTTCTTGATGATCTTTCTCTTTTGGGGTTCTTGTCTCTGGCTTGCCATTGTTAGCTCTGTGCTCTCTCAGGTTTATCCTCACACCCATGGTCTGAGCTCTCTAGGCTCCTGAATTCTCAGATCTAGTTGTTCTCGGGGTCAAGCCTCCTGGTGGTCCCCTTTCTTGTTCCTCTGTCCAAGGCTCCTTTAACAGTCTCAGGGCATTGTTTCCACAGTCATGCACCCTTCTGCAGTGGATCCTCACTCAAGGTCCACTGCTGTGCTCAGGATCTGAGTCCTCTCCTGGGCTCAGGATCCATGGACACAAGAGCCTGAGCTTGTGCCTGTGCTCAGGGTCTGTGTTTAAAGTCTGGGATTTCTTTAGCCTCTTGGTGTCTTAAGTCTTCCTGTTCTCAGGAACAGGCCCTGGTGACCATAGGTAGCTACCAAGAACTTAGTGGGTGCCCCAAGCTTGCTCTAGCTCTTGTGCACTGGCTTTGGCACTCTAGGTGGGGTGGGTTGGGGGAGGGGGTTGCTCAGCTTACGTTTTAGTGAAAGCTATTTCACCCCCTTATAGCATGTAAATGCCCCAATTCCATGTACCTTCAATGCTGCGCCCTGTTGTGGAGTCCCTTCGTTCCTCTGGTTTTGTTTTTATGTCTTTTTGGGGAGTCCTATATGTTTTGGTTAGGAGAGGTTAAGCAGCTGCTTTTTACTCTGCTGCTATCTTAACCAGGAACCCACATGTCTCTCCTTGATAAGAAAATGGAATTGACTTTTCTCTCAATGTGGAAAGACAGAAGACCATATAACCTCTTTTCTCAAGTTCTTGCCAATTCCACCACTTATGAAGGCATTGAACATTGAGTAATCCATTTCTAGCAATGAGAAAAGTTTTATGCAAATAGTCTGTACCTCCCCATCACAATGATATGGAAGATATTATTCTCAGAATGGCTATGAAAGATAGATTCAATAGACAATATTGTCTCAAGGACATTCCAGTAAAATGATAAAGACAAGTAAATAAATAAACATGTTGAAAATAAGAGTGACATGAGGAGATAAGAAGTTTCCAGGTTATAGTAAGAAATATTAGCAAGAAGAAACCACTTTTTACTGGAGATTAGGTGAAAATTATTTATGAAGGTTTTGACATCTAATAGATTAGAGAGAAGGGAAAAATTTCATGGGAATTAATTCTAGGAAAGAAAGATGGCACAAAAACAAGAAATAATGAAAGTGGAGGAGGACAACACAGAGCTTTCCAAACTGGAGAGTATATGAATTAATAAGAGACATGAAGAAAATTAATTTTGGAAGAACTTAAATGACCATCAGGATTATCTACTTTGCATAATATTTGTTTAGCTTTTAAATCCATTCACAAATTTACTGCAACCTAACCTTTTAATTTCACTAAACATTACTATCCGTTCTTTCAGTCAGTAATCTTGCCAAACTAGTTTTCTCTACATACTTCATAAATATACATTCCTTTCTCTCTCTCTCTCTCTCTCTCTCTCTCTCTCTCTCTCTCTCTCTCTCTCTCTCTCTCTCTCTGTTTTTGTCATTACCATTTCCTAGAATATAATCTAACATCTGTTTCACAGAGAGATTTTCAATTCCATTCAAAAGAGAAACCCAAAACTGTTGGGGCACATTTCCAAAAAAGATGAAGGAATAGTGTAATGCAGGATTGCTGCAAGAATCTATTGCACTTGCAAATCCACCTGAGGCAATCCTGGCAGTTGGGGGGAATAGAATGTTGACCCAGTCAGAGTTCTTGTCTCACAGCAAAACTGTTAGAGTTGGGCTATAAATATCCCTGGAATACCAACTGAAGGGCTTTTGGCTTTTGGGCTTTGGGCTTTTGGCTGATTTCCCTTGACCTCTCGCTTGACATCCTGCTGTCTCCTGCATCTCCCCATTGGGCCCTGGGAGGAGGGAATTTTGGTGGGTGGAGATCATGGGAATTAGCTTCTATAGGCAGGTAGGGATTGAGTAATCTGCTAAACCCCTCTACATCAGGGCAGTGAGATTTATCCCTGGTTGAGGGACTGGTTCCCTCAGCCTGATCCCCATCTTCTGTGACCCTCCCCACCACTAGCTTCACCCTTAGCAGCAATCCCAGACCTTAACTCCTTTTCCCTCAGCGTACTCTTCCCTTTAATAAACCCCTTTAGCCTTCCTTCAAAGAGATTCTGGTAGTTCATTATACCAACAACTAGGACCAAGGCTGAAGGAGAAAGATAAATTTACTTTGTTTCCTGAGGGTTAAACTGGGCATCCATCTTGGTCAGGAAGTGAACCAGCTTTCACTTCCTGGGGCTTGAAGTTTCTCTTCAGAAGGGAGGAGCCTTTTACTCCTCCCCTTAAGGAAGCCTAGTAGCAACAAGGATGGCTGAATAAAACTTTTCATCCAGACTCACATAATCTCTGGCTGACCCAAATTATCCTATACTAATAAGATAGCCTCTCTGCCTGAAAGACTCAACTGAGACCATACAGTGCCCCTCAAATACAAGTCCCAATACAATCCTTCTATTAGCCTCTTCATTAGCATCATATTTCCTTTGTATAGCAATAGTAATTTTCTCTCATCTCTACTTCCTCCAGAATTGATGTTATGAACAGCAAAAATAATTAATGAATAGAAAAAACAGAATTTGTTAATAACTAATTTCATTAATGAAACAGGAAAAAATTGAGAATAAAAATGCATGCAATAAATAGCCAACCAATTAAGATATATTGATTTCAAAGATAGGCTGATTAGAGACAACTGAAGCATTATAGTTCTCCAAGAAGAACATAAGACAAAAAGTCTTAACATCACAATAAATCACAAGTATCATACACAAATATCAGGAGAGTTTTAATTTAGGAAGGTAGATATGGTTCAATATTAGGAAAACTATCAGCACAATTGATCATATCAGTAGAAAGCAACAAATATTAAATGATTATCTCAGTAAATGCAGAAAAACTTTTGACAAAATACAATACTTATTCCTTATAAATACACTAGAGAACATATTAATAATTGGTATATTCCTTAAAATGATAATGAGATAAGATAGAAGTCTTCTCAATAAGATTAAGAATGAAGTCAGCATACACATTATCCCCACTACTATTCACCATTATGCTACAAATGCTTGTTATAACAATAAAAGAAGAAATTGAGAGAATTAGAATGGGCATTGAGGTAATAAAGTTATCACTCTTTGAAGATGATGTATTGGTTTGCTTATAGAGTCCTAGAAAATCAACTAAAAATAATTAAAACAATTAACTATAGCAAAGTTTCATATATAAAATTAACCCACATAAATCATCATAATTACATGCTGCAAATAAAGTGCAATAGCAAGAGATAGAAATATAATCTCATTTATAATAAATATAGACAATATAAAATACCTGAAAGTTTACATGTAAAGGAAAACACAGGAACTATTTGAATATAACTAACCATAAAACACCTCTCATATAAATAGTCAGATCTAAACAATTGGGAAAATATCAATTACTCATGTCTATAGGAAGAAAATAAAATAAAATGGAAACTGTAGCTAAATTAATTTGCATATTCAATGTCTTTATCCAGTTAATCAAAAAATATATCATAGGGCTAGAAAAATAATATTAAAATTTAACCAAAAGAACAAAAAGCCAAGAATATCAATGAAATGAATTTAAAAATATGAAGGCTTAGCTTAGCTATATTGGATATTAAATGATATTATAAAGTGACAACCATCAAAATATCTGGTACTAATTAAGAAATATGATAGTGATTAGATCAGTGGAATAGATTCGCCATTCATTAAGCAATAATAAATTTCATAGTAACCTATTGTTTGACAAACCCAAAGATCAAACCTTTTGGAAGAATTTTTATTTTTTTTCAAACATTTCTTAATATTCATTTTAACATGGTTACATGATTCATGCTCCTCCTTTCCCCTTCGCCCCCCCGCACTCCCCCCACCCATGGCCAATGCACATTTCCACTAGTTTTGTCATGTGTCCTTGATCAAGACCAATTTCCAAATTGTTGGTAGTTGCATTGGTCTGGTAGTAATTCTTATTTTTTTTTTGACAAAAACTGCTGGGAAAACTGGAAAACAGTATATGTGGAAACTAGGTAGAGACCAAGATCTCACACTACATATCAAGGTAAAATTAAAATGGACACAAGATTTAGAAGTAATGGGTGAAAGCATAAACAAATTAGGGGAACAGAAAAAAGACTTATTGATTCCAGACCTGTGGATGAGCAAAGAATTTAAGACCATAAATATATATATATATATATATATATATATATATATATACATGTATGTATGTATGTACACATACATGTATATAATATATACATTTATATTATATATCATCTTGTTATATTTGTATAACATTATGGCATGTAAAAGGGATAACTGACTACATTAAATTAAAAGGGTTATGGACAAACAAAACCAATACAATCAAGATTAGAAGAGAAATATTGAAATAGGTAAATTCTTTATATTAAATATTTGCCCAAGGCCTCATTTCTCAAATATAGAGAAATAAGAATATGAAGGATTGCCCAAATGACAAATGTACAAAGAATAGGAACAGGTACTTCTCAGATGAAGAAATTAAAACACTCTTTATTCATATAAAAACTGTACCATCACTACTAATTAGAGAAATGATAATTAAAACAACTCTGAGATGGTACCTTACACATATCATATTGGTTAATATGATGACCAAAAAGGAAACTAGCACATGTTGGAGAGGATGTTGGAAAATTGGGAGATTAATGCACTTTTGGAAGATCTATGAAATAATACAACTATCCTGCAGAGCAATTCATGTCTAAAGTGCCATGAATCTATGCAAACCTTTTGACCCAGAAATACCTCTACTAAATCTATATCCAAGAGAAGTAAATGACAGGGGAAAAGGACCTACTTGTATCCAAACATTTATAGCACTTCTTTTGTAGTGTCCAAGAATTAAAAACTGAATGAATCTTCATTAATTGGAGAATGGATAAACAAGTTATGGTATATTATTATAATTGAATTATATTGTGCCATAAGAAATAAAAAAAAAACTAGCATGATCACACACACACACACACACACATACACACACACAGGAAAAACATTTTGAAGTCATCCAAAGTGAACTGAGCAAAACTAGGAGTATGTTGTACATAGTAACAGCAAAAAAAATAAAAAAGGATAATAATCAACTATGATTTATCTTAATATTATCAGTAATGTTGGATCCAAAACAACTGTAGAGTACTTATGAAAAAAATTCTGGAATTCTGGGAAGATGGAGGCTTAGAAAGAGCAAATCTTAAAACCTCTGCACCCTTACACACTGAGATAGAAAACAATGCACTTAGAGAAGAAAGAAGAACAAATCTAACAATGGGAGAGAACAGAGAGAACCCTACTTTGGTACAGCTAAAGAGGTATACCAAAAAAAAGGCTTGAATTCTTGAACTGTTGGGTCTGAGGGTATAGAAGGAGAATCCCAGGACACCTCCCCCATGTGCTGTGCGGAATCTCCAGAAGCCTGGAAATATCAGGACCAGTGGGCACACCAGGCCAGAGAGAGGTCCTTCTTGGAGCTGGACTCAGAGAGTTGAACACAGGCACTGGAGAGATGATTGGAGGAGAAAACCAAAAAAAAACAGCAAAAACACCTGGAAGATAGTGGCTAAGAGAGAGTCAAAACTCAGACCACAGATAGCTTGGCTTCCTCATACTGAGATAAAGAACAAAGGGCTTAAAGAGGAAAGAAAACCAGATCAAACACAAGGACAGCCCAGGGGGACCCCATTGCTGGACAGCTCAGCTCAGTGAAAATGCTCCTTCTTGTCCCCCCATGGTTTTTTGTTTCTGTTGTTGTTTTTCCCTCCTCTCAAAGTTTTAGCCTCAGGGAAGATTAAGAAGTATAGACTAATCGAATCAGGCTAAATAACAAAAATTGGAAAGACAAGAAGTCTTCAGAGGGCAGAGAAAGTAACTACAAACTTCCATTGCCAGCTGGAGGGAAGATCTTTCATAAAAGATCATTAAATACATCTGCTTAAACTAGCAGAACAAAAAAGGGAAAAATATGAGTAAGCAACAGAAAAAGAGAAAATAAATGACAACTGACAGCTTCTTTCAAGGAAGTTAAAAGAGAGCAAATGAAATAGAAATAGAAGAAGAGGAAGTAGTTCCAACAAACTGGACCCAGGCTTTTGAAGATCTCAAAATTCAAATTCAGGAATTCAAAAAGCCATCAAGAGAGGCTGAAGACAATTTGAAAAAGGAAATGCATGATCTAAAACAAGAAAATAAAGTCTTAAAAGCCAGAATTGGCCAGCTTGAAAATGAAGCAAAGAAGAAAAAAGATGATCTACAAGGAAAATCAAACCAGAAGGAGAAGGATGACCAAAAAGCCAGGGATGAAATTCAGTCTTTAAAAATAAGAACTCAAAAACAAAAAGCAAATGACTTCACAAGGCAGCAAGAATATATTAAACAAAATGTAAAAAATGAAAAATTTGAAGAGAATATAAAACACCTCATTGATTCATCCAAAGATCTGGAGAACAGAGCTAGAAGAGACAACTTCAGAATTATTGGTTTGCCAGAATATCATGATAGTAAAAGGCAGTATAAACAATGAAGAAATATCAGTACTCAACATGAATGCACTAAATGGGATAGCTTGCAAATTCTAGAGAAGAAGCTAGTGAAGCTAAAGGATAAAATAGATAGCAAAACAATACTAGTGGGGGACCTCAACCATCCCCTATCAGATGTAGATAAATCAAACAAAAAACAAATGAGAAAGGGATAAGAGAGGTGAATGAAACCCTAGAAAAATAAGAATTAAAAAAACAATGGAGAAAAATAAATAGGGACAAAAAGGAATACACCTTCTTTTCAGCAGCACATGGAACATCCACAAAGATAGACCATGTAATAGGGCATAGATAATAGGGCACATGGCAAATAAATGCAAAAAAGCAGAAATAATAAATGTAACCTTCTCAGATCACAATGCAATATAGTTATTAGTAAGAATATATGGAGAGGCAAACCAAAAACTAATTGGAAATTAAATAATATGATTCTCCAAAATAATTTAGTAAAAGAACAAATCATAGAAACAATTAATATTTTCATTGAAGACAATGACAATGATGAAATGTCTTACCAAAACCTATGGGATACAGCCAAAGCAGTTCTAAGAAGAAAATTTATATCACTGACTGCATATATTAACAAATTAGGGAGGGCAGAAGTTAATGAATTGGTCATACAACTTAAAAAAATGGAAAAGGAACAAATTAAAAAACCTCAGAAGAAAACTAAATTAGAAATTCTAAAAATCAAGGGTGGAATTAATAAAATCAAAAGTAAAAGAACTATTGGATTAATAAAGAAGACTTTAAGCTGGTGTAAGTTTTAAAATTAATATTCAATGCCTCCAAAGTATATTTATAAGGATTTTATTAAAAGTGCTGGGAAAGAGTCCCAATTCACCCTTTACCATGCTGCCTCCTCACCAAAAAGCCCCTTCACCACCTCCACATAACCATATCAAAATAGCCCGCAAAAAACCCATGACCAATAGGAAAAGGCTTAAGGAATTATGGGTATGGTGAAAGGGAATTTGGGTAATGTAGTTTAAAGGGGTACAAGGTCATTTCAACTTTACACTGGTATTTTGAAAAAACAGATAAAATAGAAAAAGTACTGCTAAATCTAATTAAAAGAAGGAAAGAAGAAAACCAAATTAACAGTATCAAAGATGAAAAGGGAGACCTCACCTCAAATGAAGAGGAAATTAAGGCAATCATTAAAAATTATTTTGCACAATTCTAGGGCAATAAATATAGCAATCTAGATGATATAGATGAATATTTACAAAAATAGAAATTGTCTAAATTAACAGCAGAAGAAATAGAATACTTAAGTAATCCAATATCAGAAAAAGAAATTGAACAAACCATCAAAGAACTCCCTAAGAAAAATTGCCAGGGTCTGATGGATTGACAAGTGAATTCTATAAACATTCAAAGAACAACTAATCCCAATACTATGCAAATTATTTGATATAATAAGCAAAGAAGGAGTCCTACCAAATTCCTTTAATGATACAAATATGGTAATGATTCTGAAGCAAGGTATATTAAAAAGAGAGAAAGAAAATTACAGACTAATCTCCTTAAATGAACATAGATGCAAAAATCTTAAATAGACTCCAGCAAGTGATCAAGAGGGTTATCCATCATGATTAAGTGGGATTTATACCAGGAATGCAAGGATGGTTCAACATTAGGAAAACCATGCACATAATTGACCATATCAATAATCTAACAAACAAAAATCACATGATTATTTCAATAGATGCTTTGACAAAATATAGTACCTATTCCTATTGAAAACCCTTTAGGAATAGAAGGACCTTTCCTAAAAATAATAAACAGTATACATCTAAATCCATCAACAAGCATCATATGCAATGGGGATAAATTAGAAGCCTTTCCAATAAGATCAGGTGTGAAACAAGGATGCCCATTATCACGTCTATTATTAAACATTGTACTAGAAACACTAGCAGTAGCAATTAGAGAAGAAAAAGAAATTGAAGGTATTTAAATAAGCAATGAGAAGACTAAGCTATCACTCTTTGAAGATGATATGATGGTCTACTTAAAAAATCCTAGAGAATCAACTAAGAAGCTTGTAGAAATAATCAACAACTTTAGCAAAGTTGCAGGATACAAAATAAATGCGCATAAATCATCAGCATTTCTATATATTTCCAACACATCACAGCAACAGGATTTAAAAAGAGAAACACCATTCAAAATCACCCTAGATAATATAAGATACTTAGGAATCTTTCTACCAAAACAAACACAGAAATTATACGAAAACAATTACAAAACATTTTCCAAACAAATAAAACTGGATCTACACAACTGGGAAGCCATTGGTTGCTCATGGGTAGGATGAGCTAACATGATAAAAATAACCACCCAAATTAATTTTCCTATTTAGCGCCATACCTATCAAACTACCAAAAAATTCTTTTTACTGAAATAGGAAAAACTATAACAAAGTTCATCTGGAATAACAAAAGATCAAGAATATCAAGGGAAATAATGAAAAAAAAAATGTGAAGGAAGGGGGCCTAGCAGTACCAGATGTTAAACTGTACTATAAAGCAACAGTCATCAAAACAGTATGGTACTGGCTAAGAGACAGAAGGGAGGATCAGTGGAATAGACTTGGTTTAAGTGACATCAGGAAATCAGTGTACAATAAACTCAAAGATCGTAACTTTTGGGACAAAAATCCACTATTTGACAAAAACTACTGGGAAAATTACAAAACAATAGGGGAGAGATTAGGTCTAGATCAACCCCTCACACCCTACACCAAGATAAATTCAGAATGGGTGAAAGACTTGAATATAAAGAAGGAAACTGTAAATACATTAAGGAAACACAGAATAGTATACTTGGCAGATTTCTGGAAAATAAAGATTTTAAAATCAAGGAAGAGTTAGAAAAAATTACAAAATGGAAAATGAATAATTTTGGTTATATTAAATTAAAAATTTTTGTACAAACAAAAACAATGCAACCAAATTCAGAAGGGAAACAACAAATTTGGAAAAAATCTTCATAACAAAAAAACTCTGACAAAGGTCTAATTACTCAAATATACAAGGAACTAAATCAATTGTATAAAAATCAAGCCCTTCCCCAATTGTTAAATGGACAAGTGACATTAATAGGCAATTTTCAGATAAAGAAATCCAAAGTATCAATAAGCACATGAGAAAGTGTTCTAAATCTCTAATAATTAGAGAAATGCAAATCAAAACAACTCTAAGTTATCACCTAACACCTAGCAGATTGGCTAGAATGATAGTAGGGGAGAGTAATGAATGCTGGAGGGGATGTGGCAAAATTGGGACATTCATACATTGCTGGTGGTGTTGTGAACTGATCCAACCATTCTGGATGGCAATTTGGAACTATGCCCAAAGAGTACTAAAAGAATGCCTGCCCTTTGATCCAGTCATACCATTGCTGGGTTTGTAACCCAAAGAGATCATAGATAAATAGACCTGTACAAAGATATTTATATCTGTACTCTTTGTGGTGGCAAAAAACTGGAAAACAAGGGTATGCCCTTCAATTGGGGAATGGGTGAACAAATTGTGGCATATGTTGGTGATGAAATACTACTGTGCTCAAAGGAATAATAAACTGGAGGAATTCCATGTGAACTGGAAAGACCTCCAGGAATTGATGCAGAGTGAAAGGAACAGAGCCAGAAGAGTATTGTACAGAGAGACTGATATACTGTGGTAAAATAGAATGTAATGGAATGCAATGACACAGGACAATTCTGAGGGATTTATGGAAAGAACACAACCTACATTCAGAGGAAGAACAACAGTAATAGAAACACAGAAGAAAAACAATTGCTTGAAGACATGGGTTAATGAGGACACAATTGGGGATGTAGACTTGAAACAACCACACCAATGCAACTATCAATAATATGGAAATGGGTCTTGATAGATGATATATATTAAGACCAGTGGAAATGCATGTTGACTATTGGGGTGTGTGTGTGTGTGTGGGGAGTTTGAGGGGGTGAAGGGGAAAGTAAAAGAATAAATTATGTAACCATGGAAAATTTTTCTAAAAAATAAAAAATAAAAATAAAAAATAAATTCTCTACCATAGTAGAAGGAACTGATTGAGCCTGAATGCAAACTTAAGTATACCATTCTTCATTTTATTTCCTTCATAACATTTTTCTCTAATGTAAACGATACTTGCCTTCTTTCACAGTTTAAGCATGGATATATATATATATATATATAGTATGATAGCACATATTCCACCTATATCATATTACTTGCCATCTCGTGGAGGAGACAAAGTTGGGAGGGAGAGAAAGAGAACAAGTATCATAAAATGACAGAAAAGTATTACTAAAACTGCTTCCACGTGTAGTCTGGAAAAATATAAAAGAAAAAAAAAAGCAAGAAAGATATAGTCAGAGAAAAGTTCCTTAACAGAAGGAAGAGATAATTTGTAGTTAGTCCATCAGGAAAGGACACTCAACGAAGGTGGTATTTGAGATGAATCTCTTGCAGAAGGTAAGATCACTGTAGGAAAAAGGGAAATCAAAATGCCTTCATGTCTATCCCCATGAGATCAAGACAACAGAATGTTTCTTGGTGGGTAAGCAAATACAGGAGAATCCAAAATAACTGAACAGAATTAAGGAGGATAAAATCTTTCAAATAGAGTAGTGGTGCCCCCTGTGAAATATCTCTGGAATGGAGGTTGGCTTTTCATGGAACCACTGAGCACCTCCAAGAAAAATGTCCAGGAAATTAAGGTGCAAGAATTGACGGCCAATACTCAGAATGAGATGACATTATCCTGAGCTAATGACTGCTAGTCCAGTGGTTCCAGATATCAATTATGAGGAAAAGGAAGCTGAATGCTATGACGAAGGACTAGATCATGTTCAGCCTAGGCAAGTCACAAAGACTTTCAACAATCTGCATAACTCCAGTAAAATAGAAAGGTCATACTGCGATAGACAATCCTCAATAATCTAGGATTTGGAAGGACCTCAGGCAGAGCCAAATTATTTTGGGCACAGGGCCCTTTGGGATCCACTTTCTGCTACCATCAGATATCATTTGAGCTGGTCTTGCTGTATCCAAAATTCAAGGAATTATATATCAAGTTAGATCCTAAGACCAGTGCCATGAATGTTTGCATCAATTCACCCAAGAAAACATTCAAACAGACCACTTTTATGAGACCAATGAAATTCTAATACCTTATTCAGGAAAATGGAGCACAAAAAGGGAAATTATTAAACAAAATCTTTAATGTATATTAATTTCAAAATTTCAAAAAAAATCCTGACAGAGTGTAGTAACTTATGCAAAAAATAATTCAGTAAGAAACACTGGGATTTATGCCACACATTCAGGGATTGTCTATCATTAGGTTAAACAAACAAACAAACAAACAAAAAACAACACCACCAAATTCATCATATTAAAAACTCAAAGATTTAAAACCACTTAACCATCTCAGTTGATGAAGAAAAAGCCATTGAAAAAGAAGAGTATTCATTCTAAAAAACTCTAAAAGTGTAGTCATAGAGGTCCTTTTTCAATCCTGAAAAATATCTTTCTAAAAGCAAAATCAACTATAATATACAATGAGAATACACTAGAACTTTTTCTAGTAAATATAGCAGGAAAGGCAATATTCTTATTCTTCTTTCTATTATTTACTATATTTCTGGAAATACCAATAATGAATAAGACAAGAGAAAGAATTTAAGGAATATACATATTTAGAGAGGGGATAAAATTGGCCTTATTTGCTAATGACATATTTGGAAAATCCTAGAAAATCCCAAGATACTAATTGATATAATCATTTTAGCAAATTGTCAGGTTGTAAAATAAATCCTCAAAAATTTGCAGTATTTGTATATAAAAACAACAAAACTGGTGAAACAAAGATTGAAAATGAAATACCATTTCACATAACGAAATAAAACCTCATAAAATAGCTGGTTATCAATCTACCAAAACCTTTAAATTATGTGAATAAATTCAATTAAAAAGTACTCCTTAAAGATAAAAAAGAAAAATATTGAAATAGGAGGGAGAATATACATTGTAAACTACATTTTATATATCTTTTCCCATTTCTGTCCAGTGATCCTCTGGTTTTAATAATGCATAATAAAAGACATCCCTGTAACTGCTGGCCAAAAGTGGCGGGGGGGGGGGCTTTGTTAAGTTAAAGGTTAATTATATATGAAATTGCTTAGACAAAGCTGGTTGAAAATTTAAGTTCCCTCAGTGTGATAAATTGGCTCCTCCAAAGAGCTCTTGTTGATCTCTGTGTATAAGTTAGTTCAGCATCTGCTTTTTCATCTTAAAACCTCCTTCAAACAGAAAAATCAGTAAATCAGAGAAACAGGTTTAGGAGGTTGTTAGCTGTTTCTTGTCTATACCCGTGTCTGTATATGGTCTGTCTGCTATCCTGATTAAGATTGCTTCCAGAGAATTGTGTGCATAGAAGGAAAATCTTTGTGTCTTGAGATTTATGATTTTGTAAGCCTTCAGAATAATTCTGCCTCTTTCCTTGCATTCTTTAACACTAATGATGTTCCAAAAGAAAGAGGTGGTGAGAGGGTGAGGAGGACAGACAGAAAGACAGACAGAGAGGAGAGAGAGAGAGAGAGAGAGAGAGAGAGAGAGAGAGAGAGAGAGAGAGAGAGAGAGAGAGAGA
>NC_058133.1:351756099-351815092 GCF_016433145.1 Gracilinanus agilis
AGAGAGGGAGAGAGAGAGAGAGAGAGAGAGAGAGAGAGAGAGAGAGAGAGAGAGAGAGAGAGAGAGAATGGTAAAGTAATTTGTGTTATTACAAACTAGAAGTTGTGAAGTTATAAATCCCCAAGTTGTGGATTAAATCATTGTTTTTTATAAAACTAGAGATGCTAAATATGAATTTTAAGTTGAAATTCGTTTATATTTAAATTTAAAGAACTATATTAAAGAAGAGTATTCCTTAGAAAGATAGATTTATGGTTGCAACAGAAAAGAAAGGAGCTAAATCTTCTGATTAGAGAAAAAAGTGAAGGAATACAGCTTATATTTAAAGAAAATTTTGTGAGAATTGGGGACCAATTTAAAACTAAATAAATTTTATTAGAATACCTAGTTGGATACTTTATTGATTTATAAAGGAAGTAAACAGTGAAGTAATAAGTTTTAAACATTAAAAAAAATTGAATCTCAAAAATTCTCCCTGCTCTTAAGTGATAAGAAATCTCATATAGATTTTACATGTGCAATCATTCACAAATAACTTTTTCCATATTAAATCCTTTTGATGAAGGAAACTCAAACAAAAATAAATTTAAGGAAGAAAGTGAAAAAAATTTGCTTTTAGTATGGATTCAACTCCATCAGTTCCTTCTCTGGTACCAGATGGATTTTATATTCATCATGAGGCATTTGGGATTTTTTTAGCCCATTTTATTGATAAGAATAGCTAAGTTATTCACAGTTGTTTATCATACAGTATTCTTGTCATTGTGTACAATTCTCCTAGTTTTGATTATTTCATTCTGTTTCAGTTTTGGGTAAATTTTTCCATATTTTTCTGAGCTCCTTTTGCTGGTGTTTCCATTACAGTCATATACCACAATTTGATAAGCCATTCCTCAATAAATAGCTGTCCCTACAGTTTTTAATTCTTTTCACCAGGAAAAACCCAGTTTTGAGTTTTGATCTTCCCCTTTTCAAAATAACTTTTTTAAATTGAGTTTCTTTCCCTCTTTTTTAATTTTCTAGCCTTTTAAAATTTTCTTTAAGTTAAAAACTGCTAACTTTTAGCTCTAAAAATGTGGTGAGGGGAGCACTGCTCTAAACTTCAAGTTCTTTGTGTGGCTGCTTTCAGAGCTAAATCTAGGGATCTATCTGGTTTCAGTTTTTCCAAGGTGGTATAACATAATGAGACGTGTATTCAATACTCTCATGACCTGTACTCTGGTCTTTATGTAATCACAAGCACTCTTTTCCACATTGGAACTAAGACCAGGGACCCTTTCCCCTCCATGTCCAGAATCATTTGTGTGTGCTTATGTGCCTTCTCGCCTTGAGACAGCAACTTGAGTTGAGCCTGTTATCTAGATCTGTAAATGGATGATGTGAGAAATATCTTGTACCCACAGATAGCAAAGAGCTCCATGTAATCCCCTACTAAAAAGCTGTCTAAGCCACTTTTTACTTACTGTGGCTGAGAGCTCCAGAAGTTTTGGATGTTGATTTAGCTGCCCTAGAAACCTGTTTTCACAATGGGTTCTTGGAATGCTGCTTCATGCTTCACTTCCAGCCTTCTAAATTCTTGTGGACTGAAAAACATATTTTACCCCATCTTTTTGTAGGTGATGTTACTTTAGAATATATTTTTAGGAATTAAATCATAGTTTTTGGAGGATAATTTAGTTGACATCAGATGTGTCTGTACATTCTCCAACATCTTACCTACATCATGATTTTTATACTTGTTAAAGACACATCTTAAAAAATATTTGGTTTTTCCATCTCTTCGTGAATAGAAAAATTGGCATTAATTTAACAGTTTATAGTCAACATTGCATCTCAAAAATTAAATTTTTAAAAAGTTTTTAATATGGCATTTTAAAATAGCAATATATGTCAAAATTATGAGGGAAAAATGAGAAAACTAAAGATTGTTAATTTATCAGTTAGTTTGAAATACTATTGGAAAAAAATTGGCTTAAAAGAAATTTTACCTTTGGGAAATGTGCAACTTCACACACATATGTGTGTGTATTTTTAAATGGGGAATTATAATACTAAATATTATATTTTGATTTGAAATTAAAATAGGAAGAAGTTATAGAGAGCAATGAGTACCCAGAAATCAAAGGGTTCATCCTTTTTTATTATTCAAATATTTTATTTTACCTATTATATGTAAGAAAAATTTTCAACATATGTTTTCCAAAATTAGAAGATCCAGAATGTATCCCTCTTTTCTGTTCCTCCCCCAAATCAGAGATAGTAAGCAATTTGATCAGAGTCAAATATATTATCATGCAAAAACATAATTCCATATTAGCATTTGTTGTAAGAGCACCCTCATACAAAATAAAAACCCAAAAATAAAATTGTAAATAAATTTCATTGAAATGAAATATGGTGTTTTTTTTTATCTGTTTTTGACTCAAACAATTCTTTCACTAGAGTTGGATAATGTTTCCTGTCATAATTTTCAAAATTGTCTCAGATCATTGCATTCCTGAATAGAGCTAAGTCTTTTATATTTGAAAACAGTACAATATTGCTGTTATAGTGTACAATGGTCTCCTGACTCTGCTTATTTTGGTCTGCATCAGTTCATGTAGTTATTTCCAGCTTTAAAAAAATCACCTGCTGTCATTTCTTATAACCCACGAGTATTTCATCATTCCGCAATTTGTTTATCCATTCTCCAATTGATGGACATCCCCTCGATTTCTAATTCTTTTTCACCACAGATATAGCTTCTATAAATATTTTTGTACAAGTAAGTCTCTTCCTCCCTTTTTATGAAGTCTTTGGGATGCAGAATGGGTAGTGGTATTACACAATCAAAGGGCATGAACCTTTTGACTATAGTTCCAAATTTCTCCGCAGAATGGTTAGATAATTTCACAACTCAACCAATAGAGCTTAGTGTCCCAGTTTTGCCACATCCCATTCAACATTTTTCACTTTCATTTACTATTATGATGGCCAATTTGATATATGTGAGGTGGCACATCAGTATTGTTTTAATTTTGCCTTTCTCCAGTCAAGAGTCTTTTATACATTTTTCCCTATGATTATTGATAGATTTGATTTCTTTATTTGAAAATTAGTTGTTTGCATTCTTTGGCCATTGGTCAATTGGGGAATGATATGTTTTTTTTTTTAATTTGACTTAGATATCTATAGATTTGAGAAATTAGATGCTAATCAGAGAAATATATTATAAAATATTTTCAGTTTGTTTTCCTTCTTATTTTGGCTACATTCATTTTATTTGTACAAAATCCTTTTTAAATGTAATTAATCCAAATTATTCATTTTATGTATGATAATACTTTTTATTTATCATTGGATCATAAATTCTCTAATTCTCCATATATCTGACAGATTAATTCTATGCTCTCCTAATTTACATATGGTATTACTATTTCTAAATCATATACCAATTTTGACTTATCTTGGTATAGATTTTGAGATTTTGGTCTATGCATATTTTCTGTCATATTATTTTTTTCCAATTTTCCCCACAGATTTTCTTAAATAGTGAGTTCTTATCCTGTAAGAATTAAATTTAAGCTTCCAGTTTAATATGGTTGCAGAGCAGAAGTAGGGCACTTAACTCTTCTCACCACCAATCCATACATGATACTTCAAAAGGACAAAAAAAATCTACATGAACGAAGGGACCCCACATAATTGAATACATGGGATTTGGGCATTTCCATGCTACAAGGGGGTGAAATAGCTCCCAACAAAATGTTAGCTGATCAACCCTCCCCTACCTCACCTATGTTTCCAGAGTCAGATCCAGAGGTCCAGAATTAGAGCAAGCATAGGAAAATCTCCAGGTTCTTGACAGCCTCCTTGGACCAACAGAGGCTTGCCCCTGAGACCAACAAGATTCAAGACTCCAGGAGGCTAAAAGAGCGAGGACCTTGGTCTCTCATGGTAACAGCAGCACATGGTACATTCACAAAGACTGACCATGTACTAGGGAATAGAAACCTGGCAAACAAATGCAAAACAGCAGAAATAATAAATGTAACCTTATCAGAGCACAATGCAATAAAAATAATAATTAGTAAGGGTACATGGATAGGCAAATGAAAAATTAATAGAAATTAAATAATATGATTCTCCAAAATCAGTTAAAGAACAAATCATAGAAAGAATTAATAATTTCATTGAAGAAAATGACAATGATGAGACATTCTACGAAAATCTGTGGGATGCAGCCAAAGCAATATTCAGTGGGAAATTTATATCCTGGAATGCATATATTAACAAATTAGGGAGGGCAAAGATCAATTAATTGGGCATACAAATCAAAAAACTATAAAATGAACAAATTAAGAATCCCCAGATAAAAACTAAGTTAGAGGTCATAAAAATTAAAGAAGAAATTAATAAAATCAAAGTGAAAAATCTATTGAATTAATAAATAAGACTAGACACTAGTACTTTGAAAAAACAAATACAATTAACAAAGTACTGGTCAATCTAATAAAAAAAGGAAAAAAGAAAACCAAATTAACAGTTTACAATTTCAAAGATGAAAAGGGAGATCTCACCTCCAATGGAGAGGAAATCAAAGCAATCATTAAAAACTATTTTGCCCAATTATATGGCAATAAATATAGAAATCTAGGTGATATGGATGAATATTTACAAAAATATAATTTGCCTAGATTAACAGCAGAAGAAATAGAATATTTAAATAATTCCATATCAGATGAAGAAATTGAACAAACCTTCAAAGAACTCCCTTAGGAAAAATCCCCAGGACCAGAATGATATATTTATAGTTTTACAACTAGGAGATTAAAGTCATTTCACTGATTACAGGGAGAAAGGCTTGGGAAGTGGTGCCAGTGAAGTTTCAGAAGAAGAAATGAGAAAAAAATAGACATGACACATAGAAACTGTCTATCATTCATCCTTTCATCATTCACAAAAAGAAAAAAGGTGTGTGAATTGGGAAATGGCCAAATGGTAATTGAGTTTGATTGGAATATTTAGATACCATGGGAGTCTTATAAACTAAAGTTATGCACTAGTCAATATAAAATATGTTTTTAAATTGGTGTGATGAGAAATTGTGTCATGGGTACTATGTGTAGAGTGCCAGGGTTCTGATATTGAGAGAAAATTAGAGAGAAGCAGAGAGATAGAGATAGAGAGATAGAGAAATAAGAAAGCAAGGGCCATACAGAAAGGTGCATGGGTTCCAGGATCTGCATTTATTATAACAAAGAGATAAACTTTAATAATGAGAGAATTCTGTTAGGCAATAGGCAATATGTCAAGTTTGTACGTGCATTAGTGGGACATCTGCCTGTGAAATTCCATAAAGGTGTTGGTACAAGAGGTCTGAAGGTTTCTCAGGACAGAACATAAACACCTCTTAGTGGCTTATGAAAATATTTCACAATGAGCCTTGGACATTTCCTCAGATACAATATTTGTAAGTTTGCTGTGACAGCTCAGCTTTGTGCATGACCTTTGAATGACAGCAGTAGTGTGTCTGTATGAGAGATATAGACCTTGCCAACAATCTCAGGAATTCATGACTTCTTTCCTTGGTGGTTCTAATTTGTCCTAAATGCCTCCATATATCCAAAAAATTGAAAACCTCATTATAAATTATGGGCATTCCTATAGATTTTGCAAAAAATAAAGTACCTGAAATATCTTATTCTTTTAGACTAAAAATTATTATACATCTATTCAATTTGAATGTGGTTAACAACTGAACATGTTCTACAATAGGCAAAACATTTAATATATACTGTTCTCTGTATATAATTAGTAATTAATTACTTGTATATTCACACACTCCAAGTTGTTTTTTAATATTGACTGTAATAGAGTCATTCTTTTAGAAATAAATGATCATTAAGAACCAATTATTTACTACTAATTTAAATGACATTGATTTTAAAGAAATATGTTTTAATAAAAAACTCACCATGAAATTATTTTAAAAATTAAGTCTAAAAACATATTAAAGTGAAGAAAACCATTATAAATGAAATTCAGAGCTTTAGCCTTTTAAGTAAAATTTTTAAAGAGGTGACCTTTTATTTTTATTTCTGGAAGCTTCAATAGTTAATCCAAGTAATTATATTTGATTTTTTTTACTCCTTTTTCTTATATCTATAGTCTAGCAAAACTGACCTTATTACTATTGTTCATATGCTATTCTCTATTTCCCAATGCCATAGTCTTGAATCTGCTGCTATGTCAACCTGAAAACAAAGACGACCACCAAAAAAACAAGGGTTTTCAATAAAGGTGCAGAAACAGTGGGTTTGGGCCACTGCACAACATGGGAGACTGTGGCAGTGACCATTCTAAGAGAGAAGGAGTGGAATTAAATAAACTTTAACAGATAAGAGTGATCAGAGGGTGCACCAGCAGGGATAAATAATATTTGATCAAATCAAAGGTTTTAGATGTAATCAAGTGGCTAGTGGGAAAGGTAAAGTAGGAGAAGCCGTGAGATCAAAGTGATTAAAATTTGATCAAATCAAAGATTCTAGAAATGGTTTAGTTTCTGGAGATGTCACAAGATCTGTTCAACTATAAGGTCAGTGAGTTCAAGGTTACCCCTTCTGATAGTTGTATTTAATGCCTAGAATATACTCTCTTCCCATTCCCATATCAGAGTCCCTGGTTTTCTTCAAAGCTGAGTATAATCACTACCTTTAACATGAGTTCTTTCCTGATCAACTCCACATTCTTTTGTGTCCAACTTATCTCCTTTGTATTTCTTTATTATATTGTATTCTTATATTAAAATGTACATATTTTCTTTCTTTTCTAGTCTTTTTACCACCCCATATATGTTCTGTAATACAGTGTTACTGGTCTCCTTGCTGTTCTTCGTATATGTTTATCCATTTTCCAAATCTGATAATCCTCTTTTAATATCTTCCATGACTGGAATGTAGTCTCTCTTGAATTCTACCTTCTCACTTATTACTTTGAATTCCTTTAATTCTTAGCTAAAACTGTGCCTTTGTATTAAAATTATTCAAATCTCACTCAATGCTAGAACCTTTCCTCAATTGATTAGCTTTAATTTATCCTATATATAGCTTGTTTCCCAGAGTGATTTATATGCTATTTCTCCCAAAGCACTATAAGCTCCTTGACAACAGGGAATATCTTTTTTCCCCCTTTACATCCTCAGTGGTTAACACAGTACCTGTACATTGTTGATATTAAAAACAAATACTAAGTGGTATATTTATTTTCTAGTTTCAAATATTCTCAACTTATTTTCAGGTCCATTACTTATGTACAAATTATAGTAATAGGGGGCAGCTGGGTAGCTCAGTGGAGTGAGAGTCGGGCCTAGAGACAGGAGGTCCTAGGTTCAAACCCGGCCTCAGCCACTTCCCAGCTGTGTGACCCTGGGCAAGTCACTTGACCCCCATTGCCCACCCTTACCAATCTTCCACCTATGAGACAATACACCGAAGTACAAGGGTTTAAAAAAAAAACAAAAAAAAACAAAAAAACAAACAAATTATAGTAATAGATCTTCATAATACAGAATTTTACATTTAAAAATTTAGGACATATATATTTTATATGCAGAAATAGAGACTCAAAGTAAATAAATATCTTACACATTGTCACATGTTGAGTAGATATGAAAATGGAACCATAAGCCTTAGCTTCCTATTCTAAGGCTTTTCTCTTGTTGAATGCTTTATCTGCTTAATTTTTTAATATCATAAAATATTATAACATTAAGAAAAATATTTTACAGTATATCTTTATGAATAGTCTAAGATTTCACAATTTAGTTGAATCAGACCTGAACAGAGTAATTCTAATTCTGAAATGCATTTTGAGCAATGTCTTATTGTACCACTATTTAGGCTATTTAAATGATATATTTAATTGTAGTTTCCACAACCTCAGGGAGATATGCTAATTTTGGAAGGAATCTAAAGGAGAGTTGAAGGAAATCTGTGGGAATGCAAATGCCCACATACTCCTACAAAAAGAAAAAAATCATTGTCAATTGATAAAATCTTCCCTTATGACAAACTGAATAATTAATTATTTGAAAACAATTTCTTTAAGCATTCTAGTGAAATAAAAAACATTTTTAAATGGTGAAATTTAAACTCCTGTCAGAATCATATTTTACTCTTATCTCATCTGTGTCAGAATACATTAGACTCTGAGCAAAGAGCAGGGACTGTTACTGTCTCTATGAACAAGGACATTGACATTTTTGTTGTATCACTAAGGAGGAAAACACCTGGCAATATTTAGACAAATGGATTCAAATTCAAATGCAAAAAGGTGCCAATTAATTGTACATTAGTATTCCTGAAGGGTATTTTATATCTCTTGGAATTGTCTTGCATCAATGTATTGATTAATGTAGCTAAATATTTCATAGTTGACCCACTACAATATTGCTATAATTGCGTACACTTTTGACCTTTCTCTACTCATTTAATTCTGCATAAGGTCATATAAGTCTTCTTAGGCTTTTATGAAATGACTGTGATCATCATTTCTTAAATAGCACTATAGTATTCAATAACTATCATACACCATGACTTGTTCAATCATTCCTCAGCTGAAAGATATACCTTCAATTTCCATTTCTAAGGCACTATAAAAAAAGTGCTGCTATAAGTATTTTTGTATATATACATAATTTTCCTTTTTCTTTGATTTATTTGGAATATTGACATATAAGTATAGTATTATTTGATCAAATGGCATACACCAGTGATGGGGAACCTATGGAATGGGTGCCAAAAAAGGTGCACAGAGAGCTAGCTATATGTGAGCACTTGGCCACCTAACACCCCCCACCCTGTCCTGACCTGCTCATTACTAGAAAGGCAGAAGGACTCTAGTTGAGTTGTTCATCTCCCCCTCTCCACTCTTCCTGGTGATGTTTTTTCACAACCCCTGCCACTCAGTCCAGCAGCATAATGGGAGTGCTTTCTCCCTCCTCTGTGTGGGATAGGGGCAGGCCATACTGAGGATGTGATAGGGGGAAGGGGCAAGGTACTTGGCCTGGGGGAGGCTAGAAGTAGAACTCAGTATGGGAAGCTGGGGGTCAGCATCCCATCTCTAAAAGGTTTGCCATCACTGGTATACACAATTATATATCATTTTATGTATAGTTTTAAATTGTTTTCCAGAATGGTTAGACCAACTCACACCTCTGACAGAACATAATTGATGTCACTTTTTTCCACATTCCATCTAATTTTTTCATTTTTCCTTTTCTGACATATTAACTACCCTGATAGTTGTGAAGTAATAGCTCATTTATTTTAGTTTGCATTTCAATAATCAGTATTGATTTAGGACACTGTTGATGTGACTATTGAGAACTTTGTTTCCTTATAAAACTACCTGTTGTAAATTTGATTCAGTCTCTCTTTCTAACTCCTGTTGCTGCATTTTGTTGGAAATATGTAGAAATGCTGATGATTTATGTGGTTTTATCTTGTATCCTACAACTTTGCTAAAGTTGTTAATTATTTGCATTAGTTGGTTTTCTAGGATCCCTTAAGTAAACCATCATATCATCTGCCAAGAGTAATAGTTTAGTTTCCCCATTGCCTACTTTAATCTCTTCAATTTCTTTTTCTTCTCTAATTGCTATTGCTAGCATTTCTAGTACAACATTAAATAAAAGAGGTGATAATGAGCATCCCTGCTTCACTCCTGATCTTATTAGGAAGGCTTCTAACTTATCCCCATTGCAGATAATAATTGCTGATGGTTTTAAATATATACATATATGTACATACACATATATTATAATAGCTAGATATACATAGATAGATGAATGGCAGTTCTATTCCTATACTTTCTAGAGTTTTCAATAGGAATAGGTGTTGCATTTGTTGTATAATTTGTTTTTCCCTAAGACCATATATTGTAAAGGGCTTGTCAATTTTCATTGGAAAAAGGAATTCTTTATTGGGAATTTCTGACCAGAGATTCATTCATCCACCCAAAATTAGGAGACACAAATCCCTCTCTGAATGTTTTCTTGTTACCAAGATTGACATTCAAGCAACTCCAAATGAAGTAACAACCATAACAATGCATACTGTATTACAAATCCATTAACACACCTATAATAATATTAATAATTATGATAACTAGAATCTATATAGCATTTTAAGTTTTAAAAATCCAATAAGGATATTTATAGCCAGAAACTTACACCTCTACAACCCTATCCCATAAATATAAATGTATACTAATTTTCTTATTAGTCAAATACTCTACCCCTTTTGTTCCTACACTCAAGGACTTTAGTCCTCTACCAAGAGGTGCTGATCAACAGAAATTTCTCAAAATAATTAACTAATTACACTACATTAAGAAAAAGAGATACTTTAAATTCTGTCACCACCTTTATTTAAGAGAAATAAATAAATGAATTAAAAAACAACTAATTTGTTTTGTTATAGAGAAAGCAGGAAGTACCAAAGCAGAGGCAGAGAGAGAATTCCAGAAACCTGGAGAGACAGTGACTCTGCTGGGAGAGTTGGTTGGACTTTGCTTTCTGGAGGAAGACACTGTGTGTGTTGCCTTTTCCTACATGCCTTTTACCTTCTGGGAAGTGGTTGAGATTGGTTTTAAAATCCACAGGTGGACAGTGTGAGTTAAACCATTACTACCCTTCTTATTGGATTTATGTTTGTTCCAGTGTGTTACTGCTACTGTTGTGATTCTACTGGACTCCTGCCAAACACCAGAGGACAATTGTGAAACATCTCCTTTTTGACCCAGTGAACCTGTGTATCTTCAAGCCTTCCCTTACTCTGATTACTAGCAAAGAGGGTTAGGGTATTCTGTTTAGGAGGTAGTACAGGTAGCTGGGATATGTAGGTAGAGATTCAGGGTAGATATCATCTGTTCTACCCTATAGGATTTTGGTGGGAAGAATTAGTTTTCATACTCAGTTAGATTATCCCATTTCCCTTCCCCTACCTGTCCTAGTTTAAATAAAACCCTGTGTTACATCAGTGTGGTAACTTATCAGTTTCTCTCTGGAACCCTTCCCAAATCTAAGGGCTTCTGATAGCTGGCCCTAAGGACTATACCATCTAAGTATCTAGCAAATTCACCTAACCTTACCTACAAATTTATTTTTTTATTTCAGTTTATAAAGTGTTGGAGAGGTGAATTTGTTTGCTTTTTTGTGAAATGGCCTCTTGATTATTTAAGATATGTCTCTTGTATCTTACCAACTTACCCTAATGAAACTTTCACCCCAATATTTGACATCAGCTACTCAAAAGTCATATATATATATATATATATATATNGAGATTCAGGGTAGATATCATCTGTTCTACCCTATAGGATTTTGGTGGGAAGAATTAGTTTTCATACTCAGTTAGATTATCCCATTTCCCTTCCCCTACCTGTCCTAGTTTAAATAAAACCCTGTGTTACATCAGTGTGGTAACTTATCAGTTTCTCTCTGGAACCCTTCCCAAATCTAAGGGCTTCTGATAGCTGGCCCTAAGGACTATACCATCTAAGGATCTAGCAAATTCACCTAACCTTACCTACAAATTTATTTTTTTATTTCAGTTTATAAAGTGTTGGAGAGGTGAATTTGTTTGCTTTTTTGTGAAATGGCCTCTTGATTATTTAAGATATGTCTCTTGTATCTTACCAACTTACCCTAATGAAACTTTCACCCCAATATTTGACATCAGCTACTCAAAAGTCATATATATATATATATATATATATATATATATCCCTTCCCCCACCTCCAGTGGATTGAGAGCCAGGCATAGAGATGGGAGGTTCTAGGTTCAAATATGGCCTGAAAAACTACCTAGTGTTATGTAGATCTTAACAGAGATATTTGGGAAGCTGAAAAGATGGCCTGAAACTAGAAACCTGCAGGACACACTCCTCCCCCACCCCACAGGCTTGAGTGGGAAGGGAGGGGCTCAATATAGCATAGTGCTCCTTTCTACCCCCTCCCAATAAGCAGTTAGAAATCAATTGGAAATGGTGGCAGGACTGGTGTCTTCTGGCAAGGCTCATCAAGGCAAATCTCTAATGATGTTCACTTTCTCGATTTATATTTCCCACAGGTTTGACTAAGGAATAATAGGGGAAGCTTGATGTCTTATAGTTATCAGAGACAGAACGAGGATCTGACTTCTTTAGCTGGCAACTGAAAGGAACCAAGCTCTCTGGTGGCTGTGAGTATGCCCAAAATAATAGCCAGGCACAGCTACAAAAAGATGAAGTTTTACTGCTAAGAGAGGAAGGGGAATCAAGAGAAGGGGATTCAAGGATTTGAATAAGATCTTGGAAACCCTGAACTGTTAGATAAAAATAGCCCCTTCCCCCCACAGGAGGGAGTGGCAGACTTTATATCTAGCTTGCCCTCAAAGCTTATAATTATCACTTCTAATATCTAAATAACTAAATAACAATTTTGCTGTTGCTGAAAAGGTCTAGTTCAGCTAAATGGGCAAACCCCTGAGCAGAACCAAAATGGCCTTTGCCCCAAAGTAGCCTCCAAAGCAATCCCATAACTGGGCACAGCAAGCAGAAAGATCTGCTCACCTCAACCCCTAGGAACCAACTGTCCAACTGCTTTCAAACTGTCCCCTCATCCAGAGTTCTCCGGGGGGGGGTCCCCTGGAATTCTGGGTGAGGCTTGACCCTGTATCTTGCAGGAATTCCACCCTGCTGTTTTCCATATTACACTAGCTGTATGATCCTAGGCAAGTCATTTAACCCCCATTGTCTTGTCCTTACTACTCTTCTGCCTTGGAACTAATACATATTAATGATTCCAAGGTGGAAGGTAAGTGTTTAAAAATATTGGAGCAATGATGAATTTGAGAACTTTGAGGGCCAGATAAAGACACCCTTCTTCCCCAGTTGCACACAGGACAGTAAAATATTCACAGAGCCACCATCCTTGGCTTAACATGTTTAAGTGGAATTTCAGAAGCAAAGTAGGTATTATATGATTATAGGCTACTGCATAAAATTTTATTCCACTATATAAGAGGAGGAAAAAGGAGGTAAGATGAAATAAGAGGATAGGAAAGAAGCCCAGAATCTTCCAAAAGCTATATTACATTATATTAGGAACCTAAACTATGAATAAACTTCAGGCCTTTAAGTAATAGTACAACAACCAATTATCATAACAAGACAAAACTAATTACCAGAAATTTTGGGACCTCTCAAGTAGCCTGAGTTTATTTATTAATTAATAAGGGGAATTTTTTTTCTCTTCTCCTTATAACTGTATGAGTCCTTGAATTAGTACAAAAATTCTGTATCTACATATCTGTCCATACCCTGTTCAGTTTATGATAGTCTCTGTCTGATAGAGCAGAAGGTTTCCCACATATTTAAGCACCATTATTTATTTTTAGTATTATAATTGCATTAAAAATTTATTGAACATACTACCAAATGAAAAGCTAGAAATGGTACCAACCCAGTGGATTTAGAATCAAATTGCACAATTTTTAACTATTTGAGGTAAACAACAAGTCCCAGAGTTCCAGGGCAAAACAGAGGATGGGAACCTGGCCTACATTCAACTTTCTCTTTTCTGATTTTCAAAAGCATTATCTGTGGTAATAGTTAAAGGTTAAGGCAAGTGACATTATCAGGACATGTAGCTACAGTCAGCAATGACACCCTGTCAGCCCCAGGTCTTAATGATACCAACTTTCTATATCAAGATAATGAAATCCCCACATAGGAAAAGTCACATTCTATTCCACTCCCATTTCTATTCGTTTGTGGGTTTTTATGATTTTTATTTTAATAATAAATTTCCACATGAATTTCTGAAGTTATGTAATCCAAATTGTCTCCCTCCATTCTTCATTACCACTTCTGAGATCAGGCAAGCAATTCAATCTATACATGTATTTTCACACAAAATTTATTTCTCTGTTATTCATTTTAATAAGTGAAAAATCTTAAAATCCAAATCCCTAAAACATATACCCAAATAAACAAATGATAAATCATATACTTCCATCTCACTCCAATAGTTATTTCTCTGGAGGTGGATAGTATTCTTTTTCATAAGTCCCTCAGAATTGTACTGGATCATTTTATTGCTATTTGGAGCAAAGTATATCACATTTGATCATTCCATACTATTGGTGTTACTATGTACAATGTTTTCTTGCTTCTGTTTATTTCACTCTGTGTCAGTTCATATAGGTCTTTCCAGTTCTTTCTGCAATCACCCTGTTCATCATTCCTTAGAGCACAGTAGTATTTATCACCATCATATACCACAATTTATTTAGTCATTCTCCAACTGAGGAACATTCCTTTAGCTTATAATTCTTTGCCAGCACAAAAACAGCAATTATAAATATTTTTGTACAAGCAGATATTTTACCATTTTTAAAAATTTCTTTAGGATATAGACCTAGTAGTTCTATTACTGGATCAAAGGGTATGCAGTCTTTTATACCTCTTTGGGCATAATTCTAAATTGTCATCCAGAATGTTTGAATCAGTTCACAACTCCACCAAAAAGACATTAGTGTCTCAATTTTGCCATATCCCCTCCCATATTTATCACTTTCTGTACTGTCATGTTGGTCAATCTGATAAATGTAGAGTGATACCTCAGCCTTGTTTTAATTTGTATTTCTTTAATCAAGAATGATTTAGAACATTTTTTCATATGATTATTGATAGCTTTGATTTCTTCATCTATGAACTGCCTAATCATATCTTTTGACCATTTATCAATTACGGAATGTCTTGGATCCTTAAAAATTTGACTTAGTTCTTAACATATCTAATAAATTAGACCTTTATCAGAGAAACATATTATAATTTTTTTTTCTTAATGTCGTTGCCTCCTTTCTCATCTTGGCTGCATTAGGCCTCTGTGTGTGTGTGTGTGTGTGTGTGTGTGTGTGTGTGTGTGTGTACAAAACCCTTTTAATTTAATATAATTTAAATTATTCCTTTTACATCTTATAATGATCTTTATCTCTTGTTTGGTCATAAATTCTTCCCTTCTCCTTAAATCTGATTATGTTCCCCTGATTGATTAATACTTTTAGTCTTTATGTTTAAATTATATATCCATTTTGACCTTATCTTGATATAGGGTGAGATATTTATCTAAACCTAATTTTTGCCATATTGCTTTCCAAATTTCTCATCAGTTTTTGTCAAATAGTGAGTTTGTATCAAAAAAGTTAAGATCTTTAGGTTTATCAAACACTGCATTGCTGAGATAATTTACCCCTCATCTTTTCCATTGATCAATATTTCTATTTCTTCTTATTTCTTCAGAAATGAATGGTCCAGTAATTTGGTGAATCTCAGTCAATGCTGAAAAAAAAATACCATTATAGATAGAATTAGTTCAATTTAGTTTTATAATATTATATTTATTTATGTAGATGCTCAAACCCACACTAAAGATTTTCAAATATTTATTCACATTAGAATGTATTTAATGTAAAGGTTATGACAATCTACCTTTACTATTAGAGAGAAATAAAGATGTATTTTTTGTTCTTTAAATAACTAGAAATCCTTTTGGAGATAAACAATCATTTTCCCAAAGCATCACTCATGTTACCACCCATAAACAACTATGGAGAATATGTATTGATTTATTAGAGAGCATGAAAAAATATTTTAATTTTAAAGATATGATATCAGTTTTCTGTTCATGTGAAACATTTTTTGTCATGTTATGGTGAAGAGAGACCCTGTATAGATGATATAGTTTGGTGGCTGGAATTTTGATAGACCCAGCCTGACAGGAAGATCTCTTCTAAGTCAGAGAGCAAAGATGGCTGCACTCTCTGTCACAGGCTAGTATAAAATCTATCTGACTGCTTCTTTTTACTTAACAAGGTTTATTAAAGATGTAACAAAACATGGGGTTAGGAGTGTGAGTTTTGGGTGTTTCCCTATCATTAATGTCTCTATCTTATGACCCACCAGTCTGACCACCAGACTGACTTGGTGTTAAAGTCTCTTCATTCCTCGACAAAGTCGAAGCTACTCTGATTACACTCTCTTCTAAAAATCCTCTTCTGTCTTATCTAATTCTAGGTTAAACCCACACAAGAATAAGTCTCTATAATATAGATTGAAATAAAGATGAAGGCAGGTATCAGGAGTGATCAGGTCTACCCCAGAGAGGCTAAAGTCTCCCCAAGGCAAACTTAGCAGTTGAACCAACTCCTCCTGCAATTTGATTTTCTTAGAGTATCAAAAGAATAGACAACTTGAACAATCTTCAGAGTTTAGCCAGATTTCTCACTGGATCAAGTTAGAGATCCCCAGGAGTTGGATCTTGAAGATCTACCTGTGAAAGAGAAATTTTAGAAAGGGAGACATGATTACAAGCAGAGTGACATGGAAAGTTGCAAAAGAGGAGAGGCAGAAGCAAACTCTGATAGAGTCTTCAGGGGAGAGAGAATGCTAGGAATCTAAATGGAAGTTGAGGGGGTTGGATTGAGATTCTGGAGCTGAAACCATGTCTACCAAGGTTCAATATGTGCTTAGGCTATGGAGGATGGATGGCGTCAGGAGCATAAGTAAGACTGAAGACAGCTGGTTCACCTTGTTTACAGAGCAGGCAGAGTATCCAGACATCCCAAGGTCAGGAAAAGGGAGGGGTGAGTCAGAGTGGACTATTGAGGGGGAATAGGAGGTGATGGCCCTGGTCCTGGGATTCAAGTTCAGGACACAACCAGAGAAAGGAGGGGGCAAGGGGAGATAGGTAATGGGCAGCAAGTGGCTTGTGTAAAGATACTATCTGCTAAAAGAAGGAGAAAGAGGCGGAAGAGGGGTTTAGCTCTGATGTTGTTTTTACAGGCCCATTTGTATCTGGCAAATTTTAAGATTCTGCCTCTACAGTATTACTGAGTCAAACAGTATACACAGTTTGATGGCCCTTTCAGAAGGATTCTATATAGCTCTCCAGAACGTTTGTATTAGCTCCACCAACCGTTTATCAGTGTACCAGTTTTTCCACATTCTCTCCAATATTTATCACTTACCTTTTATATCTTGTTAGCCAGTCTGATGAGTGTCAGGTAGTACACAGAGCTGTTTAAATATGCATTTATCTAATTAATGTAATTTGTATCATTTTTTCATCTGAATGTAAATTATTTGTCAGGTAATCTTAAATACAAGAGTATATTTTAAAGTACATTTATAAAAAAAATAAACACGTTTACATGAACATTTTATTCCTTACCCAATTGGAGTTTCTCTTTCTGCTTACAAGGCATAAAGTCTTATCTAATAATCCAAAACTGAAAGATTTGTACACTTGGGAGTTCCAAAGGGAGAGAAATTTACTTATTCTTAAGGCAGGTTTAGATGAAATAGAAGCCACTTAATATTTTAAACTCTAAAGTATTAAATTCCTTCAACTCCATGATATATAACTTCAAACAAAGAAACTCTCAGAAGTATTCTTTCCATGACATTAAGTTAAGTATTTCTTCCACTAAATATGACTCCTATTATCTTCCACCAAATTCCAGCAATTCTAATGTTTTAATGGAGGCATAAGTTCAAACATCATTTAGAGTAAGTATTTTACTAACACTTTAGAGAAAAATTTTTCAAGTAAAAATTACTTAAATTGGAAAATATTACATAAACAGATGTAGTAGCATCTAATTAGATAATCTTCCGGAGTAAATGACAATTTGCCAACACAATATAAAAAAAGTAAATAATGCTTCAAAATCACATATCTTCCAAACTTAATAGACAAAGAAGATCAATTAATCATGTAAATGAATTAAAGAAATATTATTTTCTATCCATTTAACACTAAATATTTTAGTGTAATTAGTTGAATGTCTTTTTTTCAGGGAGTGCATGACCTCTCCTAACTTGTAACAAAATGCATCTGCACATTTCTGAGTGTAGTATGACTGATCATTCAAGATTTCACTTAATTTAAGTTAAGTAATATGTTTCTATTACCTTTATCTACTAAAGTGCAAATTTATTTGGATCCTTGTCAAGTGTAGTGTAGATGAACATAGACCTGTTAGACTTCATTCGTATTTCAATTCCATTTGTTCAATGGATCAAGCTCTATAATTTAGCAAAGTCTAGAAGAAATAGGATACAGAGTGGTAATTTTTCATACAATTAGGCACTCATACTAGTTAAGATGAAGGATCAGGAGAAAGAGGATATATTAGTAAGTATATCCTGAAGAATTGTGTAGTTCCAGGGTCCCATGAGGGAAACGTACACCTGTAGGGAAGTGGGTCTCATCAAAATAAGGTGGAGAGTATTAAAGGAAAATTTTGTGCATTTTACATATTTATCTATCATATCAATTCTTATAGTACTTTGAAACACTAATTGGAGATATTTATATAGCTAAAATGATCTAATGAAAACATCTGTGATTTTGAGGTGACTATATGTTCAGTAAGAGTCATCAATGTCACATTGTAGCCAAATAAACTAATGCTATATACTATGCTGCTTTAGAAACTTAGTATGTAGAGTGGTATACATGATAGTTTTACTCATAATTCTTGCTCCAGCTTCACTTTCCTAACATGTAAAATATAGAGATAAAAGGGATCTTAGAGTTTTATATATCAAACTCTTCATATTCCATATCAGAAAATTAAGATTAAATAACTTTCTATATATCACAGTTTGAATTTGAACTGAGCCTCTGATTCTTAGTCTCCTTTTCATATCACTCCATGCATTATTTTTTACAGTCTCTAGACTGCATTTTAAATTCTTTTACTCAGTTCTGGAAACCATAATCTAGAAAAAATGTAGAAATGTTGATGAAGTGTGAATAATACTAGAAAGGATGATTCCTTAAAGTAATTATGTAATTGATGAGGAGAGATTGAAAAATGAAATTTCTTATTGTAGGCTATTTCACTGCTTTTATGGAGTCTTCTTTTATTTTACATGTTGATATAATTTTTAAGATTTGCTTTCTGACATTTTATAAATCGTTATTTTCTCCCTCCTCCTGACACCTGTAGTCTCCCCAAGGAGGCAGGTAACATAATATAGGTTATACAGATATCATCATATAATACATATGTCCATGTTTGTCATGTTGTGAAACAAGACACATTGCTTACATAAGGAAAAAAAATAATTCAGGAAATAGAGTGAAGAATAATGGCATATTTCAATCTATATTCATACTCTATTCTTTCTTTAGTGCTGGATATCCTTTTTTGTTTGTCATGAGTCCCTTAGTTCTGGATCCTTGTCTTTTTTTTTTTTAATTTAAACATTTATTTATATTCATTTTTAACATGGTCACATGATTCATGCTCCTACTTTCCCCTTCACCCCCCGCAATCCCCCCACCCATGGCCAATGCACATTTCCTCTGGTTTTGTCATGTGTCCTTGATCAAGACCTATTTCCAAATTGTTGGTAGTTGCATTGGTGTGGTAGTTTTGAGTCCACATCCTCAATCATGTCCACCCCGACCCATGTGTTCAAGCAGTTGTTTTTCTTATATGTTTCCTCTCCTGCAGTCCTTCCTCTGAATGTGGGTAGTGTTCTTTACCATAAATCCCTCAAAATTGTCCTGGGTCATTGCATTGCTGCTGGTACAGAAGTCCATTACATTCGATTTTACCATAGTATATCAGTCTCTGTGTACAATGTTCTTTTGGCTCTGATCCTCTCAATCTGCATCAGTTCCTGGAGGTCTTTCCAGTTTACCTGGAACTCCTCCAGTTTATCATTTCTTTTAGCACAATAGTATTCCATCACCAGCATATACCACAGTTTGTTCAGCCATTCCCCAATTGAAGGACATACCCTCATTTTCCAGTTTTTTGCCACCACAAAAAGCAAAGCTAGAAATATTTTCATACAAGTCTGTTTATCTATGATCTCTTTGGGGTACAAACCCAACAGTGGTATGGCTGGATCAAAGGGCAGGCATTCTTTTATAGCCCTTTGAGCATAGTTCCAAATTGCCAGCCAGAATGGTTGGATCAGTTCACAACTCCACCAGCAATGCATTAATGTCCCAATTTTGCCACATCCCCTCCAGCATTCATTACTCTCCCCTTCTTTCATTTTAGCCAATCTGCTAGGTGTGAGGTGATACCTCAGAGTTGTTTTGATTTGCATTTCTCTAATTATTAGAGATTTGGAACACTTTCTCATGTGCTTATTGATACTTTTGATGTCTTTACCTGAAAATTGCCTATTCATGTCTCTTGCCCATTTATCAATTGGGGAATGGCTTGATTTTTTATACAATTGATTTAAGTCCTTGTATATTTGAGTAATTAGACGCCTGTCAGAGTTTTTCGTTATAAAGATTTTTTCCCAATTTGTTGTTTCCCTTCTGATTTTGGCTGCATTGTTTTTGTTTGTACAAAAGCTTTTTAGTTTAATATAATCAAGCCCATATATTTTACATTTTGTAATTTTCTCCAACTCTTGCTTGGTTTTAAAATCTTTCCTTTCCCAGAGATCTGACAAGTATACTATTCTATGTTCACTTAACTTATCAAGCACCTGTTTAAGACATTCTAAAGGCACCAAGAATATGTCATCATGGACTGATAGGTATTACAAAATGCTTACAATGGCAAACCCTAATTGTGTGGTAATCCTTCCTAGACTTTTAAAAGCTAATTTTGAGGGGGCAGCTGGGTGGCTAAGTGGATTGAGAGCCAGGTCTAGAGAAGGGAGGTCCTAGTTTCAAATCTAGCCTCAGACATTTCTTAGCTGTGTGACCCTGGGCAAGCCACTTAGCCACCATTGCCTAGCCCTTACCATTCTTCTGCCTTGGAGCCATTATTGGCTACAAGACAGAAGATAAAGGTTTTTAAAAAAGCCTTATTTGGATGGCCTTTATATTAAAAGCCCCTCCTAACCTTCCCTTTCCCCACTTTTCAGTCCCTTTAAACCTTCCATTTCCACATTCTCTGAGAATTAACATTGAACTTCTTATTATTTCTCAAAAATACTTCAGCTCTCAATTCAAGGCTTTTTTTAACTTTATGGAATATTATTTCTTGGAGTTATAAAATAATTTCTTTCTTTATCTTTATATCTCTAGGCTCAAACATAATGATTTGTAGATTATTTTTGTTGTGGGCATTTGGCATAGATTCTATTTTCAACATCCATTTGAAAAACTCTTTTCAAATGATCTATCCTGATGCAGTTGAAATTTGACTCCTGAAGTCAAAATTTAAACACAATCTTTAAACTACTAAAAATGAAAAAGAAATAGAAATGAAAATCAATTCAATATGTGTATGTATATATCTTGGGAGATGTGGGTATATTCTGTGGAGTGGGGAATACAGGGTTCAAAAACATCCAATAAAACCAAAAGATAGAAGAGAGAGGGAATACTCAGTGTGTGGAAAACATTTATGCCAAAAAGTTCTTTTGGATATAGTCAAAACTTTTATGTTACTTCATAGACAGTCTAATTTGAGAGTAAGATCCAGCCCTCTGTCTTACATGCCTATATTTTAAGGTTTTATTTCTCAGCCTTTTCCTCACTGGTAAATTAGTCTTAATTATTTCTTTATATCTCCAGTTCAATATTTAAGAATGCTCCATATTATTAACATTTGCACTAGGACAGTGATGGGCAAACTATTCCCCATGGGCCAGATCCAGGCGGTAGTCAGTATGAGATTAGGGAATTGCTAAAGGCAGTGATGGGCAAACTACAGCCTGGGTCTGGACCATGGGGAATAGTTTGCCCATCACAGCACTAGGGTGATCATTTAGAGTCTATATCCCCAATTATATACCCATCAACCCATGTGATCAAGCAGTTGTTTTTATTCTATTTTTCTACTCCCACAGTTCTTTCTCTGGATGTGAATAGTGTTCTTTCCCATAAGTCCCTCAGAATTGTCCTGGATTATTGCATTGCTGCTAGTAGACAAGTCTATTACATTCCACTTTGCCACATTGTATCAGTTTCTGTGTACAAACTTCTCCTGGTTCTTCTCCTTTTGCTTTGCATCACTTCCTGGAGGTTGTTCCAGTTCACATGGAATTCCTCCAATTCATTATTCCTTTTAGCACAATAGTATTCCATCACCAACAGATACCACAATTTGTTCAGCCATTCCCCAACCGAACAGCATCCCTTCATTTTTTTCAATATTTTGCCACCACAAAGAGTGTGGCTATAAATATTTTTGAACAAGTCTTTTTTCCTTATGATCTCTTTGAGGTATAAACCCAGCAGTGGTATGACTCGATCAAAGGGGAAAGAGTCTTTTAAAGCCCTTTGGGCATAGTTCCAAATTGTCATCCAGAATGGTTGGATCAATTCCCAACTCCACCAGCAAAGAATTAATGTCCTAATTTTGCCACATCCCCTCCAATATTTATTACTTTCCTTTGCCTTCATGTTAGCCAATCTGCTAGGTGTGAGGTGATACCTCAGAGTTGTTTTGATTTGCATTTCTCTAATTATAAGAGATTTAGAACACCTTTTCATGTGCTTATTGACAGTTTTGATTTCTTCATCTCAAAACTGCCTCTTCATGTCCCTTGTCAATTTAACAATTAGGGAATGGCTTATTTTCTTGTACAATAGACTTAGCTCCTCATAATTTGAGTTATTAGACCTTTGTCAGAGATTTTCGTTATAACTATTTTTTGCTTCCTTTCTAATTTGGTTGCATTTTTGTTGTTGTTGTTGTTGCTGTTGCTGTTGTTTTTAAGATTGAAATTTTGTATTTAATTAATTGATTTAGAATATTTTCCATGGTTACATGCTTCATGTTCCTCCCCTTCTCTCCTCCCCCACCCCAGCCAATGATCAATTCCACTGTGCTTTACATATGTCATTGACTAAGACATATATCCATATTATTAACATTTCCATTAGGGTGATCACTTAAAGTCTACATTCCCAATCATGTCCCCATCAACCCATGTGATCAAGCAGTTGTTTTTATTCTATTTTTCTACTCCCACAGTTCTTTCTCTGGATGTGAATAGCGTTCTTTCTCAGAAGTCCCTCAGAATTGTCCTGCAGTATTGCATTGTTGCTAGTAGGAAAGTCATTGCATTTGATTGTGCCACAGTGTATCCGTCTCTATGTAAATGGTTCTCCTAGTTCTTCTCATTTTACTCTGCATCAATTACTGGAGGTCATTCCAGTTCACATGGAATACTTTCAGTTCATTATTCCTTAGAGTACAATGGTATTCCATCACCAATAGATAGCACAATTTTTTTCAGTCATTCCTCAAATGAAGGGCATCCTCTCATTTTCCAATTTTTTTGCCACTACAAGGAACCTAGCTATAAATAATTTTGTAGAAGTCCTTTTCCTTATTATCTCTTTGAGGTATAACCCCAGCAGTGGTATGGTTCTTTTAAAACCCTTTGGGCATAGTTCCAAATTGCTGTCCAGAATGATTGGATCAATTCACAACTCCATCAGCAATGCATTAATGTCCCAATTTTGTCACATCCCCTCAAACATATATTACTTTCCTTTGCTGCCAGTTTAGCCAATCTGATAGGTGTGAGGTGGTACATCAGAGTTGTTTTGATTTGCATCTCTCTAATTGTAAGAGATTTAGAATACCTTTTCATGTGATTATTGAGAGTTTTGATTTCTTTATCTGAAAACTGCCTAATCATGTCCCTGGCCCATTTATCAATTAGGGAATATCTTGATTTTTTGTACGATTGGTTTAGCTCCTTATGAATCTGAGTAATTATATCTTTGTCAGAGGCTTTTGTTATAAAGGTTTTTCCCCAATTTATTACTTTCCTTCTAGTGTTCATTGCATTGGTTTTGTTTGTAAAAAACCTTTTTAATTTAATGTAATCAAAATTATTTATTTTAATTTTTTTTTGTATTCTCTATCTCTTTCTTGGTTTTAAAATCTTTCCTTTCCCATAGATCTGATTGGTAAACTATTCTACACACACCTAATTTACTCATAGTTTCCTTCTTTCTATTTAAGTCATTCATCCATTCTGAATTTATCTTGGTGTAGGATGTGAGATGTTGATCTAAACTTCATCTCTCCCATACTGTTTTCCAATTCTTCCAGCAGTTTTTGTCAAAAAGTGTTTTTTTCTCCCCAAAGCTGAGATCTTTGGGTTTATCATACACTATCTTGCTGAGGTCATGTACCCCAAATCTATACCACTGATCTTCCCTTCTGTGTCTTACTAGTACCATATTATTTTGATGACCACTTCTTTATAGTACAGTTTAAGATCTGGTACTGGTAGAACCCCAGGCTTCACATTTTTTAAAATTATTTCTCTTGATATTCTTGATCTTTTGTTCTTCCAAATGAACTTTGTTATAATTTTTTTCTAATACAATAAAAAAGTTTCTTGTTAGTTTGATATGCATTGAATATGTAGATTAATTTGGGCAGGATTATTATTATTCCAATTATTTAGATCTAGTTTTAATTACATGGAAAGTGTTTTGTAGTTTTGTATTACCACCTGTGTATTCCCAATAATTTTGATTTCCTCTCTTAGTCCTGCCCTTTCTTCTTTCTTTATTTCCTTCTACAACAGTGTTTTACTTTTAATCAGTTCCCCAGTCCCAACCCTTATATTACTTCCCTTTCTCCCCCTCCCTTCTCATTCCCCTCTTATTTTTCTTTTCACTACTTATGAATAATTTTAACTACTATGATAGTGAATACACTTTTTGAGAGTTACAAATAACATTTTTCCATATAGGAATATAAACAAGTTGACCTTACTGAAGCCCTTAAAAGAAATTTTTATTTCCCCTCTCTTGTTTACCTTTTCATGTTTCTTTTGAGTTTTATATTTGGACATCAAATTTTCTATTTAATTCTAGTTATTTCTTTATAAATACTTGGAAAACTTCTATTTTATTAAATGCCCATGCTTTCCCCTGGAAGTATATAGTCAGCTTTGAAGTGTAGGTGATCCTTGGTTGTAGACCCAATTCTGTTGCCTTTATGAAATCATATTTCAAGACTTATGTCCCGTTAGTGTGGAAGATGCCATATCCTGTGTAATCCTGATTGGTGCACCTTGATATCTGAATTATCTCTTTCTGGATTCTTGCAATATTTTCTCCTTAGCTTGGAAGGTCTTGAATTTGGTAATTATATTCTTGGGGATTGTCTTTTGAGGACTTAATGTAGAGAGTGATATTGGTTCTTTCAATATCTATTTTATCCTCTTGTTTAAGAATATCAGGACAGTTTTCTTTGATAATTTCTTGTATTATTATGTCAAGATTTCTGTTTATTTCTAGGTTTTTAGGTAGGCCTATCATTCTCAATTTGTCTCTCCTCAACCTGTTTTCCAAGATGGAGATCTTTAGCTTCTACTAGCCTAATTCTCATCTTTAAAGATTACTTTTCAGCTATGATCTTTTGATTTTCCGTTTTGGTTAAGTCTATCCTGCTTTTCATGGCTTCCAGACGGTCAATTGTAGTCTCCAATTTGTTTATCATTTTATTTTATTTCTGTGCTTTTTTGTTCCTACTGGGAGATTCTGTCTTTTAAATTGCTATTTTCTTTTTGAACTATTTCCCACTTTCCTTGCCAAGTTTATTCTTTCTTTCTTACTTGTTTTTCTGCCTCCATTCTGATTTCCTGGAGGGCTTGTGACCAATTTTCTTTTTTTTTTTTTTTTGGGGGGGGGCGGGAAAGTTTGGATGTGTTTGCTTATTTGTTGCCCTCTGCTATCTGCTTTGTAGATTGTTGTTTTTCTCTGTAGAATTTATCCACGGTCAAAGTTTTATCTTAATTTTTTTTTTGTGGTTATACTTGTAGTTCTTAGGTGTTGGCGGCCATTGCTATTTTAGTTTTTTCTTCCCTTCCCAGTCAGAAATCTAAATGAGGAGGGAAGTCAGGTTTCCCTATATCAAGCTACAGAGAGGTTTTCACCCTGAACCTGTTTTTTAGTGGGCAACCCATCTCTAACCTATCTCTGAACCCAAGCTCCATGGGACTATCCTGGGGCCTCAAGTCTAAATGCTCTCAGGGGTAAGTCTGTGGTCCCCTCAGCCAGCCCCTGAGAACCTGGAGTTTGCCCCACACTTGCTATTACTGTGGGGCTGGAGGTGGAATGGGGGAGGGGTGATCAGCTAACCCTTTGGTAGGAGAGATTTTGCTCCCTTATAGCATGGAAATGCCCAAACCCTGCCTACCATCAAAGCTGCACCCTCCAGTAGAGTCCCTTCACTCATCTAATTTTGTTGTTTGTTGTTTGTTTTGAGGCATTTTATATTGGTTGGTGATGAGGAGAAGAAGACCCTTGCTTCTACTCTGTGGCCTTAGTCCAGAAGTTGAATAGTAATTTTTTTTAAATGTCTTGTTCCACTTCTTAAAGTTTAAAAAACTCCATTATGAAACTGAAAAGTCATCGTTTATTTCTGGACATCTCATGGTTATCATATTTAATAAATTATATTTGAGCAATTTAGTAAAATTACGCAATTTCCATCATACTTTTTTCTTCAGAATTATTACCCAAATGTATACATGTTTACTCTGAAAGTTGTATAATATTAATATTTATGTGGGCTTTAGTGATCATTTAGACCACTGATATCATATTAAGGATAAAGAAACTAAGGCCACTAACCAAAGGCTCAAATGGCATTCCAAATGGGTAAGAGCTAAACTAGAACTAGAATTGTGGTTTCCTAGATAAGAATTATTTTCATGTCTGAAAAGAAAACAATAAAACTTAATTAATTAATCCAATAAATATTTAAATGATTACAGTGTTCATGACATTATGCATAGAATTATGTCCAACTGTTTTGAAATATAAGCTATGAAGGTATTACAGTCTATTTGTGGACATAAAATCCACACAAAAATTTAACAAATAAAGTATTGACATTATTTTGCAACATACATACCATGATTATTTCTCTACTTCTGATATATCTCCATTCTACAACTCATTAGCTGGGGTTCTATTCATGCTGAGATTCTCAATGTTATATGTGTACAAATATTGTGGATAGGACATATTATTGCTATATTTTATTATAGTTAATAGGCATATACTAATTTCCAATTCTATGTCAGGATATGTTAACATGTTGGTATACATATATATCCTATATATGTATATGTATATATGTATATATATATATATATATATACCATTTTATATAATCTATGCTAGTCAATTAGAAGATGAAGAAAAAATAAAACACTTTCTGGCCTCAAGGTGCATCCAGTCTAGGAATCAATATGCACTCAAGCTTCTTGCTCTTCCACAATCCTGAAGATGCTCAGCAATATGGTGGTAGAAGAGAATTATGATGTTGGTGGGGAGGAGGTAGGCTGCCGATGTTGAAGTTGACTTAGATACTTCTGCAGCTTTGTGATCTTCCATTCATGAAGAAAGTTAGTGGTTTTCAGACTCACCCAGTGTGCCCTAAGACCGTGAGCAAAATTGTTCACAGATAGTTTTTAAAAAAAGAGAGAATAATAAAGCAATATTCCTTTCTCAGAATATAACAAGGCAATCCACTTGAAAGTCAGGAATGTAAGGGAGGTGACTCTTCTTTCTCTTCTGGTGGTAGGAAAGTCAATGGTGACATAAAATGTCACAGAACCATGAAAAGAGCTTGGTTTGTGGTTAGATGTTCCCTCTCCCATTGAAAGTATCAACCACTAAACCACCCTTGTACTGGGTCTTTCCAATAAATATACAGTTATCTCTAAAGTTTTATTGCAGAAAATTTGCTAATTCCAAGAGTAAAACCTCTCGGGGAAGGAATGTCCATTCACTAATTATAACTATTGTCAATATATAATTCTATTTCTTATACTCATTTAGTTGATTAATAATCTACTTTCTTTAATTGATTCTATAATTATTGGTAATTAATACTTTTACTCAGCTTTTCAATCAACTAATAACTGAAAATATCACTATTAACTATTATGAATTATCAAATTTTAGTAATATTAATGATTAAAAGCAAGCTTATTGCAGTTCTCTTTCTAATTCTGCCTTGTAGTCTACCTTGGACATTATCAGGAATGAGCAGATAAAATCTGAATGCATAGAGGACATTTCTTTACCAGTGATGAAAGAAAGGAGAGTGGGATTCTCCTACTAAGGTGCATATTTGAAATGATTTTCAATATTATAATACTATCTCTGTAATTCTGAGCAAGGGAATCAAGTTTAACCAGAGAACTAAGTGTTTAAGAAATCACATCTAACTTTTTTTTAGACCCTTGAAATTCTATAATATGGATATGCACAGCATTAGCTTTTCTTCTGTAGATAGATTTGACGATATGCCTAGGGTTTTTCTTTAGTGACATTCTGACTTGAAAACATTTTTGAAGATTGTATGAAGGACATTTTTCTTATAGCAGGTGTAATAAGACAGGAACCATATGGGAATATAGCACAGAGTGACAGCTGCATATGGCACTTCTCTTGAAATACTCTTTATAGAGGTCACAAGATACCACCCTATAATGATAGCTGCCTACAACATCTGCTTACAACACTTGTTAACTTAGAGTCTGGTGATGATGGTGTTTCAGGGCTGTTTAGGAGTTAAGTGGTCTGGAGATGCTGAGGTAGGAATACCAGGAGAACACATAAGTTGTTACTGGTTTGGAATAATAAGTTCATCCAGAAGCTGTTGGTTGGGATTTTGAGGGTCAGCTACATCAACAAGTGAACCTGATAACTGTAGAAAGTCATTCTCTGAAAGAAAAAAAATGAACCTAATAGAGAGACTGGAAAAAGGGATTTGTCAATCCTATTAAGCGCTGGCTCTACAGAATCAGTTAGCATCCCCAAAAGGTGGCAAGGAAAATGACACAGACACAATTGGGAGTCAGGAGGACTAGAGCCACTGATAGCAACGGAAGCACTTTACTGAAAGTTACATCTAACAAGCTGGGGATTTTGCATGAGTTTCAACTTACACAATGAGAGTAAATAATTAATAAAGTGGCATGTGATATTGTTTACCTCATTGAATCTAAACAATAATTTCTATATGTCATAAATCAACATATAATAACCTAGCTTAGATTACCAAGAAAAAAAGGCATACATCAGTTATTTTGAAGGGTGAGAGGGAGGAGGAAGTTTATGGCAACAGATCTCAGAAGTCATAAAGTAGACTTTAGCTACTTTACGACTTCAGCCTTGTTGAGGGTCTTAAGTTTTTTGCCTTCCATGTCTCCAGAGCTTGTTCAATAGAGTCTCAGGCTTTGCCCTCCTACATATGCTTCCTTACTATTTAAATTAGAGAAACAAGCATGAATAGAAAAAATGTTGATTTCAATTTTTCCTTTCTGAGGTGGAAGCAGGGTATAGATGTTTGGGTCTGTTGTGATAAGAATTTTATTTAGTTTACCCTGTGTCTTTAGGAGCAGGTTTTAGGTCAGAGAAAGGTTTTTTGTTTGTTTGTTTGTTTTTTAACTTTATCGCTGTCCTCTTTAAGAGAGATGACAGACCGAGTTTGCTGTGATCATTTTAAGAGGCCTACCATAAAAAGGAGCTGCCTTAGAAGTTCTGGATCCAGACTCTTGACTTCTGGAGGAGCATGTTTCTGGGGCATTCTCTGAGAAGAAAGAAGATCCTTAGTGACTTTTAGGGTATTAATTTTAGAGTTAAGATAAAAATCCTGAGATAAGAGGAAGAGTGTTGACTGAGAGCTTTTCTCCTCTGAACTCGAGGAGTAGCTGGAGAACAGTTTTGTCAATGAAAGTGACAACCACTTTGGAGTGAAGGGAGACTAACTGTCAGTGGTTCTTCTCTGACTTCAGAGAGAGAGACACTGCTTCAACTTCTCTCTGAAGATTATATATGTCACTTCAGGAGTTTATTATATAATTGAAGTTTATCATTTTAGTATAGCTTAGTTAGATAGAATATTATTATTTCAAATAACTGAATGTAGTTCAGTGTAGTGCCTACCTAAGTAGACAAAGAAGAAACTGCAAATAAAGCAGCCAACTTGTGAGGGTTTTATTCAGACAAACTTCGTATTAGGTAAGTAGTTTTTCTACCTATTCCTAACTCCTAGTGTCCTGCCTACAATTTTCTCCCCCTACCTCTTCCCATAGAACAAAATAAATTAGAGTTGCATTAAACTGCATCCAGCCCTCCAGCCACCACCTGTGACTCAGTTTAACCACTGATAACTTTAGTTATTATAACAGCTAAACTACCCAACTGGCTATAAACATTGAAAGCCAATATAAGATCAATTATACCTATCACAGGTCTGAATACCAGGGACTGGGAGTATGTACTGGAAGAATGACAAGAAAAGCTGCTGTATAAGGGAATGATATGATCAATTACAGATGCAATGGATGGTGCTCTTCATAATAGTTGAGCTGGGGTTGAAACAAAGGGTGTGGTAGCCACTTATTAATATAAAATTGGGTAATTTTTTTTAATTTAATTTTTAATTTTTTTAGAAGTGGCTTAGTTAAGATTGTTCAGTCTTCAGGAAGCTTGTTACCTCCAGGAATTGTTCTGCCATGTGAACTGTTGGTTTTTTTTTTTGCTTTTCCCCAAGTCATGGGTTTCTTCGCTTGGGTCCTCAGTGTGGTCATTTGCGTTTTCTATACTTCATTGTTCCCGAGGGTTCTCTACTGCATCTGCCTTCTGCTCTGTCTTGATGGACCGGCTGTAGATCCAGGATTTTTTTTTTGTTTCTACTCTGGTTGAGAGACTTTAGTTCTTCAAACTATAGCACTTCAGGATTTCATAGTTGAGTAAGCATCAGCAGGTAAGATTGTAGAGTTCAGCTTCATGAGAAAGTCCTAATGAGACAACACTAAGTAATTTATATTAATTTTTCAATTTAAAGTTTCATTTTATTTTAAATTTTTGAATATTTCTCTCTCATTTCCTCCTAATGAGATAGCCTTTAAAATAAAAAAAAAAATCAAAAGAAAATACCTTTTACATTATGTCTTTGAAGTGATTCTAAGGATCATTTCCAAAGGAGAGAAAAGTATGGGCTAGGGCCTAGGCAATTGAGTTTATGTGACTTGTCCCAGGTCAAACAGATAGGAATTGTCTGAGATCAAATTTGAAAGCAGGACCTCTCATCTTCAGGCCTAGCTTTCTATTCACTCTTCTATTTAGACATCTCAATTAAAATTTTGATGATGTCTTAGATTAGAAAAGAAGTAACAATATTTTCACAAAAGAGAAAATATTTTGTTTACCTGATTTTAAAAATGAAATCCATTTGCAGTTAGATGACAATACTAATAAGCTTCATGTTTTAACATAGGAAAATTTTGGGGTGCAATTTTAATTTTAAAATGATGATATTAAATTGGTTATTTTCTATATGTCAAATAAAAAAAAACTTCTAAATGAGAGAGCAGCTTTGTTCAATTGAATTGACTATAGGATTTACTCTTAAATGTTAGCTTTTGGGCAGGATATCTGCCAAATTAATCCTTTCCAGTTTTATATTTTAACCTTGCCATTGCTTTTAAATGTCATTTCTTTGAAGAAAAAAATAAAAGTTCCTTACACTTCAGCAACATCAAAATATATTTTTCAAACTTTTCACAATCCGGAAATTATTTCACTCTTAATCATTGCAGTTGCTCACTGTTAGTGTATTCCTTATCCTTCAATTAACTTTAGTCTTTCTTCTCTCATCCCTACTTGCTCAAATTATCCAAAACACAGGCAATCTTCCCTCCCCAAATTCTATCCAACAGGTAGAGGGAAGATTTTCTATATCCTAGAGAGCAATGTGATTTCTTTATTTTGAACACAATGTTATTTAGCATCCTTATTCTTAATCTCTTCTATTACAGTAATAATGCAATCACAAAATTAAACCATAATTCTTATTGAGCCTTTAAATACCTAATATGGTAAAAGGAAAATAATCATCCCGATAATTAATTCAATGCCATTAACTTGAACATGGAGGGGACTTTTCTAAATAGGCTTTTACAACATTTTAGAAAAAAATTCACATGATTAGAGTGAGAAATATATTTTTCAACTAAAAAACTTACAGTTACAATGCTATGTTTAATGATTGGCTAGATTTAACTAAAATCATATTTTCTCTAAGAAGACCATTTTCAATTAGATAGCTATCCAAATCAACATTTGAATACACACTGAAGCATAGGACATTGAATTTGCCTTGGAGTGATTATTGAGCAATTCAGCAATTTGGAAGAACTCAGAGATCAGACAAAGTTACTAATCTAAAATATATTCCAAATATCTGAATGAATAGAAAACAAATATTGTATTTAGAATTTCAAAAATCTGGAGAGTTTGGGATATCTAAATATGTTGACCAAAGAGGAATGCACTTTAGAGATTTGGTCAGGTTCAACTTTGATAACAAATATGCTAGAAATGCTTTGGAAATTGCAATTAGGATGCAGCAATATCACTACTATGTCTATATCTCAAAGAAGTGAAAGATGGGGGAAATGACCTACTTGTATAAAAATGTTTATAGCAATTTTTTATGGTGGCAAAGAATTGGCCATTGAAGGGACATCCATCAGATGGGGAATGAATGAACAAATTATGGTAAATTGTTATAATATTGTTAGGAAAGAAATGATGAACAAGATAATTACAAAAAGCCAAAAAAACATGGAAAAATTTATATGAAGTGATTCAAAGTGAAGTGAACAGAATCAGGAAAAAGTTGTATACAGTAACAGCAATAATGTATGATGTTCAGCTGTTAATGACTTAACTGTTATCAGCAATGCAAGGATCCAATACAAGTATAAGGGATTCATGATGAAAAGTTTATACATTTTTATAGAATGAACTGATAGTATTGATGAAGATTGAATCATACCATTCTTCACTTTATTTCCTCCATGAATTTTTATCTAGTTTAAGAGATATGTGTATTCCTTCAGAGCATGATGAATATAGAAGTATCTATTGCATGAAAGAATATGGATCACAAATTTTCAGAATATAATTACGGACAATTGTTCAGACATATAATCTTAAAAAAATTGACAACTTAAGAAAACTGCCATGAAATACTTTGTGAACTTAATTCCCCAATAGTCTCAGCACTTCCTGACTAAACAGGAGAATTCTTCAAAGATGTCCAACAAGGAATGGGACTTATAAATATGGAAGACCATTTTGTAATTTCAAATCTTGATAAACATTTTCAAGAACAATGAAAAATTCCTGAATCATATTTGGGTATAGAGGAATACCAGAACAATATCTCCCTTCAGCATTTTCATGGGAAATGCCAGAAAGAATGATAAATATGATTTGAGTATCTTTATCACTGAAAATAAGTATTATTTTAAAATTACTATATTGGTGAAAGAATTGAACCCCTAAAAAGAGCTTTTCTTGTGTAACAATTAAAATTAAGTAGTCTGAGTCACAAAGAACTGAGCATAATCAATTTATTCATAATATGTGAATTAAAAAAATAGAACCTTTGCTATACCAACAACACTAAGACCTTAAATGGTCTTTAATAATTATACAATATCTTTTATAGTTTGGGGGAGTATAGAAAATAGGAAATCTGACATCATAGATGGAAAAAAATATGATTGTATGACAATTGGAAATGAGGACTAGCCACAGTGACTTTCTTCTTTCCTGTGATTAAGTAGTGTTCACTGTTTGAGTTCATCTGAATATGCAAGGAAAGAGATAGCAAACTAGACATCCTTGAAGGATAGCTTGGGTCTTTAAAGATATTAGATCAGACTCCCTGTTGTCTACCTGCCTCCTTCAAGGGTAACTTTTACTTGACACAAGAATAGAACAGTGATTAAGAGATGACCTGGGTGTCAAAAAAAAATACTACAGGAGAGCTACATTTCTGAACATAGTTCAGAGATAAACATCATAGCAAGCAAATACATGACAAAATCTTGACTATAAAATAGGATCAATAAAAAATGCAATCAAGCTGATTATTTCACTTATAGTTTACAGATCAAATACTGGAAAACAAATTGTTACAGATTTTGGCTAATCTGAAAAAAGAAATATAATAAACTAATTTCAGATGATGCACTGGCATTTAGATAATTATAATTCATCAACAGATATAAATATTCATGCATATTGGGGAGGCAAATGCAAAACAGCAAACTTGGAAATAGTTAAGTAGGTCTTTGCTGCCACACCTATTATGTGTCTGTGGTTCAGTAATGAGCATTTGCACAAAAGTTGAAGACGTTATAGCATCCATCAGTGACACAAATGAAGATGTAGATTTTTGGGCTGCAGAGAATGGACAACAGATTGTACATTTGATCATTCCCTACAAATTGGGTCTCTATAAATATTCTCTTGATATAAAACCAGTCTCAGCAGCTTGTAGTCAGTCAGAAGTAGATGTAGAGCAGTATCACTGATACAGTATCAATATTTTGAACAACATGTAAAAGAACCATTTGCAGATTATGACATAAGTATTTCTGGAAAACCTATCCAACATAATATTTGCAGAAAAATTAGGGACATATCCAAATAATGTTTTAATTTCATTATCTCTGGTAATATTTTGGGAATGAGAAGATGCCCTGGAAAAGATTTCCAAAATCAGATTAAGTAGTGCTGTTGGAGGTGTAAATATTATTTGTTATGTAGTTTTTTTCTCTATTTCTTAACTTCCTATTTGCCTTGAGTTTGGGCAAGCAGTAGTGTCATAAGAAAATTCATGAACTTTTTGAGGCTTTGTTATTATCTCTTTAACTAAGAATAAAATTTATGTGAAAATAGGTGGCTTTGTGCTTGATTTTGTCCTTTAGCACTCAAGATTAAATAGGATATTCATATAATATCTAGGGAAAAAACTCCAAGCATGCATGTTTATTTTGAGTTTATAAAAAGAGAAAATGTAATTTTTTTTTTCTTTTCAATGTATAAAACAGGTTTAGGAATAAAAATTAAGTAGAAATAATTCCACATCATTCATCTAAGTTCTTTCCCATTTTTGTTTTGAAATTGTATATTTTTGAAATAATATCATGAATAAGAACCCAGCAAAGTCAGAGTGGAAAGAAACAAAATGGTACATACAACTTTGGTTACTCAATTTTAAAGGCTTTACGTCCAAATGTTTCTTCTATTTTCTCTTTCTCTGGGGCAATAAGTCCACCACAAAATGCCCTTTTAAAATATTTATTCATTTATTTGTTTGTTTGTTTATTTATTTAGGATGTTTTCCCATAGTTATTTGATTCATGATTTTTTCCCATTCCTCTTCCTTCCCCCATCCAAAACCTGACAAGCAATTCCACTGGGTTACACATGTATCATTGATCAAAACCTATTTCCATGTTATTCATATTTGCAGTAGAGTGATCCTTTAACATCCAAACCCTAATCATATCCCCATAGAACCATGTAATAAATCATATATTTTTCTATTGTATTTCTACTCCTGCAGTTTCTTCTCTGGATGTCAATAGCGTTCTTTCTCATAAGTACCATGGTGTTGTGCTGGATCATTGCATTGCTAATACTAGAAAAGTATATTACATTTTATTGTACCACAGTGTATCAGAATGTTCTCCACGTTCTGCTCTTTTCACTCTTCATCAATTCTTGGAGGTCTTTCCAGTTCATATAGAAATCTTCTAGTTCATTATTCCATTCAGCACAATAGTATTCCATTACCATCAGGTAGCACAAATTTTTCAGCCATTACCCAATTGATGGACACCATTCATTTTTCAAATTTTTTTTTTGCCTCCACAAAAAGCATGACAATAAATATTTTGTACAAGGATTTTTTCCTATTATTTCTTTGGGGTACAAGTCCAACAGTGGTATAGCTGGATCAAAAGGAAGGCGATCTTTTAAATCCCTTTGAACAAATTACCCTCCAGAATGATTGAACCTTTCACAATTCACAACTCCACTAGCAATGTATTAGTGTCCCAATTTTTCCACACCCCCTCCAACATTTATCACTTTCCTTGTCTGCCATATTGGCCAATCTTCAGAGTTGTTTTTATTTCCATTTCTCTAATCATAAGGGATTTAGAACACTTTTTAATGTGATTATTGATAGTTTTTATTTCTTCATCTGAGAACTGCCTATTCATATCACTTGACTATTTGTCAATTATAGGATGCCTTCATTTTTTGTAAATTTGACTTGGTTCTTTACATATTTTGGAAATTAAACCTTTGTCAGAGTGTTTTGTTATAAAGATTTTTTTTCCCTCAGTTTGTTGCTTTCCTTCTAATTTTGGTTACATTGTCCTTGTTTGTACAAAACCTTTTTAATTCGATGTAATCAAAATCCTTCCTTTTACATTTTGTAATGTTCCCTCTCTCTTGGTTGGTCTTAAATCCCTTCCTTTCCCACAGATCTCACATGTATACTATTCTATGTCACCTCATTTATTTATGATTTCACTCTTTATATTAAAGTCATTTACCTGTTTTGAATTTGTCTTTGGTATAGAGTGTTAGATGTTGATCTAAATCTAATTTTCCCCTACTTTTTTCCAGTTTTCCCAGTAGTTTTTGTCAAATAGCTAGTTCTTGTTCCAGAAACGGGGATCTTTGGGTTTATTGAACTCTAGCTTCCTAAGGTCATTTGCCCCTACTGTATTCCATTGATCTCCCTTCTGTCTTTTAGCTGGTATCATATTGTTTTGATGACTACTGCTTTATTGTAGAGTTTAAGATGTGGTACTGTTAGGCCCTCATTCTTTACATTTTTCATTATTTCCCTTGATATTCTTGATCTCTTCTTCTTCCAGGTAAACTTTGTTATATTTTTTCTAATTCTATAAATTTTTTTGTTTGATTAATAGGTATAGCACTGAATATGTAGATTATTTTGGGTAGGATTGTCATTTTTATTATATTAGTTTGTCCTACTCATGAGCAAATAATGTTTTTGAAGTTATCTAGATCTAGTTTTAATTGTGTGAAAAGTGTTTTGTAGATGTGATCATATAATTCCCATATTTGTCTTGGCAGATAGATTCCTAAATATTTTATATTGTCTAGGGCAGTGATGGGCAACCTTTTTAAAGAGGGGGCCAAAGGAAAGGAAATGCTCATCTGTGTAAGGGGGGAAAAGGTTTTTATGGGTTCAATATATTAAAAGATGGTCACCAGAGGATTGAACTATTATCAATACTCAATTAAGAACAATCTCAAGTCAAAATTAATTTTATGGAAGTTTATTTACAATTAAGAGGAGAGAGAGGAAATGAGGAAATAAGAATCTAACCTAGTAGGTAATTTACTATGATCCTTTAATTAATCCAAGTAGATCTAATTAACCCTCTGCCAAGTCAGAGGACCAGAGGTCCAGAAGTGAATGAAGAAAAGATATTGAAGCAGTCTCACCAAGGTCTCAGAATTTCAGCCAGCACTCCTCCACAGACCAGAACAACTCCTTCATTAGCAGCACTCTTCACCAGAAGCTCTCTCACTCACTCAACTCCCTCCTTTTAAAGGGGTCCCTTATGTGTCACTTCCTGACCCTCCTTCCTAATTTGCATGTCCAATCACAATAGGCAATTTTCATAGTACTGCCTAGGGGGCAGTCAGTTGATTCTGATTCATCACCCACTCTAGCACACGTGGATTATGGACCTCCCAGAATTAGAGGTGTTCTCACCTTTGGTGATTAAATCTAAAGATGGGCAATGTAGACTTAATCTAATTATCACATCTGTCAGTCTGTTTCTAAGGCAACTCTTTTGAAGTTACATTTTGTTGTATCCTACTCATTGTATTCATCAGATTAGGAATAATGTCCTGAGGCTGGATAGAACATTTCAGGGGGCCACATCTGGTCCAGAGGCTGTAGTTTGCCAATCACTTATCTAGTCAATTTATATTTTTGTAAATATTCATTAACTTTACCTAGATTGTAAATATTTTTGCCATATAATTAGGCAAAATAGTTCTTAATAATTAACTTAATTACTTCTTCATTAGAGGTGAGATCACCCTTTTCATATTTAATACTGTTAATTTGATTCTCTTCTTTCTTTTTTCATTAGATTAACCAGTACTTTATCTATTTTATTTGTTTTTTTCTAAGTACCAGCTTTTAGTCTTATTTATTATTTCAATAGTTCTTTTACTTTTAATTTGATTAATATTTCCTTTAATTTTTAGGATTTCCAAATTAATTACCATCTGAGGATTTTTAATTTGTTCTTTTTCTAATTTTAAGTTGCATTCCCAATTCACTGATCTCTTCCTTCTTGATTTTGTGACTTTTAGAACTCAGTTTTAAATTTTCCCTTGAGTACTGCTTTGGCTGTATCCTACTGGTTTTGATATGATGTCTCCTCATTGTCATTCTCTTTAATGAAGTTTTGTAATTGTTTTTTGATTTCATTCATTTCCCTTACACCTTATTCTCTCAGTGCAACCTTCTATTTTAGCCCTTGATTGATTTTTTATGGATCATTCATATGGGTACATATCATATCATATATACAAGTCATTCCATACAATCACATTTACATGCACATCTTATCATCATATACATCATATCAACATAGTCAGCTTACTTATCCAGCCTCTTTCTAAGTAAATTCCTTCTCTCTTCTCTACTAATAAGAGTAATTTTTGAGAATTACATAAATCCTTTTTCAATGTAGATGTACAAACCTTTTGATGTTAATGAGTTTTTTCTTTCTTATTTACCTCTTTGGACTTCTCTTGTGTCTCATATTTGGCCTTAAAATGTTTTGTTTAGGTCTGCTTCATTCCTCAGCAATACTTGGAAATCTTCTATGAAATTTAATGCTCATTTTTCCCTGAAAGAATATACTCAGTTTTGCTAGATAGGTGACTTTAGGTTGTAAGCCCAAATCTTTTGCCATCCTAAATATCATATTCCATGCATTTTGATTCTTTAATGTAGCTTCTGCTAGGTCTTGTGTGATCCTAATTGTAGCTCCATGGTATTTTCATGGTCTCTTTCTGGCGGTTAGAAGTATTTTCTCTTTAGTTTGGTGGCTCTTGAATTTAGCTATTATATTCCTGGATATTGTCATGTGAGGATTTCTTTCTGTAGGTGATCTTTAAATTCTTTAAAATTCAATTTTATTTTCTTGCTCTAGGATCTCTGGTAGTTATCTTTGATAGTTTCTCATCATATTATATCCAAGGTTTTTTTGTTTTCATCATGGCCTTCAGTTAGTCCAATAATTTTCATATTATCTCTCCTAGATCTATTTTTTAAACCCTTGTACTTCGGTGTATTGCCTCATAGGTGGAAGAGTGGTAAGGGTGGGCAATGGGGGTCAAGTGACTTGCCCAGGGTCACACAGCTGGGAAGTGGCTGAGGCCGGGTTTGAACCTAGGACCTCCTGTCTCTAAGCCTGACTCTCACTCCACTGAGCTAACCAGCTGCCCTCCTAGATCTATTTTTGATGTCAGTTGTTTTTTTCAATAAGATAGTTCATATTTTCCCTCTATTTTTCATCCCTTTGATTCTGAATTTTTGTATCTTGATTTCTCATGGAATCATTATTTTCTGGATGGTCAATTCTGATTTTTAAGCCTGATTTTCCCATCAGCTTTTAGTTCTCTATTTTCAATTGGTCCATTTCTTCTTCTATTACTTTCATTTCCCCTTACATCACTTTCCTTTCTTCTTGCATCACTTTCCTTTCTCTTTCCCACTTTTCCTCTGCTTCCTTTAATTGGTTTTTAAAGTATTTTTGAGCTCTTAAGGAATTTGTGTCAAATACACATTTTTCTTTTAGATTTTGCATGCTTTGCCTTTGCTTTCACTGTCCCTTTCCCTGTCTGTACCAATTCTCTTTGTCTCCATAAAAATTCATTGGAGTTAGATGCTTTTTTTGTTGTTAGCTCATTTTTCCTGTTTAATTATAGGTAGGCTCTTTTTTCTGGCAAGTTGGATTGTACTCTTAATCTTCAATACTTGCTTGATGTTATTCTCAGCTTATTATCTCTGTCTGAGAGCTTAGAGCTCTAGAAGTCCACTCCCCTTGCTGATTCAATTGACCCTTCATATGCTGTTGGCTTAAAAACTTGACTTCGCTGGAAAATGAGCTTTTGATTTCACTCTGACCTTGATCTGGTCAGAGGCTGATCAAATTTTAGACCCAGGTTTACTCTCAAATTTTTGGTCTTCCTGTGTACTTAATCCAATCAGGCACACCCTTGATTGCCCTGTCTTGGAGCTCTGCCCTGAGCTTTAGGTAGAATGATTATTACTTAGTACTTACTACTATCAGCCACCCCAGACTGTGTACTATGTCCTTATCCCAAACCTAGCTTAGAAATCCTGGCTTCACTCTGGGCCATATCTGCTCATTTCAGCCAAGACTGCCCTGGGCTGGGACTCTGCGCTTCTACACAGGTTTGAAATTACAAGAGGTGTGGGTTGAGTAGTATAACTATTTTCCCATGCAGGACCTCATAGTCTGAATGTAAGCTTTAGCTTAGGTTCTGAACATGGAGCAGCAGATGTGGGGTGGGGGCATATGGCTTGTCTTGTATTGTTCTTCCTTCCTTGCTACAGCCTTTTGCTGGCTTTGCTTTCCTCTCACCTCAGTTCCCCATATAATCTCTGTCTACCTTTGGGTTTTTCTTTTCTTGAATGTTGTTTTACTCTGTCTCCTCGCTGGTTCTTTCACACTTGTATTCCTTTAGAGGTAACATTTTAATCTTGGTCAGAAAGGATTCTCTTGGTGATACTTAGCAGCTCTGATTCACCCCTCCATCTTGGCTCTTCCCCTGGAAGTCAATAGGTCCTTTCTTATGATAAAGTCTTAAATTTAAAATTTTCATTTTAATATGTTAATAAAATTCACTGCCAAATAAATCAAAATGTATTTTTCTCAAGATGGTATTCTTCTTTAATTAGAAATGGTTATGAAAACAATATAATTGATCCCTATCTTGTGAAAAAACTACTTATTTTTATTTTGTTAATATATTTTAATTTGTCACTTTTAAGATGAAACTTTACTTGAGCTATAAAGTAGATGATTGGGAAAACACTTGAGACTTCTTTTATATGTTCTGTTTGTTTCTCAATAACTTGAATAGTATTAAACAATTTGAAAGGCATTTATAGACTTCATCAAAAGTTGTTTAGAATTCCAATTTAGAATATGTGAATTGTCACTCATGTATAATATGAATTAATTTTGCTTCACCTATAATAATAAATATTTATAATGATTTAGGTATAATGTCACTCTCACTCTTCATATCTCTCTCAAACTTTCCCTCTCTATCTCTCTCACTCACTCTTTCTGTCTCATTCTCTCCTTGTATAGGTTGAACTATTGAAAAAATTTTGAGATTATATAAATCTGTTCAGCAAGTTACAAAACACCCAAATCTTGCTAATGTCAAGTAAAAATTATTATACTATTAAAATGCACATAGATAACTAACTATGAAATACACACAACATAAATTCAAAATGATTGGAAGTAGAGAGAGTTGAGCATTACAATTTGAAAGAATTAGGAAGAGCCTCATATAGTGATACTAAAAGTGATCCTTGAAGGGGGAAAGGAATTCCAAAGGATGAATCACCATTAAGGGAAGTTTGTTCGAATGCAATTAGGAGAAAGGTGAAATATTATTTAAGGAATAGAGTAAGTAAACTTGGTTGTCTGGAATGTAAAGTATGTGTAATGCTAAATGTTATGTATTTTGACTCTTTTTAGTTCAAGATTTGTTCCTACAATAAGACACATTTCTCCATAGTATTTTAAAGTAAAAATGAATGTTTATTATTATTATGCTAAGTTCTAGTAATTTGGCTTGCCACAGAAAACATAAATAAATATAAAGATGAGAGCAATACCAGCAATAAGAAGAGAGATAGAAAAGAAAGAAAATACTCTATCAGGGGAAGCACCAATACTTGAATATTCCAGCTGGGGAATTCCATGATACAGCATTCAGGGTCCCACCAGAAAAATCTCAGACAGAATGTCCTATTCATGGGTGAGATTCCAGAGTCTACTTTCCAGAAGAGGATTCTTATTGGTCCTCAAAGAAAGAAGGCTTTTTGTCAACTGTATTTTGCATAACCGCTTTCAGGGCCTATATGACCTGGCCAGGCTCCTGAGTTCCAAGAAACAGTTGGAATAGATATTTCTCAAAATTATCTCAAATAGATATATCTCAAAAATTAATCAAAACTCATAAAGAAAACACAGAAGGATGTTTATCTATTGGTAGCCACAGAGACCTGGGAATCTACTGAGAGCTCTGGTCAAAAGCCCAAAGCAGATCAAGTATCTTCTGGTAAATATGAGGCCTATGGTATAAAACAGGAGAAACATTAAAATTTATTTTAACCCTTCAGTATGTCAAGAGGAAGTTATTATATATGAAATTCTGGGAGGGCAGAGACACATATGGTTTTTAGTGGATTAAAAGATTCTTGTTCCTTGGAAGGAAAACTATACCAAACCCGGATGCTATACTAAAAAGGAGACATTGCCTTTCCAAAAATGGCCCAAATATTGAAAACTATGATTTTTCCCATAGTTATGTGTGGCTGTGAGTTGGACTATAGAGAAAGCTTAGTAATCCAGAATCAGTGGCTTATAATTGTGATTCTGGAAAATATCTTTTAAATTCTCTTAAATAGAAAGGTTATCAAATCAGTCAATATTGAAAAATTAATTTCAGATTATTCATTAGAAGAAAAAATACTAAAACAGAAATTCAAATGCTTTGGCCATTTAATGTCAAGACTCATTGTAAAAGAACCTAATTTTGGGAAAGATTGAAGGCAAAAGAAGTAGGGGATAGCAACGTTGGAGATGGAAAGATTGTGTCATGAAAGCAATGGACTTGTCTTTGGACTTTATATGTGAGTTAGTGGAGGACAGAGGGGCTTGGTATTTTATTGTACGTAAGACCATAAAGAGAATGACACAACAGCAATGAAGGCTTGAAAAGGATAAATATGATATTTAAAGGAGAAATAGGAACAAGAGTATCTTCAGTTCAACAACAAGACTGTGGATGGTGTGTGGGAATTTCCATAGTAGATGCATTCAAAATTGTTAGATGTCAATTCCTTTGGGTACTGTGGTTTCTGAGCATGTCAGTATATGCCCTCATTAATGTCCAGAGGACTGGGACATAGTGGCCAAGGGAAAAAAAACACTAGGGGCTAGAACGTCATTCCAAGATGATTAGAGGATGGGTGAGAGTAATACAGGAGTATTCTCTCACAACATGACCAATATGGAGATATATTTTACAAGATCATACAAAAGTAATCTAGGTCAAATTGCTTACCATCTTACCATCTCAAAGACAGGGGAGTGAAAATTAGGAGAAAAATTTAAATATTCTAATTTCAGAAAATGTATATAAAAAGATAGTTATTACATGCAATTCAGAAAAGAAAATATTAAAATTTTAAAATCCAGCCTAAGATACTTCTTATCTGTTCATTTTGAAGAAGACAAACGAAACTACAAAATCATGTCTTGACTTGTGAGTTAATTGGATTTAAGTGAAGCAGAGTTGCACTAAATTATCAGCCTCATTGTCTCTTCCAAAATCATCAAAGTCCAATGGGAAGACACAGGTGAGAACTTGCTGTCTGATGGACATGGACATCAAAGAAGGAAAACAGCTTTCAAAGGGGGTTGGGAAGAGGTACTAGTCTTTCCTGAATATCAAATTCACCTCTCACATACTTAACAGCTTTGTAACTGTATACAAATCATGTAACTATCTGCCTAATTTTCAGTTGTAAAATTGTGATAATAATAGCATCTAGCTCATAGGGTTGTTATAAGGATAAAACAAAATATTTGTAGAGTGCTTAGGACACAGTCTGGCACTTAAGTACACACTCAGTAAATGTGTCCCACCTTACCTTTTGCCTTATTTGTCCTAAATAGTAGAAATAAAGGAATATTGGGTCCATGAAATTGCCACTACAGATTTCATTGTTCCCAAGCATCTCACCCACAAAAATCACATAACCAGTCTCCTTACATGTGGAGTCATCCTGCTCTAATCCATCCCCTATAAGTTGCTTCATGCATATTTCTAGACAACAATTCTGAACACATCACTCCTCTGGCTCAAGAATTGCCTTTAAGTTGAAATTCATATTTATCCATGTGGAATTTAAATTCCTTCTAAATCTGAGTACAGATTATCTTTCTGGTATAGTTACACTTTACTGTTCTTCACAAATGGTATTATCTAGTCAAATTAGCATGCTGGCTATTCTCTATACTTAATAATCCATCTCTAATCTTCCTGAAGTCTCTCTTTTAATGTTAGTGTATTCTCTTTCCACATTTATGTCTCTTAGAAGTCCTAATGCCTTTTAGGCTCAGTTCAAGTTTCAACTACTTCAAAAGGTTTTTCTTGATTCCTCAATTGTCAGTTCTTATGCATCCCTCATTTGTAATTCACTTTATATTTTTATATGCCCTATTTGGTTATCTATACTATATTGGATATTCATTTAGTAAAATGATGAGTTTCTGAAGGCTTGAATTGTCATATTTTCATATTTGTCTCCTAAGATCCTATATAGTTTTAAGTGCAAAAAATATTCTTTCTACTTAGTAGATTTAGAATGAAAACTTTATCTTATACTGAGAATCACCTGAGCAAAAGTGGATGTGTGGATCTGGATCTAGAGTCAGGAAAATCTGAGTTCAAATACTGCTTTGCATACTTACTAGCTGGGCAAGCCACTTTGACTTAATTTCCTCATCTGTAAAACCACTTAGGCCTCATAGTTATTGTGTTCATAAAATGGGATAACATCTGTAAAGTGTTTTGCAAACTCAAAAACACACTATATAAATGCTAGTATTTGTTTCTATTAGATTATAACTTAAGCACTTTGAGGTCCCATGAATTCCACAATGTAGGTACTCCCACTATCTTTTTCACATTTAATGAATATTTTAACATTTAATGAATGTTCATGACTTATTATTTTATTATTATTATTCCTATTGACTCCCAGAGGAGCATAGGGCTGCAACCATCTCATGTCAACGGACTCTGTTCTGGGCAATTTCCCCCAACTGGGCCCATGTCACTCCGACGGTCCCTGTCTCGTTCTCGGCATATCTCCGCCAGGTCTGCCATCTGATGTCCAAGATGTGACACAGGCACCCATCAACAAAGACCTGGAGTTTGTTGGCTTTTGCCAGCATGCGTCATGGACTCTGTTGGAGAACAATCTTCCAGACTAGGCGATCGTTGGTTTTGTTGGTTTAATGAGGTTGCAGTTTCTTTAGCAAGTAAGATTTGACTTACTTACCTGAAAATAAATTAAACCACAAAACATCATCTGTAGTAGTCTAGTGATGGTATCCCCAATTTAGCTAGGTTGATCTCCAGGAAAAAAATATTGTCCATTCCAGATGCCTACTAGACATTCTCTACCACATATTGACCTGCTAGAACATTTGTTCTGTCCTATCCATTCCTAATTAAATTTTCTCCTCTGAGGTACACTGAGGCATCAGTAAAGTTCTGTCTAATTGAATAGATATAGCCTATTGCACAGTTACTAAGGAGAAATAAATAAATAAAAGCGACATCATTTAAGTTGTAATTACCACATTTTTTCTTTGCTCTGATAATTAGACTTATAAATAAGCCAAATGGGCATTAAAATAATATGAAATAGAGCTCTTGAAATGAATATAATTAATATGATTTTATCTTTTGGATCTATCAAATCTCTGAAAAGATAAATCTGAAAAAAACTCAAATGTTGGAAAATCACTAAACAGAATATTTTGCTGTATTCCATATATTTCAGTTATTTTAAAATATTTATTACATTAAAACAGTCCTTAATATAAAGGTCCTAATAAGAATGGGAACCACTATGTCCTTTACATATATGAATAGGCCTATGCCTATACCTATACCTGTGCAAACATACATACACATAAAGCAACCATCTAATTTTATATAAAAGGTAAAAACATAATCCAATTACTGGCAAATGTGTCAGCATATCATGTATATTAACTTCCAAAATTGGTTGTACCTACTTAAAATCTAATGCAATATAATAGTATCTTGGTATTAACTTGAAAATCATGTAGGAAGTTAACATCAAACATTGCAACAAAACACTTAGCAGATAATTCAAAACATCCTCCATTATTATTTCTTGTGTTATTATTGTAATGTAGAAGAAGTAATTATATTGGTGTTATTAGCACTTTGAATCAAATTACAATTAATTAAAAACAGATTTAAAAAAATATTCCAATCAAAAAAAAAAACTTGATCATGTGTTATTTTATGTGAGTTGAGATTAAATGACCCTCTGCACCCTTTTAACTAGTGAAAGTGCTCAGGAACTCTCCTCATAGAACTTTAGACTGTAGCCTATGACTGTTAAGCACCTTAGAATGATGACCAACTGCCCACTTCCAGTCTTACTGAGTAAATCTACCAGTTCACTTCCTGTTCTTTCCTCAACCCAGAATAAACATCTATGGGTTGCCAAATGAAATAAGTAACTTGGGAATAGGTAGGGGATTAGAAAGAGAAACACAAGTAGAGCAGGGTAGAACTAGTCCCTCACTGACTTGAAATAGTAACACACTCTCACAAACTTTGCTGGGGAAATAACAAAAGTAACAAAACTCAAACACAGCCCTGGACGCAGGATAATTTAGCACTGTGTTCCTGTAATCTAGGAAGGAGAAGTCAAGGAAGCTTTTATAAAAAAAAAAAAAAAAAAAAAAAAACCTTTAATAAAGGACCAGGGACAGGAAGTGGAGGTAAGAGGATCAGCTGTCAATAAATGTCTATAGGTAACTGCCAATATAATGGAGGATAGGGGAAATGGCTTCTCTAACACTAGCTACAACCAGCAAGCTTAGGCAGGACTGATAAAGCAGGGGTTACTGGAAATCTCATGGAGAATGGATACCACTGGATGATTTTCAAGCTGGATCAAGTCTCTGGAAAGTCCAGGTAAACAGCCAAGTAAATACACTGGGGAAGTCAGGGAGAAAAATATTTCTGTGTGTCCACCATACAAGATAACACTCTAATCTCAACCTGAACTTCTTGGGCTTGATAGATGATCTTGAATAAACTTCCCAAGGCACAGAGATAACCCAAAATCCACAGGCTCTTCAGTCAGTTGTTAAACTCCAACTCCCAAAAGCCAACTGCCATTACAGAAAATCATTGTTAAAGGTACCTCTGCAGTATTCCAGGTTTGGAATGGTCAGCTCTGCCAGCTTTTGCCTGGTCCGCTTTTTCACTAACTATAATAAATCCTAATCTATAATTTTCCTATAACAACATACACACATATTATATATATGTATATATATATTCATAGGCATACTCATTTCATAAAGAAAACATGTTACTCGATTATATATTTTTTAATGTTTCTATATGTGATCAATTAAGGTGTGTGTCACACACAAATATAAGAAATATTTTATAGGTCACCTGTAGAGAACTGTATCATTTACTATGTGTTCCATCACTACCGCCATCATTTTATCACCATCATATTAATGAGATGGTTCAGTGATAGTGAACCTTAAAGACCAAGTTTCCAAACTGCAGTCCTCACACTGCATATGAGACCCTTGCCTTACACCAGACAGGGGAGGGCAGAGGGATGGGTCATGCAAGAAATTTTCTCAGGAGCATGTGGATAAGGGGAAGGGAGCAGCTTCATTCTGTATACTCCAGCACAAATACTATATGTTCAACAACATGGGTCTAGTTTCTCCATCAATTATCTTCTGCCAAAATCTGTTAATTATGATCTAGTGACTATCCCCCAAATTATATAAATTTCAAAATCATAAAAGCAATGGCCTTTAATAGACTTGGTGGTTGGGAGAGAGTTATAGTCAGGTCTCAGTGAGTGCCAGAAAATGGAGGGAGCTAAAGGTATAAAATAAAAGGAATTTCATTATAGAACAGTATTACCAAAATATAGAAGTGGCTTCCAAAAGACACTGAGGTAGTAAAACTGAAACAGATAGGAATGTGGGAGCAAATAACAGAAGTTAAAAAGAAATTATTACTTATATGTTAGTATTTCAAATCAATGAATCAGTAATAGATCAAAAATGTCAAATTTATGACATTGACAGGGTTTATGAACAGGCAAATCTTTAGCCTTCTATTAGAAACCTGATACTTCTAAACAATGGCAGGACAGCTATTTAAAAAGTGAAAATTTTAAGCAATAAATAGGTTCATCAGCAACTAATTGAACTTCATTTCTCTCCATTTTCAAAATTTTCTACTAAATTGGATTATTTTTGGTAATCGTTCTTTGTAAATTCCAGGTACATTTAGAATTAACATTGTAATAGGATATATATTTTTCAATTTTCTTAAAAATGAATAGAAGGGATGGTGGAAAATCTTTATGACACTGTTTTTTTTGTAATGTCATTTCAAAACTTCTATTTAATTATGTTAAGATTGTATCGACTAAAAATATGTGATAAAGAGTTTTACTCTCCTATGACAAGTTTTAACCTTTCTCAGAAAACAGTAGTTCCTATTCATGAGACAGCTTACTGTCAAACTTTTCAAGGTTTGTTGGATTCTAATGATGACTAATTTATGTAGTTATCTAACCTCATTAGAGATAGCCTTGCTTTCTTAAGATAGAAGAGGTCAAATTGAAAGGGCAATTTTCTCTTTCATCTGTCAATACCATACATACTATAACCATTCCTGAGTGGCATTGAAACCTAACTCACTCATTGATATGACAAAAGTCAGTTTTGCTTCATATGTATCTCATAAATATAAGTAGAAAAAAAATCAGATTACACACAGCCTTGGGGCTTAAAAAATCCTTCTTATTTATACAATTGTCCTCTATGTTCTTATTTTAGCCACATTCCATTTATCATCATTATTCCAAGAATTCTTTTCCTGAAAGATACTTGTGGAAAAAGTGAGAAGGACTAATATTTAATACTGACACCAATTTTCAGGATAGCATTTATATGGGGTATTTTTTGAAACAAATTACAGGCAGTAAGAATAATTTTGTCTTCTCTCATATGTATTTTGGTACTGAAACTAAGCAACAGAAAATTGATTGATGAAAATTAATGATTAACCATCTTCCTTTTTGAAGCAACTTAATTATAAGTTTTATAAATAATGGATTAGTAATTCGTTACATAACAAGCAGCTGAAGTTGGCCCATTAGTAAGTTTTCTGTTATGGTTAGAGGAGCTTGACTTCCCTTACAATTCAATTTAGAGGAACATCTCTTGTACTGCAGCAATTCTCAAAAACATAATGAATTAGAAACTCCAGAATCCTACTAATTACTTCACTTTCATATTTCTATTTTTTCGCATCCTTTAAATACCTCCTTGCCTGAGCTTACATTCCAAAATTGGCTTACCACTTGCTTTCTTTTATTTGCTTTCTAAGATATAATGTGCACTTGTTTGTGCTATTTCATGTATACGGAGTGAATTTACTTAGTGAAATGAAATAAAATTTAATTATTTTCTTGAAATTGTACTGAAGAAAATAAAGTCTTTATGTATCTGTATGTTATTTGTATTATATCCAATTATTTTAGATTCATTTGTATTATACTTTGTTATATTTGTTTATATATAATTAAATTCTAATATGCTTACTTGAACTTAGACTGTGGTAAATAATATATACGCTAAAATATTAAATTAGATCCTATAACAAAATAGTATATGATGTGATTATTACAATATATCACCTTGAAATAATAAAAGTGAAATAAAATATAACATATTTGGAATGGAAAGGTGTTGTAGTCGATGGGAAATTAATTTTACAGGCATGACAAACTATATGGACAATTCACATTCTTGGAATGTCCTATATGGCATCACAGATTGGAATCAAAGAAATCACAGATTTGATTCAAAATAAAACAAAATGAAAACAAATTAATTATATGTAAAGATACATATGCATATGAAATAAATATAAACACACCTGATAGGAAATAAAACTCATATTTTATAGCTTGATAAAAACATTATGTAAATATGTTTATTTTTATAAATAGATGTTATTTTAATGTGTAGAAAATAGCATTATCCAACCAAATGATTGGTCATCATACTTTGCGAAAACATTGGGCAGAGAAAAAGAAGGCAGCATTTCCCCATACAATCAACATCTAGTTATTCATTCTCACTTTTGGAAGAGTCATATTTTTCTTACCTACATACAGACTAGAGATCTGGAGATTTGATGGCAAAAAGGGAGGTGTGGCTAGAGAAGTCATTGGAGTGAAATGCTAGGAATGTTTTTAGGGTCAATATTGATGATAGGGTCAATAGTCAAGAATACAACAATTATCTGTCAAGATTTAATTTGTCAAAACTACTGGTACAAAAAAACAAAGTGAGAAGAAATTTGATGAACTAATTTACATTGTCTTAATTAGTAATTAAGCATTTTGATTACACAGATTTCCCTATATTTGAGAATTAAAACAGTTGTTTATGATTCTAACTATAGTTGTATCTAATCACAATAAGAAATATTCCAACCAGTAGATTTGTTTTCATCATTATGTACAATACAAACCAGTATATATTCATGGGTCCCTATTTTTGATGAAGTTTTAACACCCAATCATTTTATGCTTCATTTAATAAAATATATGCTTTCAGGGGCAGCTGGGTAGGTCAGTGGAGTGAGAGTCAGGCCTAGAGACAGGAGGTCCTAGGTTCAAACCCGGCCTCAGCCACTTCCCAGCTGTGTGACCCTGGGCAAGTCACTTGACCCCCATTGCCCACCCTTACCACTCTTCCACCTATGAGACAATACACCGAACTACAAGGGTTTAAAAAATATTCATTTAAAAAAAATATATATATGCTTTCTTTTCAAAAATACAATAGAACTTAAAGAAAAAGAGAAAAGGAAATTATATGCAGCCTAATCATAAAGATGAGAACATAATTGAGGCCAAACATTCTCTGACCCCAAATGACAGCTAAAATAAAAGTTATTTTTCGCTAATAGAACTATACTAAGAAAAAAATATCTCATCCCATTGGGATAAGCTACTTTTCCAAGAAGACATGATGCCTGTGACAAGTAAGTCTAAAATATTTTCAGGAAATAGCAAACAGCTATGCTCTGCTATTTTGTCTTCAGCTTACACTATTTCTCCCAAGATTGTTTAAATAAGTATTAAGTTTAGGGCTTAAGAAATATTTTATGTATTACAAATATATTGCAGACAGTATGTAAATTTTCATATTCATCTCAGTCTTGGTTTCTCTGACTGTTTGGAAATCTCACTGACTTTCTGTCTGTATCTTTCTGCCTATCTCTGTATCTGTGTCTGGATTGTATATCTCTTTGTCTCTGTGTGTCTATTTCTATCTCTTTATTTATCTCCTTTATATTTCCTCATCCTCCCTTCTCATACTCTTTTGAGGATAAAAAGTTCCTTTAAGATATTTGGTCTCTGTCAGTCTCTAAACATTTCGTAAGCAAATTCTGTCAGGGTAGATAAATATCAAGTTTAAATACCAGATATGAAAGTAAAGAGGAAAAACTTAAAATGAATAGATTGACTGTCAAAATAGGTGTGGGGGGGAGAAATAGCTTCTCCCTCTAGGAATGGGGAGGTGAGAAAGGGGAAGGTACATTAACCACTATGATGCTTCTTTCCAGTCACAGAACTCTATCATTGCCATCTCATTCTTTACTCATATAAGTTTATCAGCTGAGAAGCATTCTTATCCTTATCTTGTAAACTAATATCTTCTTCTGTCTTCTCACTGCCACTTCTCTATTCCATGACTGAGTGACTCAGAATTGGATCTTTGGAAGGCCTTTTTCTGAACATCCATCAGTTGATTATATTGTTTCTTCTTCATTCTCTTCCCAGAAATTGATACAGAGACATAGAAAAGACTAAAAGAAGGCAGATAACTATGAAAAATCTTCCTGGCATTCAGGGAAATACCTGGCTCATCAGGTTCCCATTCCAAAACCTCTTTGGATGGGACAAGTCTGAGCTACAGAAGTAAACTTCATATTGTTAGTGAATGTTCCAGAAGGAAATTTTATATTGTTAAAAATGTTCCATCCCATTTTCTGGAATAACTGATGATAAGGTTTTATAAGGATCTTATGTGTAGAACCAGAAAGAATCCTAGCAGTTGTCTCATACAAGCCTCTCATCTTATAGAAAATGGAACTGAGTTCTTGAAAATTTAATTGGTTTCCCCAAAGTCATAAAAGTAGCAAGAAACACAAATGGGATTTAAATTGAGGTCTTCTGACTTCAAAATTAACATTTTTAAATGTACCAAACTGGTGAGGTGGAAAAAATCTTGAGACTTCCAAGGAAGGAGCCAAGATAGAGTAGTGAAACAAAGCTGCTTTGTGTCACCATGAGGATCATCTCTGTCAAAGATTAAAATATCAACCACAAAATAAATACAGGAATTAAAGAACCAGCAAGGAGACAGAGTAAAACAAAATTCAAGAAAAGAAAAATCCAAAAGGTAGGTAGAGATCATCTGGAGAATTGGAGTGAGAGGAAAGCAGAGCCAGCAAAAGGCTGTAACAATGAGGGAAGAGCAATCCAAGAGGAAGCCACCCCTCCCCACCCAAATTTTTTGTCCCAGGTTCAAAATCTAACAAAAAGCTAACATTCAGACCCTGAAATCCTTCCTGGACGAATAGTTGTACAAGACAATACTTAACTTTTGAAATTTCAAACCTGTAGAGAAGTCCAGAGTCCTAGCCCAGGGCAGTCTGGGGTGAAGTGAGCTGATCCATGTAGTCCCAAAGCAAAGCCAGGATATCTATGCTGGGCTTGGGATAATAGTATACTACCTAGTTTGGGGTGGCTAATGGTACTAAGTATTGAGTATAGATCTTTCTGCCTAAACCTCAGGGAAGAGCTCTAAGACAGGACAATCAAGGGTGTGCCCAATTGGATCAACTACACAGCAAGACCTAAAATCTGAGCCTAAACCTGGGGCTAGAATTTGATCAGCCTCTGACTTGATCAAGTTCAGATCAGATCTAAAGCTTATGCCCAAACCTAAGGTAAGTCTTTAAGAGATCAGCATCTCAAGGTTCACCTGAATCAGCATGGGGAGGGGCCTCCCAGAGCTCTTAGCCCTCAGACACAGACCATAAGCTGAGAATAACATCATGCAAGTATTGAAGTTTAAGAAAATACCTAAACTTGCCAGAAAACAGAGCCTACCTTTATTTAAATAGGGAAAATGACCAAACAACAGAAAGCATCTAACTCTAATGAATTTTTATGGAGACAAAAAGAATTGGGACAGACAGGGAAGGGTACAGTGAAAGCAAAGGAAACTTATACAAAGTCTAAAAGAAAAAAATTAATTTGACACAATTTTTTTTAAATTTTAAAAATTTATTAATATTCATTTTTAACATGGTTACATGATTCATGCTCCTACTTTTCACTTCACCCCCCGCGTTCTCCCCACCCATGGCCAACCCACATGTCCACTGGTTTTATCATGTGTCCTTGATCAAGACCTATTTCCAAATTGTTGTTAGTCGCATTGGTGTGGTAGTTTCGAGTCCACATCCTCAATCACGTCCACCCCAGCCCATGCATTCCAGCAGCTATTTTTTTTTATATGTTTCCTCTCCTGCAGTCCTTCCTCTGGATGTGGGTAGCGTTATTTACCATAATTCCCTCAGAATTGTCCTGGGTTTTTCTATTGCTGCTGGTAAAGAGGTCCATTACATTTGATTTTACCTTAGTATATCAGTCTCTGTGTACAATGTTCTTTTGGCTCTGATCCTCTCACTCTGCATCAGTTCCTGGAGGTTGTTCAAGTTCACCTGGAACTTCTCCAGTTTGTTATTCCTTTTAGCACAATAGTATTCCATCACAAGCATATACCATAATTTGTTCAGCCATTCCCCAATTGAAAGGCATACCCTCCTTTTCCAGTTTTTTGCAACCACAAAAAGCACAGCTATAAATATTTTTGTACAAGTCTATTTATCTATGATCTCTTTGGGATACAAACCCAGCAATGGTATGGCTGGATCAAAGGGCAGGCATTCTTTTATAGCCCTTTGAGCATATTTCCAAATTGCCAGCCAGAATGGTTGGATCATTTCACAACTCCACCAACAAACCTTTAATGTACCAATTTTGCCACATCCCCTCCAGCATTCATTACTCACCCCTTCTTTCATTTTAGCCAATCTGCTAGGTGTGAGGTGATACCTCAGAGTTGTTTTGATTTGCATTTCTCTAATTATTAGAGATTTAGAGCACTTTCTCATGTGCTTATTGATACCTTTGATTTCTTTACCTGAAAATTGCCTATTCATGTCTCTTGCCCATTTATCAATTGGTGAATGGCTTGATTTTTTATACAATTGATTTAACTCCTTGTATATTTCAGTAATTAGACCCCTGTCAGAGTTTTTTGTTATAAAGATTTTTTGCCAATTTGTTGTTTCCCTTCTGATTTTGACTACATTGTTTTTGTTTGTACAAAACCTTTTTAGTTTAATATAATCAAAACCATTTAATTTACATTTTGTAATTTTCTCTAACTCTTGCTTGGTTTTAAATTCTTTCCTTTCCCAGAGATCTGATAAGTATACTATTCTGTGTTCACTTAACTTATTTATAGTTTCCCTCTATATATTCATGTCATTCACCCATTCTGAATTTATCTTGGTGTAGGGTGTGAGATGTTGATCTAAACCTAATCTCTCCCATATTGTTTTCCAAATTCCCCAGCAGTTTTTGTCAAATAGTGGATTCATGTCCCAAAAGTTGGGATCTTTGGGTTTATCATACATTGTCTTGCTGATGTCATTAACCCCAAGTCTATTCCACTGATCCTCCTTTCTGTCTCTTAGCCAGTACCATATTGTTTTGATGACTGCTGCTTTATAGTATAGTTTAATATCTGGTACTGCTAGGCCCCCTTCCTTCACATTTTTTTTTCATTATTTCCCTTGATATTCTTGATCTTTTGTTATTCCAAATGAAATTTGTTATAGTTTTTTCTAATTGGGTAAATAAGTTTTTTGGTAGTTTGATAGCTATGGCGCTAAATAGGTAAATTAATTTGGGTAGAATGTGCATTTTTATTATGTTAGCTCGTACCTACCCATGAGCAACCAATGGCTTTCCACTTGTGTAGATCCATTTTATTTGTTTGGAAAATGTTTTGTAGCTGTTTTCGTATAATTGATGTGTTTATTTTGGTAGATAGATACTGTAAGAATTAAAATTTAGTTATTATAGCTATATATTAAATTATGTGGCCGCCAGGAATCAACAATTCAGGTTGATTCCGTAATTAAATCAGACCCAAGTCAGTATCGGGTTGAGGAGTTTATTTACAATCAGGAAGGTAAAGTAGGGATAAAGAGAAGAGGGAGGTTAGAAATCTAAATAAATGAAGCTGTAAGCCACAAGGCCCAACAGCCAGATAGGCAGAGTTAGAATTGGCCCAGCTAGGCCAAGGAAGCCAGCCTAACTTACCCACGTGACAATACAGGAGTGTAAGCTGTCTGTGGTCTCAGGAGATGCTTCTTCCTCCAGTTCCAGACGGCAACTGCCCCCACAGGAAGTTCACTCACTTACTTAAAGAGATCATGTCTTTCATCACTTCCTGTGGTCCACCTCTAATTCAAATGGACAAATGGCAGTTTCTACATTGATTTGGACTGCCCAAAGGGCAGTCCCTTATTCTTGATTTGTTACTTATTGTCACGTGTGGGTAACTCGTCTCCCCTCCCCACTAAGGGAGGTGGGAGTGACATCATTAGCACGCCTGGGTTGAGTAGATTTTTGACTATTAATGGGATCGAGCTAATTCTATTTACACAATACCCAAGTATTTTATATTGTGTAGGGTAATTTTAAATGGTGTTTCTCTTTCTACCTCTTCCTGCTCTAATGTGTTGGTAATGTACTGAAATGCTGATGATTTAGGTGCATTTATTTTGTATCCTGCAACTTTGCTAAAGTTGATGATTATTTCTACAAGCTTCTTAGTTGATTCTCTAGGGTTTTTTAAGTATACCATCATATTGTCTGCAAAGAGTGATAGCTTGGTCTCCTCATTGCCTATTTTGATACCTTCGATTTCTTTTTCTTCTCTAATTGCTACTGCTAGTGTTTCTAGGACTATGTTGAATAGTAGAGGTGATAATGGACATCCTTGTTTCACACCTGATCTTATTGGGAAGGCTTCTAATTTATCTCCATTGCATATAATGCTTGTTGATGGTTTTAGGTATATACTGTTTATTATTTTTAGGAAAGGTCCCTCTATTCCTATACTTTTCAGTGTTTTCAATAGGAATGGGTACTGTATTTTGTCAAAGGCTTTTTCAGCATCTATTGAGATAATCATGTGATTTTTGTTTGATAGATATTGATATGGTCAATTATGTGGATAGTTTTCCTAATGTTGAACCATCCTTGCATTCCTGGTATAAATCCCACCTGATCATGGTGGATGATCTTCTTAATTACATCCTGGAGTCTCTTTGCTAATATTCTATTTAAAGTTTTTGCATCTATGTTCATTAGGGAGATTGGTCTGTAGTTTTCTTTCTCTGTTTTTGATCTCCCTGGCTTTGGAATCAGGACCATATTCGTGTCATAAAAGGAATTTGATAGGACTCCTTCTTTGCTTATCATATCAAATAATTTGTATAGTATAGGGATTAGTTGCTCTTTGAATGTCTGATAGAATTCACTTGTGAATCCATCAGGCCCTAGCGATTTTTTCTTGGGGAGTTCTTTGATGGCTTCTTCAATTTCTTTTTCTGATATAGGATTATTTAGGTATTCTATTTCCTCTGCTGTTAATCTAGGCAGTTTATATTTTTGTAAATATTCATCCATATCTCCTAAATTGTTATATTTATTGCCATATAATTGGGCAAAATAGTTTTTAATGATTTCCTTAATTTCCCCTTCATTAGAGGTGAGGTCCCCCTTTTCATCTTTGATACTGTCAATTTGGTTTGATTCTTTCCTTTTTTTATTAGATTAACCAGTACTTTGTCTATTTTATCTGTTTTTTCAAAGTACCAGCTTCTAATCTTATTTATTAATTCAATAGTTGTTTTACTTTCAATTTTATTGATTTCTCCCTTGATTTTTAGTATTTCTAATTTAGTTTTCATCTGGGGATTTTTAATTTGCTCACTTTCTAATTTTTGAGTTGCATGCCCAATTCATTAATCTCTGCCCTTCTTAATTTGTTAATATATGCACTCAAGGATATAAATTTCCCCCTGAGTACTGCCTTGGCTGCATCCTACAGAGTTTGGTAGGATGTCTCATCATTGTCATTCTCTTCAATGAAATTGTTGATTGCTTCTATGATTTCTTCTTTGACAAATTGGTTTTGGAGAATCATATTATTTAATTTCCAATTAGTTTTTGATTTGCCTGTCTAGGTGCCCTTGCTAATTATTATTTTTATTGCATTATAATCTTAGAAGGTTCCATTTATTATTTCTGCTCTTTTGCATTTGTTTGCAATGATTCTATGCCCTATTACATGGTCAATCTTTGTGAATGTGCCACGTGCAGCTGAAAAGAAGGTGTATTCCTTTTTGTCCCTATTTGTTTTTCTCCACATGTCCATTAAATCTAATTTTTCTAGGACTTCATTCACCTCTCTTACCTCTTTCTTATTTATGTTTTGGTTTGATTTATCTAGATGTGAAAGAGAAATATTTAGATCTCCCACTATTATGGTTTTACTATCTATTTCCTTCTTGAGCTCTTCCAGTTTGTCCTTTATGTATTTGGATTCTATGCCACTTGGTGCATACATATTGAGCACTGTTATTTCCTTATTGTTTATACTGCCTTTAATCAGGATGTAATGACCTTCCCTGTCTTTTTTAATCATATCTATTTTTACTTTGGCTTTGTCAGAAATCGCAATAGCCACTCCTGCCTTCTTTTCCTCATTTGGCGCCCAAAAGATTTTGTTCAAGCCCTTAACCTTAAACTTGTGTATGTCCACCCACCTCATATGTGTATCTTGTAGACAACATATGGTAGGATTTTGGTTTCTAGTCCACTCTGCTATTTGCTTCCTTTTTATGTGAGAGTTCATCCCATTCACATTCAGAGTTATAATTATCAGCTGTGCATATGCTGACATTTTTGTATTCTCCCCTATTCCTACCCCTTCTTCTTAAACTATTTCCTTTTAAACCAGTTGTTTGCTATTAAGCTGGTATCCCTTATCCCCTCCCTTGAGTGACTTCCCTTTCTACCCCCTCCCTTGTTATTCCCCTCTTTTTGTTTTGAAGGCCTAATAAATTCCCTCCCCTTTCTTCTCCCCTCTCCCCTGCTCCCCTTGGTTTATCCCTTCTGACTTTCTCAGTACGGTTAGATAGAGTTTTATATCCCAATGAATAGTATAGCTACTCTTCCCTCTCCAAGTTGATTACACTGAGAGTAAGGTTTAAGAATTATCTGTTGTTGCTCTCTTCCTCTACTTCTTATAATAGTATTTGTCCCCTCCCCATCCCATGCCCTCTTTTTGTATAATAGATTATCCTATTTTTCTTATTCTCTCAAGTTTCTCCTGGTTTCCCCCTCCATTCACCCTCCTCTTTCCCACTCCCCATATCATCTTAAACCATTTAGCACTCCACCCTTTCCCCATTAATCATTCTTCCAACCACTATAATAGTGAATACTTAATAGTGAATGGAGTTCACTACAGAGAATTATACATAGCATTTCTCCACATAGGAATACAGATAATTAGATTTTACTGAGGCCCTTAAAATGGCAAATTTAAAGAATTCTGAGTTTTCTTTCTTTCCCCTCCGTTTCTTATTTACCTTTTCATGTTTCTCTCGATTTTTGTGGTTGGATATCAAACTTTCCATTTAGCCCTGGTCTTTTCTGTGCAAATACTTGGAAATCTTCAATTTTGTTGAATGCCCATACTTTCC
>NC_058133.1:351815319-351846943 GCF_016433145.1 Gracilinanus agilis
AATTGGTTTTGGAGAATCATATTATTTAATTTCCAATTAGTTTTTGATTTGCCTGTCTAGGTGCCCTTGCTAATTATTATTTTTATTGCATTATAATCTTAGAAGGTTCCATTTATTATTTCTGCTCTTTTGCATTTGTTTGCAATGATTCTATGCCCTATTACATGGTCAATCTTTGTGAATGTGCCACGTGCAGCTGAAAAGAAGGTGTATTCCTTTTTGTCCCTATTTTTTTTTCTCCACATGTCCATTAAATCTAATTTTTCTAGGACTTCATTCACCTCTCTTACCTCTTTCTTATTTATGTTTTGGTTTGATTTATCTAGATGTGAAAGAGAAATATTTAGATCTCCCACTATTATGGTTTTACTATCTATTTCCTTCTTGAGCTCTTCCAGTTTGTCCTTTATGTATTTGGATTCTATGCCACTTGGTGCATACATATTGAGCACTGTTATTTCCTTATTGTTTATACTGCCTTTAATCAGGATGTAATGACCTTCCCTGTCTTTTTTAATCATATCTATTTTTACTTTGGCTTTGTCAGAAATCGCAATAGCCACTCCTGCCTTCTTTTCCTCATTTGGCGCCCAAAAGATTTTGTTCAAGCCCTTAACCTTAAACTTGTGTATGTCCACCCACCTCATATGTGTATCTTGTAGACAACATATGGTAGGATTTTGGTTTCTAGTCCACTCTGCTATTTGCTTCCTTTTTATGTGAGAGTTCATCCCACTCACATTCAGAGTTATAATTATCAGCTGTGCATATGCTGACATTTTTGTATTCTCCCCTATTCCTACCCCTTCTTCTTAAACTATTTCCTTTTAAACCAGTTGTTTGCTATTAAGCTGGTATCCCTTATCCCCTCCCTTGAGTGACTTCCCTTTCTACCCCCTCCCTTGTTATTCCCCTCTTTTTGTTTTGAAGGCCTAATAAATTCCCTCCCCTTTCTTCTCCCCTCTCCCCTGCTCCCCTTGGTTTATCCCTTCTGACTTTCTCAGTACGGTTAGATAGAGTTTTATATCCCAATGAATAGTATAGCTACTCTTCCCTCTCCAAGTTGATTACACTGAGAGTAAGGTTTAAGAATTATCTGTTGTTGCTCTCTTCCTCTACTTCTTATAATAGTATTTGTCCCCTCCCCATCCCATGCCCTCTTTTTGTATAATAGATTATCCTATTTTTCTTATTCTCTCAAGTTTCTCCTGGTTTCCCCCTCCATTCACCCTCCTCTTTCCCACTCCCCATATCATCTTAAACCATTTAGCACTCCACCCTTTCCCCATTAATCATTCTTCCAACCACTATAATAGTGAATACTTAATAGTGAATGGAGTTCACTACAGAGAATTATACATAGCATTTCTCCACATAGGAATACAGATAATTAGATTTTACTGAGGCCCTTAAAATGGCAAATTTAAAGAATTCTGAGTTTTCTTTCTTTCCCCTCCGTTTCTTATTTACCTTTTCATGTTTCTCTCGATTTTTGTGGTTGGATATCAAACTTTCCATTTAGCCCTGGTCTTTTCTGTGCAAATACTTGGAAATCTTCAATTTTGTTGAATGCCTATACTTTCCCCTGGAAGTATATACTCAATTTTGATGGGTAGTTGATCCGTGGTTGCAGGCCCAGCTCTCTTGCCTTTCTGAATATCATATTCCAAGCTTTGCGGTCTTTTAGCGTGGAGGTTGCCAGATCCTTTGTGATCCTGATTGATGCTCCTTGATATTTGAATTGTCTCTTTCTGGCTCCTTGTAAGATTTTTTCTTTTACTTGGAAGCTCTTGAATTTGGCAATTATATTTCTGGGCGTTTTCTTAACTGGATCATAAGTAGAGGGTGATCTCTGGATCCTATCAATGTCTATATTGCCCTCTTGTTGTAGGACTTCAGGGCAATTTTGCTGAATAATTTCTTTTAGTATGAAGTCCAAATTTCTATTAATTTCTCCCTTTTCAGGGAGTCTGATGATTCTCAAATTGTCTCTTCTAGACCGGTTTTCTTGGTCTGTCACTTTCTCATTGAGATATTTAATGTTTCCTTCTATTTTTTCAGTCTTTTGGCTTTGTTTTATTTGTTCTTGTTGTCTTGAGAGATCATTAGCTTCTAATTGATCAATTCTAGCCTTTAAGTGCTGGTTTTCATCTATAATCTTTTGGTTTTCCTTTTCAATCTGGTCATTTCTGGTCTTCAGTTGACTTGCCTCTCTTTCCAATCTCGAGATTCTGCCTTTTAAACTGTTATTTTCTTGCCTGATTTCCTTTTGAGCTATTTCCCATTTCTCTGACCAAATCTTTTCCAACTTTCTCATCATCTCAGTTTTGAACATTTTAAGAGCTTGTGACCAGTTTTGATTATCTTGGGATGGTTCGGATGTGATTTCTTGTTTCTTCTCTTCTGATTGCTTGGTAGTCTGGATGTTCTCTGTGTAAAAGTTGTTGAGTGTTAAAAATTTCTTCTTCTTGTTGTTAATCTTTCTCTCTTTCTTCTGGACTTCTTGGATCTGGGTAGCCATTGTTAGCCCAGCAGCTTCTCAGCTTTATCCTTGAGCTCAGGTTTTGTCTGTGGTCTTTTGTCTCCTGATGTCTGAGGTCTGGTTTATTCCAATGTCAAGCCCCCTGGTGAACCCTCTTGCTTGATCCTCTGCAGGAGGCTCCTTTACAAGTCTCAGGGTGCTGCTTCCACAGTAGTATACCCGTCTGCACTGGTTCCCCAGTCAGGGTTTCCAAGCCTTCCCTCCTGCCTGTGTCTGCCTCCACCTGCGTCTCCACCCGAGCCTGCGCTCTGTGTCCATGCTCAGACTCCGTGTGGATTCCTCAGCTTTTTGGGGTCCTAAATCTTGCTGCTCTCAGGAACAGGCCCTGGAGCTGCCAATGACTCGATGGGTGCCCCAAACTTGCTCTATTTCTTTCAACCTGTCTTCAGCACTGCAGGTGGTGTGTGTGTGTGGAGGGGAGGGGAGGGGTGGTTGCTCAGCCCGCGATTTAGTGAGAGCTGTTTCACCCCTTTATAGTATGGAAATGTCCCGATTCCACGTACCTTCCACACTGCACCCTGTTGTGGGGTCCCTCCATTTGACTGGGTTTGTTTTTATGCCCCCTTGAGGAGTCCTGTATGTTTTGGTCAGGAGAGGTTAAATGCTGCTTTTTACTCTGCCGCCATCTTAACCCACAATTTGACATAAATTTTTGAAAAGCTTAAAAAAGACTTCAAAAACTAATTAAGAGAGGCAGAGGAAAAGTAGGAAAGAGAAATGAAAGTGATGCAAAAAGAAAGGAAAGTGATGCAGGAAAAAATGAAAGTGATGCAAGAAGAAATCGGCCAATCAAAAAAAGAAAAATTTCTGCATTTGGAGCTAGAAATAATAGACTCCAATTTTAGTCTTCTTCATCTACCAAATCTTGATAAAATCACTTAGCATTTTTGTGCTTCCATTTCCTGATTTATAAAAAGGAATAATTGAACCAGATTAACTTTGTGGTAACTTCCAAACCTAAATCTATACATCTATATGATGCTACATTATTTTAAAAGGTTGATAAATCTTACTTATTACCTCATTACACCATTGCCTACAACATATTGCAAGAGGATGTATATTCTGCTTAAGAAAATTAGTAAGAAAAATGTTCTATTTTTTTTCAGCATGTCCTTTCAAATTGGTGAGCTATTCTCAAGAAGTTTATCAACTATTTTCTTCAAATCATATTACATACTTAATTATAGGAAATCTTGCTCATATAACCTATTCCAATCATGAGTTGTTCTGTTTCAAACTAATACTATTTCAGTTTATTGTTAATTTGGAAAATGAGAGACAGTTTGGCAAGATGAATAAAAAAGCTTCGAAATAATGAATACCTGAATTAAAGTCCTGACCAAAACATGCTAACTTTATGATCAAATGCAAGTTACTTTTACTTCACTGATGCAGTGTGCCACCTAGCCATCTGAATTATAAAGTAGGTGCCCACATATATTGGTAGGTAAAGTTCCTCATCAAGAGTTCAGACAGGGCCAGCCATGTAGCTCAGTGGATTGAGAGTCAGGCCTAGAGACAGGAGGTCCTAGGTCCAAATCCAGCCTCAGACACTTCCCAGCTGTGTGACCCTGGGCAAATCATTTGACCTCCTGTGCCCATCTTTACCAGTCTCCCACCAAGGAGTCAATACATAGAAGTTAAGGGTTTAAAATAAATAAATAAGAAAATAAATGAACAGATAAATAAATAAAAGAGTTCAGGAATTATTTATCCTAATAACATCACAAAATATAGGTCCAAGTAAGGTAGATAATATGAATAACTATATAAGATATTTTGTTGAAAATCTCATTTTCCCATTTATTCTAACTTATTTTTTTCTCTTTAGTCCTCTTGATTTCATGGACTTTTGTCCCTCTGAAAGATTAAAAATACCTATTTTTATCTAGTCCTATAAAGTTACCTTTTAATAGTTTAAGTGGTATGGAATGAAGTCTGTAAATTAATTTAGGCAGTATTGTCATTTTAATGAAAATACTATGCTCAGTCATATGCAATGATAAACCCTTGAAATATATATACATTCCTTTTTACTATTGTATTTTTATTTTAATGCAGACTCATAACTTGTATATTGTGATTATGTTTTGGTAGATAGACTCCAAGCTATTTATGCATTTTGTGCTCTTTTAAGGGGAATTTTATTTTAATTAATTTTCCTTTTTTTAAAAATTAAAACAAGAGCCTCATTTGGAAAGTAAGCGCATTTAGAGTAGAGTGAATTTATAAATGGTTAATAAAAAAATTAAAAGTACAAATAAGACTTTTATAAGACAGATACATATAAGTTTGCAGTAAATCACACTCTGTGATCTCTAATTATTTAGATATAATTGAATGATGAAATCTATGCTATCATGCCTTTATGCCAACTTCAAAAAGTTAAGAAGATACTCTCAATATCTTAGGAACACACTTTTATGATAGTTTATGTAGTTATCTACTATTACCAGAGCCTATTTTTTAAAGAATGAAATAAATGATGGAATCTTATTCTTAGCAAGGTACAAACTTCCTTGTAATTTGTTAATCAGTCAATTGCATTTTAATTAAGTTAATATTTTGGATAGTCCCTGACATAACAAATTTATAATATAGATCCAAAAAGTTGAAGAGCATTATTACATATTGATCGTTTTAGCAAATCACTTTAAAAGGGATAGTAATTCCAGATCTGAGCTCATTTGGATAGTTAGTTTTTATAGAGATCATTTTAAAAATTATTGATTCAAAAATCTTAGGTAAATTTTTTCAATTACTGACACTTCTTTGGTGTAACAAAGAAATCTTGGGGATAATTATTTAATTTAAGCCACTGTTTTTTCATGAAGACTATTCAACTTTAATCAAGTCTCTAAAAATGATAGTGTAAAACCACTTAAAATTAAAGCAGCATTAAACTTCATGGAGCTTTCACAGTTGCATTAAAGTTAGCAATTTCCATATTATATTTAAATTGTTTTTCATTTCTTTAAGGAAACATTAACACACTCAAGGCTGTTTCATGTTGCTATAAACACTTTTATAGGACTTTACAAGTTGCTAATGCTATTGGATATCATAAAATTTCCCCAATCTGCTCTGAATATCCAAAAGCTCATCTTTGAAGAGCAGTTACAAAGTTTCTTACCATTATTTTTGGCATTTCCATGAACAAATAACAGACAGATAAGATTAAATTTCATATACTCAGTAGCAATTTCATGTTCTTAAAAGACTTCCTCACATGCTTAATATAAGAACACAGCACTATGAATTGGAAAGTAGAAAAAAAAACAATCTAACATAAGATTCCTAAAGATTTCTACATGATGGCTTGGGCTTGGGGTTCTTTTAGAATATATGTGTGTGTGTGTGTGTATGAAAAGGACACCATATTCCTTTTCATAAAAGGGACACTAGATGACTATTGTTTTACTATTTTTGCTGAAGTCATGGCTATCTAGATTTTTTGCTCATCTCTGTACTATGCTTTCAATCTTCATTTGTATTTTTGTTATGTAGACCAAAGATATTTAAGTAATTCATCTTAAAGAAGGATCATCAAATGTGGATCATCAAATGCATATTAATAAATTCATGGGATTTATCTGTTTTGTGGTTTGTCAATTGAGCATTCTCTTTAAGTAACTTTGCTATTTTGTTTCTTAATGTCATTATCAATACAGTGCTTTCATTCTAGAGTTCTAGCAATTTGTGCATTAAATTCTTTAAGGACCAATAGAAGTGGAGGAATGAGATGGTGATTGCAATTGTGGTTGATATGAAAGCAAAGACACAACCTACTTCAAGCTTCAACCATTGGCAGGAATCTTATATTTCTATGATTCCCATTATATAACCTGGGATTACTATGATTCAGAAATTATAAATCATAGTCGAAAAATTGTGTAGTAATGTAAGGATTCCCATCATGGTACAAATTATTTTCCCCAGTGGTGCATCCATTGTACCAGTCTAAATATAAAATTTCTGTTACTGTGCCTTTAAATTTTCTTTGCTTGCTAAGTTTGTTCCCTTTGCCATGCTGTAGATAGGAGAAAAATGGCTTCCTGTCTAGTTCAAACAGAGGCTTTTATTTTTTTCTCAGAATTATTTAGGTTCTTTATCTAAGCTGGTTCTGCCAAAATTATAATAATTAAACAGAGCCAGTAAGTAATATTAGGGATGGAGGGGAGATAGAGAAAGTCTATGAGGTGAGACTTTCTTCTAGCTCTCCCCTACCACCGTATATACACTCTCAGGGAGACTTTGAGGGAGTGTCGCCCCAAAACTGGGTGACCTGGATGGTCCTGCCACCCCACAGGAGTTGGGGACAAGGCTTCCCTATAAGACGAGGTATGGGGAACCCCAATGCGATTCTGAATGAGAGTGGGATTCACGCAAGCCTCCCCAAGGTCAGTCAACTTCACAGTCAGTCAACTTCAAGATGGAAGCCAGACCAAGCTGTGATTCCCCTCCCCCTCATCTCTCAAGTGCTCTGGAACACTATCTGACTAATGAATGGCTTTTAATATTTGCAATTTAGGGGTTGGAAAAAGGGGGTGAAGGGCAGAGGGATTTTGGGGTGCCCTCTTCTCTATTTCTATGTGGTCCATCACTCAGGTAGGAACCTTTGGGGTTCCCACTCCTAAGTGTCTCCCCCCTTGTCCCTTCTCCTTCTGTTTCTATTTCTATCCTTTTCTATAAATGTAAGTTAGACCAGAAAGGGTCTCTCAGCAAGGTTGGGTAATGGGAGAAGGAGCCTAAGAGATTGCTCCCAAAATGGAGTCCCAAAATTTAGCTGACTCGTTTGTTGAAGTCTTGCTGGGTGAAAAGCAATGGGATGTTTTTGATCAGGGAATTAGAGTTTCAATGTCTAAAGAAAGATCCTCAGGAAGCCCTTAGGACTGGATTCGAGCTGGAATGTCCACCTCCTTCCTCTTCCAGTCCTCGTCTGGAAGGCCTCTCTTCTCCTTCCTTCTAGGGAGAATCTCCAGAATTCCCTCTGCTCTCAACTGTCACCAACTTTCACCAACTGTCAGCCACTCCTTCCTCAGCTCCTCCTGGTCCCATCCCCCTTTATACAAATTATGTACATGCAGGATTTTCTAGAATCTTTTGAATCTATCCTTAAATATATTTTCCCTAATTAAATTAAAAATGATGCAAAGTGATTACGTTACTCCATTGTGCTCAGATAAAGGGAGGAACATAAAGTTAAAGAGAACTACAGTGAATGATGATTATCTGTTGATGAGTGAAACTCCTGACTGAAGGAATTCTACCAACTTTAATTTTAGGCTTTTTTAATTCATAATTCATTAATGAGAACTAAAACTAATGTTGGAATATTTGTTAAACACTTATGCTCTCCTCCTCCTCAGCAAAAATAAATTATTTAATAAACTAATAATCTCCCAATACAGTACATATAATCTCTACTCATTCTCTTATTCAGATAGAGGTAAGAGACCAATAAAGTTATTCAAGAGTATTCGGTGCTGGATTTGGAATTAAAAAGAACTTGAGTTCAAATCTGGACTTAGACAATTACTAGGTTCATGATCTTGGCAAATCATTTAATTTCTCTTTGCCTCTGTTTGTCTATGCAATGCAAATAATAATAGCATATTCCTCCCTTGGTTATTAAGAGAATCAAATGAAATAATGTTCGTAAAGCATTTAGCACAATGCAGTGGTGCATGGTAGGTGCTATATAAATGTTGTCATTGTCATCATCATCATCATCATCATCATCACTTTCCTAATCCAGATCAAATCCAGGACCAGAGATGATGCTGAAGAAGGATGCACACATTTTTCCCTTTAGTGAGTGGATCTATCCCTTAAATATGTTTATAAATTTCATATTATCCATAAATGTTCTATTTAGATCAACTTGGGAAGTTTTGATAGGTTCACTGCAACCATCATCAAGAGCAAGTATTTATTAAGCACCTACTAAATGAAAGAAAAGTGCCCTCATGCTGGAGATATAAATGTAAAATTGAGTTTCCTACCATAAAGAAGTTCACATTCTAATATAGTAGAAAGACTGCAAATAGATATGTACATATAGGGTGTGTGAATGAGAGTCAATATCAGAGGGAAGGCATTAAGGAGTGGAAGGATCTAGAGCAGCATGTTAATAGGATTTGAACTGAGGTAGAGGTTAGGAAAGAGGACATTCCATGTATGGATATAGCCTACAAATATGCATGAAGTCAGGTAATGGAATATTATATGAACATAGAAGAGTAAGTAATCTAATTTCACTGGAGTTTACAGAGAATGATGAACAAAATATCAGAAGAATGGTAAGAAAGTGTTTATAAAACCCTAAACAGAGAATTTATTTTGGATCCAGGAAGTAATAGAGAATCACTAGAGTTTATTAAATAGTATGAGGAGAGCAAGCATGTTACACCAGCATTTTAGGTTAAAAATTCCAAACCAAAATGGAATGAACAAAAGTAATTTTCTTTATTACTACTATAATGTCTTCCTAGCACTTACTGGCTCAAGATTTAATTCTTTAACTGATAGTTAAAGACATTGCTAAGGGATTTTATTTAAAAAAAAAGCAAAAGAAAAACTTCATACTTCATTGTCCCTAGACATAAGCCCTCCTTTTCACTATAACTGGTTTTCTGTCACATAAACTCACCATGGCATGAGATTAACTCTATGAATCTCCCTTATAAATCCTTATAATTTTCTTAACAAAGTATTCTTGTCACCATGAAAATGTAGTTACCATGAAAATTAAGTTAAATGTGTATCAATGTATCAATGTATGTGTGTATATATATGCATCACATCAAATATTGTTTATTATTAAATGTGCATAAATGAATGTATATATGATTGTCTACATATTTATGAGTATTTTATATGTAGATATATTTTATGTAATTTAAATGCACACATATATAATATATTAAAACATTGTGAACTAATTTAAAACCTCCAGTAATTGCTTGTATGATGTCTCTTTTTTCTTCTTAGTTTATAGTTTTTCTATATCATCTAAAAGACTACAAATGGAAAAGAAAGTTATAGAAAAAATCAACAGCTGTGAAAAAAACTTACTAAAGAAAAGAGTTCACCAAAAATTTGAATAAAGTATCTCAAACAATAAATTAACTCCTTTATAAAGAAAAAACAAAGCTTCAAAGAATAAAATGGCTCCCTAAAAAGAAGAATTGGACAAATGTAAACAAACAACTTTATGAGACAGCAGGAAAAATGAAACAAAGTCAAAAGAATAGAATAAAATGAGAAGATTTTAAATATCTCAATGGAAAAATAATTGACTTGAAAAATAGATCTAGGAGACATCATCAACCAATTATCTTATTGCCTGAAAGTCTTGATCAAAAAAATGAACCTGAACACTAAATTGAAGCAATTATCAGGGAAAACTACTCTGATATTCTTGAATCAAAGAGAGAAATAGTATTTGAAAGAATCCATTGATCATCTTCTGAAAGAAATACAAACTTTAAGAATCCCATTAATATTATAGCAAAATTACAGAACTTTCAAGTCAAAGAAAAAATACTACAAGCAGCCAGAAAAAAATAAATCAAATGCTGCACAAGTATGATAATGATTTCACTGGATTATTCATTGTGATATTGTTTGAGCATAAAATAAGTCCTCTCACAAAGCCCTAGGCCTTTTGGTCTTGACCAGAAGTCCAGCTTTATTGTGAGACTGTTCCTCTATCAATAAATCTATTTCTTTTTGGCTTAGAGACTCTGTTTCTCTTATTTGCTTATTTTATTAAAATAATTTTCACCACAGAGGTATGAATTCTTATTGGCTTAGGTTAAGAAAGAGTGACAGTCCATTTTTCAAATTAAAGAAAGGATTGACTCTAAGATACATTACAAAGGCATGAGATTCTGATATGACCCAAATACCTAATGAGTTTATCATTTTAACTTTATTTTATTGCATTTACATATGAATATAAAGGAGTAAATGACCTCAGCAATGTAGTATTTGATAAAACCAAAGATCCCAGCTATTGCATTAAAAACTAACTACTTGACAAAAACTGTTAGGAGAACTGGAAAACAGTATGGCAGAAAGCAGATATAGACCAGTATCTCACCACATGCATATATTATTTAGAGATAAAGAGTGATAGTATAATAAATTAGGGGAACATAGAATGGTTTACCTTCCAGATCTATGGAAAAGTGATATGTTTATAACCAAACAAGAAAGAAAGATGTAAAGGAAATGTTGATTTTATTGATATAATTTTTTTGTAAAAATAAAATCAGTGAAGGGAAACAGTAAACTAAGGGGGGAATTCTAGCAATTTTATCTGATAAATTTTAATTTCTCAGATTTATAGAGAAATAAATCAAATTTATAAGAATATAAGTCATTCCTCATTTGACATATGGTCAATGATAGGAACAAGCAATTTTCAGATAAAAAAATCAAAGCTATCCATAATCATGAAAAAATGTTTTAAATCACTCTTTATTAGAGAAATGCAAATTAAAACCATTCTGAAGTACTAATTTACATCTATTAGATTGGCCAATATTACATTAAAGGAAAGTGACAAATGTTGGAGTAGATATAGAAAAAAATTGTGATGCTAACCTATTGTTGGTGTAGTTCAGAACTTATGCAACCATTATGAGGGCAAATGGGAATGACATCCAAAGGGCTATGAAAGTGTGCATATTCTTTTATCCTATAATATCACATCTAGGCTGTATCCTAAAGAGATCATAAAAAGATCTACTTGTACAAAAATATTTATAGAAGCTCTTTTGGGGGATGCCAATGAATTAGAACTTAAGATTATATTCATCAGTTGAGGAATGGCTGAACAATTTGTGCATATGATGGTGATGGAATACTATTGTGCTTTAAGAAATAAGTAGGATTGGTTCTGAAAAAAAATGGAAATATCTATATGAACTGAAGCAAAGCAAAATAAAGAGAACCAGAAATACATTGTATCAAGTAACAACAATATTATAGAATGATCAACTATAAAAAAAACTTAGCTCAGCAATATGATGATCCAGGACAATTTTGAAAGACTTATGACAAAGAATATGATCCAAATATTGGAGATGGATGCAGATCAAAGCATAATATTTTTCACATTATTTATTTTTATTTGGGGGTTTTGGTGTTAAATGAGTATTCTCTTACACAGTGAAGACTGTTTTGAACAATAATAAATGTATAAACCAGATTGAATTGCTTGCCAGCCCTAGGAAGAAGTGGAATGGGATGGAGGGAAAAAATTTGGATATCATAAGAAAATGTATGTTTAAAATTGCTGTTACAGGGGACATCTGGGTACCTCAGTAGATTGTGAGCCAGGCCTACAGTTGGGAGGTCCTACGTTCAACTCTGGCTTCAGACACTCCCTAGTTGTGTCACCCTGGGCAAGTCACTTAACTCCCATTGCCTAGCCCATAATACTCTTCTGCCTTGGAGCCAATACACAGTATTGACTCCAAGATGGAAGGTAAGAGTTTAAAAAAGATAAAATAAAAATAAAATTACTGCTATATGTAATTGGGAAAATAAAATAGGTTTAAATAAACAATGAATTATTGAAAGAGAATATGAAGAGTAAGTGAAAATCAATCTTTCATAAATATCTATAAGAAGAAATTTAATTAAGTAGTATAATGCAGGGCTGCTAGCAGAAGCCTTTGCTTTTGCAAATTCAATTGTAAGCAGCCCTGGCAGTTAGGTTTTTAGAATGTTCAAAAAGTCAGTAGGAACCTGAGGCTATAAATAGTGCTGAAGTTCCAACTGAGGGACTTTTGCTTTTTGGCTTTGGCTTTGCCTGTTGGTTTTGGCTTTTTGGCTTTGCCTTGGCCTGTGCTTTGTCTTTTGGGGCATTTGGACGTAGCTGATTTCTCTGGACCTCTCCCTGATCTCTCCATCTGCATCCCTGCTATTTCCCTAAATTTCCCTTTGGGCCCTAGGAGGAAGGGTGGGCTTGGTGGTTGGACATTGTGGATTTAGTTTCTATAGTCAAGTAGGGCATCCTAAATCAAGCCACCCCTAATTTACTGATTTGATAAATACTTTACTTCAAAGGCACTCAAACCTTCCTGACTGGGAGAGCTGGACTCTCAGTCTAATCCTCTCTTGTGACCCATCCCCCAGCACCAGCAGTTAGAAAACCTAAAACTTCTTTCCCTCTAATTATACCTGACATTAATAAATCCCCTTTTATTACCTACATAAAGCCTCTGTTAAATCATTGTATTGAAGATTAAGGCAAAGACTGAAGAGGGAAGAATTACTTTATTTCTTGAGGGAAACCTAAGCATCCATCTTGGCAGGAAGTACCCAGCCAAGACTTCCTTCAGACATCAATTTCACTGGCAAGGAGGAGCCTTTGACTCCTCCCTCAAAGGACTTTAGAAATTAACAAGAGAAACCCCTAGCCTTGATGTAAACATTTCTGACTGGTCCAAATTCCTCTTGTACCTTAGAGATACCTTCCCTGCCTGAAGAACCCATCCTATTTTCTCTAAGTACCCTCTGTCTCTAGCCTCAGTGAATAAGCCTGTTGAAACTTCCCTCCTATATACTCCCATCCATTCCCTTACCTTTATATATACCTAGCTCATTCATCCCTTCCCTACACTCACCTATCCCCTTCATTCCTCCTTATATCACCTAAACCCTCCTTTAACCAATATTGCCTCACTTATTCTAATGACTTACATAGATTCCTCTCTAAATAAGTTATAATAGTATTAGGAAGAATATTAAAAGCCTCTAAAATGATGAAAATGCCTGTATAAAAACGCCTTACCTTGCCATATACTTTGGAGTTCATGAAATCATGAAACTGGGCACTTATCCCTGACATTTCATGACCAGTTCACCCAAGACAACGAAGGGGGAAAGGAGGAATGGAGAAGGAAGCTTTGATCAGAAACATTATTACTGGAATTATTGCCTGAAATCTATTTCATTATCTCTTTTCCTAAAATATGTTCACAACTCCTGATTTCTTTCCTAACCCATGTTGAGTCATTGCCTATGCTTATAAAATCTGTGGAACTTAATAGGCCTGGGTATTAGACCATTTTTTGTAGATTGAAACTCTTACAATACAATTTTGCTCAGATCTTTGCACAGTTCTTTTTTCTTTTTTAATCATGCCTTCATTTAAGCTCCTGAAAAAGAAATGATGATAGTTCATCCCTAACAAAAGAGATAGTGCCCATCTCAGAATGATAATATCAAGAACGGCAAAAGAAAAGTGTTCTGACTCCTGATTAGAGAAATGTAAATTAATAAAAAACTCTGAGGTACCTTCTTAAATCTAGCGGAATTGCCAACGTGACAGCAAAGGAAAGTGATAAATGTTGGAGGGGACGTGGCAAAATTAGGACACTAATACACTGCTGGTGGAGTTGTGAATTGGTCCAACCATTCTCAAGGTCAATTTAGAATTATGCACAAAGGATTGTTTTTAAAAGAATGTATGCCTTTTGATCCAGCCATACCCCTGCTGGGTTTATACCCCCACAGAGATAATAGGGAAAAATACTTGTACAAAAATATTTATAGCCATGCTCTTTCTGGTGGCAAAAAAGGGAAAATGAGGGGCTGTACATTTATTGGGGAATGGCTGAACAATTTGTGGTATCTGGTGGTGATGGAATGAATACTACTGTGCTGAAAGAAATGATGAACTAGAGTATTTCTCTGTGAACTGGAAAGATTTCCCAAGATTGATGCAGTGTGAAAGGAGCAGAGCTAGGAGAACATTGTACACAGAGACTTATACATTATGGCACCATTGGATGTAATGGACTTTTCTACTACCAGGAATGCAATGATCCAGAACAATACAGAGGAACTTAAGAGAAAGAATGCTATCCACAATCAAAGAAATGTGGGAATAGAAATGCAGAAGAAAAGCATGATCAATTATGTAGTTTGATGGGTATATGATAAGGGTTTTGATGTTAAAAGATCATTCTACTACAAATATGAATAATATGGAAATAGGTTTTGGACAATGATACATGTACAGCCCAGTGGAATTGCTTGTTAGCTCTGGGAAGGGGAAGGTGGGTGTCATGAATCATTAAACCATTGAAAAATATTCTAAATTAAAAAAAGGAAGTGTTCTGAGAAGGGACAGCAAAACATTTTGCTGAATTTAAAACACTATTTCCTATAAGATTTCAAAATGTCTTGATAAAATTTAATAAAGATAAATTGAATTCTGATATTTATCAGTATTAGCAGGTCATGAACTTTATTCATAAACTGGCTTAAATGGCTACTTCAGTTAGGTCAAAAGGCCCATGGAAAGAGGTAGGTTCCTTTTTGTAAGCATAGAACTGTTATAAAATAAATTAACAAGATGTTTAAGATTAGTTGGAAGGCAAAACAAGGTAGATAATGAAAATAATATAATTGGTTACAGGATTGGCAGCATCATAAGTATGAGGAGAACATGATTAGTTACATAAATAAAATTTGGTTAATACTCACATAGGGTCAGCAACCATCCTGTCTTTGTCTTGGAGGAATGCTTGTTTGACTTATGGAATCTATCTGCATCTTGAAGCTATTGATGTAATACTAGCTTACTCCTAGTGAGTCTTGTTGCTAGGAAATAAATGTTCATTGTTTGAGTCCACCTGCAAAGTTAGAGGTAATGGGCTAGAATCCTTGATGTAAATCTACATCTCTCATAGTTAGGAGATTTCTTTGAGGCAAGATTATGGCAGTGATTAGTAGGAAATTTGGATCTTGGAACTTAACTCATTTTAGGCCACTGAACCACATGCAGAAACAAAAGTCATGGATTAGGCAGTTATGCGGCAGAGATAACCAATCACAGAGGATGAACAAAAATGATAGAAAAATCAACTTAATTTTCCCAAAAGACACATTGTAAGAAGAGAGTTCATATAGAAATAAGTAACAGTCTATTTACTGACCATACGTAGTAATTTATAAAATAACTGCATTAAAATAATAATAATATCAAAAGCAAATAAATAAAATACATAATGTTTCTGCTTCTAAATATTTCTTCACAAGGTGACAAATAGCGTTTAAATGATAAAAGGTTTTCATAGATTCATTTATTATATGTACAGATCTTAGCCATTTCTCCTAGAAATGTAACAGTGGCAAAGTATGTTAATCAGCTTTTAACTATTTAGAAACTGCAGCTTTAATTTTAGTGTTATTATCTGCTCTGCCTTTTAGCAAAAGGTCTGATAAAGGTTTCATTACACTTTTCATTTTTTAATGATTTCATTTACACAGTGCTATTCAAATTATTTTGGTTGATTCTTTCCCATCTGCTGACTTTATTTCATCATGCCACAGTTAATACTTAAAAGAGAGACAAATAACATGGCATACAATATCCTATTAATTATGGGATTTTACTTCTTAGTTGGTAATATAAAGGCCCTCAAAACATTTCTAGTATCTGAACCAGTACCTTTTGAAATGTGTGAATGTCACAGGAAATGATTTTGTTAATATTATGGGTAATAAGAATGAATAAAAAAGGACTCTGGGTGGTAAGGAATTGATTTCGAATCACAAGTCTACTATCATATGACCTAAAATGTCAGTTAACCTCTATAGATCTTGATTTCTTCATATGTAAAATGAGGAAGCTTAAACTCTTTTTTTTTTTATCCTGGGACTCCATTCTAGGAGCATAGGGCCACAACCAGTAGGCAATGGGTCACACAGTCGCTCAGGGGCACCCAGCTGGGAAGTTGTCTGAGCCCAGACTTGAACCTAGGACCTTTCGTCTCTAGGCCTGGCTCTCAATCCACTGAGCTAACCCAGCTGCTCCTACTTTAGGTTGCAGTTTCTTTAGCAGATGTAGTTTTTACAGGGTGGGGTTGCTAGCCCCACGCCCAACCCTCCTCCTTTTTCATCCGGGCTAGGGACTGTCCTTGGCCCAGGAGTGGTAAGGGTGGGCAATAGGGGTCAAGTGACTTGCCCAAGGTCACACAGCTGGAAGTGTCTGAGGCTGGACTTGAACCTAGGACCTCCAGTCTCTAGGCCTGGCTATCAATCCACTGAACCTGGGGCAGCTGGGTGGCTTAAACTCTTTAAAAAACTATAATTTTATTATTACTATACAGAAAGAGTACCAGGGCAATATAAGAAAGGGGATAAAAGGAGATAGGGAATGAGGAAAAATAAATTGATCTTTAATAAAGACATGGGATAGCATGAAGAATTTTTGGTGGTTTTTGTGGTGGTTTTCATTTTCCTTCAATGTATCCTCTTAACTTCACAATGCTTCATATGGATTATGTGTCTTGGGTCATAAATTGGAGGCATCATGATGAATGATTGGTTCTGAGAACCATTGGAGCCATGGAGAGTGAGAGTTAGCCTGCTAGGGAGACTAGTGCCTAGAAAGAGTAAGATAAGAAGGACAGGAAAGATGCTTGACAAGGACCAAGTGAAAGAGTCATGGCACCATGAATAGGGGCTATGATCTTCATTTATTGTGACAAAGAGAAAGATTTTTATATGGAATAAAATATGAAGCATTACAACATTCTTGGTGGGGGTTGTTACTTTCCCACAGGATAATGTTTATGAAAATGACATGAATGTTACCAGAGTTGCTATTACAGACATAAGGAAGTTGAGAAACAGTAACTGATAATTTATTCTTGGGGAAAGGCAGGTTTGATACGTTCAATTATGATGTTACAAAGACTTCTTTACTCTTCAGAATAAAGGGGAATTCAGGGTTTAATAATGATCTTTGGTCAAGAGCAGCAGTGCCTTTGTATGAGAGATTAGGGCCTTGCCAGCAATCTCAGGTAATCATGGCTGCTTTCTTCAGTGGGCCTCTCAATTATGTACATATCTGACACTCCAGGAAGAGAAGAAATAGCATGAGATTTAATTTGTTAGGTTTACTAAAAGTTCAATATGCATTAAAGATTATTAATTATCTGTACATCTTAAAGATTTATGGTATAGTCAAGATTTTACCATGTGGCATTTGCATATGAAAAAAGAAAATATCATTTTTGGATAGCTATTTTTTAATGTAAGAAAATATTAAATCCATATGCCAGGGATAAAATTGATAAGGATATTATAAAAGTAAAAATATCTTTCAGAAAGTCTTTTCTACCATTTGGCATAGAACATTAAAACATTACCTTAGCATTGGCAGGGAATGAAAATATTTATGTGTGTTTGTGTGTATGTGTGTGTATCATTGACACATAAGCAGGCAGAGAGTTCTATATAAGTCTTATGCAAAGGTTGTTCAACCTTAAATAGAATTGTGTCTCTTTTCAGTATGTATGTGGCTTTTCATGTTTATTGACCTCATTCATAAAATTTAACAAATATAAAATATTTTTATCCTAAACTCCCTCTGTTAAAAGTTCCTTTAAAAGCATACAACCACAAGCCTTCCTTCCTCTCTTGGAGCTGCAACCTAGAATTCTGTACTGGGCAATAAATTTGTCAAAAAGCTGTAGGCAAAATGCCTAATGCCAGCAAAAGGACCCCTATAACCACTTTTGAGAAGTCGTCCAAGTCCCTTACAAGGTTCTGTCCTGAGATGTCCTTAACCTGCAGCTACTTTTGATATTTTTAAGACTCTCTACTAGTGTTGCAACTGCATGAACTTTGTTCTAGCCTTCATCCCAATGTCACAGACCTCTTCTGCCAACTTCCTAAATTTCTTTGGGCTGGAAAAATTCTTTTCTTGACTATTTGACAGCTATATCACTCCTATGATTCAATTTGAAGTATTATTTTAATGGACAGGGGTTCTCTTTTATCATATACCAGCTCCTAGTTTATTTATTAGATTTTCTTACTTTCATTTTTTAAATCAAGTCTCTTATTTTCAGATTTACAATTTGGTGTATAATTTGGAAATTTATTTTTTCTTTTTCTAGTTTATGCTTTTAGTTGCATACCCAATCCACTGATCTTCTCTTATCTATTTTATTGATGTAAGAGTTTAGTACTTCTTTGGTTGCATCCCATGAATTTTGGTTTCATCTCATTTTTGTCATTCTCTTTAATGAAATTATTGATGGCTTGTATGATTTCTTCATTGATCAATCATTCTGGAAAATTCTAACTCTCATTTTTTGTTGTTTTATTTTATTTTTTTTTTTGGTCCAGGATATCCTTTTTCTCAACCCTTAATTTTATTACTTGGAGTATCATACCATCACATAGAATCATAACCATGACTTCTGCCTCTCTATATTCATTCTAGAGAGGGAAGAACCAAGATGGTGGCTTAGTAGCAGCAAAAGGTGAAACTTCTTTGATAGTACTTCCAACTCAGACTTCTGGGTTAAGATGGCTGCAGAGTAGAAACAGGGTGCTTAACTCTCCTAACTGAACCATAAATGATACCTCAAAAGAACACCAAAACCAAATCCAGATGAATGAAGGGATCTCACAATAGGGCGCAGCATTGAAGGTACATGGGATTTGGGCATTTCCATGCTATAAGGGGGTGAAATAGCTCCCATCAAAAAATGTGAGCTCATCAACTCTCTCCCACCCCAGCACACAAGAGTTAGAGAAAGTGTAGGTCATTCACTAAGTTCCTGGCAGCTAACTGGGATTACCAGGGGCTTACTCCTGAGAGCAGCAAAACTTAAGACCCCAAGAGGCTAAAGAACATAGACTTTGAGAGCAGACCTTGAGCATGGACCTAGGGAGTGGAACTAGGGCATGGATCTAGGGCCCAGATCTAGGGTGAGGCCCTAGGGCATGGACCTAGGGCTGAGGGCAGCAGACAATGAAAGCAGCCTGCTGAGACTCATAAAGGAGCCTCAGGCAGAGGAGCAAGAGCGGCAATTTCTTGGTTCTTGGCAGCTGATTAGAACAACCAGGAGGCTTGACCCTGAGAAGAGCTAGACTTGAAAACCCAAGAGCCTAAAGAGCACAGATCTTGGACATGAGAATAGAGCTGAGAGGGGCAGCACTGTGCTGTGACTCCTAAAGTAGCCTTAGGCAAAAACTACCCCACAGCTTTATACAAAGAGAGCCTGCCTGTCTCACCCAGACTTATGACTGAGAAGGAAAAACCAGCATAATAATGGCAAGCAATGCCTAAGAACTAACCAAGAGAAAGAACAAGAGAAAAGCATTAATACTCAATGCTTCCAAGCTAATCTTTAAAAAGTACTTCAAAATGACTGGAGGCAAAGATCAACAGGAAGATGGAGTGAGGGGGCTCTCCCACTGAACACAACCTAAATGGTAGAAAGAGATAGTTGATTTTCATGGGATAAGGGGGAATCTGAAGCAAATCTACACACAGAATAATGATATGATATCTCCCCCACCTATTGCATCAGGTTCTGTCACTGGGTATAGTCTAACTTTGGGATCCAGGGATGTGGCCTACATCAACAAAAGAGCATCTCTGACCTACCTCTTGAAGTCCCAAGTCATGACATCAGCCCACAGTGAAACCAAGAAGTCCATAGTGCTGGACCCTTTTAATCCAGCCCTGCTGCCCTGAAGACCTAGCACCAGGGCAAATTAGCTCATAGTGCAGAGCTCCAAAAGTCAGCAGCAGAGGAAACATAAATAATAACTTTTAGAATTCCCAGGAAACATGAGGAAAAAAAAGTCAAGAAAATGAACAAACAGTAAAAGGAACATAACCCACAAAATTTCTAAGGGGAAAAAAAGCAAAGCATTGAACCAACAGGGGATTGTGAGATCCAAGCAAACACAGGCAAAACTTCAAAGAAAAACAAGAATTGGTCTCAGACTCTGGGAGAACTTAAAAAGGAATTAAAAAACCAAATAGGAAAGGTAGAAGAAAAATGAGAAAAAAAATTAATGCAAAAAGAAACAAACAGTTTAAAAAGCAAAATTGGTCAACTAGAAAAGGAGGAAAAAATATCCAATGAAGAAAAGAGTGCCAGGAAATTTAGAACTGATCAAATGGAAAAGGAGGATTAAAAGGTCATGTAAGGAGGGACTTCCGGTTAAGATGGAGGCAGAGTAAGGAGCAGCAGCTTGATCTCTCCTAACCGAAGCATACAGGACTCCTCAAGGGGACATAAAAATGAATCCAGACAAACAAAGGGACCCCACAACAGGGCGCAGCATTAAAGGTACATGGAATTGGGGCATTTCCATGCTATATAAAGGGGTGAAACAGCTCTCACTAAAATGAGAGAGGAAGAAGCCCCTCCCCCACACCCCATACCACGTACAGCTCAGAGTCCAGCTCACAAGAGTAAAAGCAGGTTTGGGGCACCCATTAAGTCACTGGTAGCTCCAGGGTTTGTTCCTGAGAGCAGTAAGACTTAGGACTCCAAGAGGCTAAAGAACACGCACAAACTTTCCTGAGCATCTGAGCGGGTAAAAGGCATTGCCCTAGGAACAGACAAGGATCTCGAGCACAGGCTTGGACCTCGAGTGGGGACCCTGTGCAGACTGGAGTGAGGCTGTGGAAGCAGCCCCTGAGACTCCTGAAAGACCTCAGGCAGAAGGGCAGACCAGGTACAACCAGGAGGCTCAACCCCAAGAACAATAAGACCTGAGACCTCAGGAGCCTAGAAAGCACAGACAGACCCTGAGCATGAGGATAAAGCTGAGAAGGTCCTGGGCTAACAACAATGGCAAGCCAAAATCAAGAACCCAAGAAGAGAAAGATTATCAAGAAGAACTCTGTAACACTCAACAACTTTTACACAGAGAAAATCCAGACAACAGAGGAGAACAAACAAGTAATCATATCTTTTTTTTTTACCCTGGGACTCCATTTTTAGGAGTATAGGGCCACAACCAGTAGGCAATGAGTCACACAGTCGCTCAGGGGCACCCAGCTGGGAAGTGTCTGAGCCTGGTTTTGAACCTAGGACCTTTCGTCTCTAGGCTTGGCTCTCAATCCTCTGAGCTAGCCCAGCTGCCCCTACTATAGGTTGCAGTTTCTTTAGCAGATGTAGTTTTTACAGGGTGGGGTTGCTAGCCCCACGCCCAACACTCCTCCTTTTTCATCCGGGCTAGGGACTGTCCTTGGCCCAGGAGTGGTAAGGGTGGGCAATAGGGGTCAAGTGACTTGCCCAAGGTCACACAGCTGGAAGTGTCTGAGGCTGGACTTGAACCTAGGACCTCCAGTCTCTAGGCCTGGCTCTCAATCCACTGAGCCACCCAGCTGCCCCATATCTAAACCTTCCCAAAATAATGAAAACTGTTCACAAGCTATTGAAGAGTTCAAATCTGAGATGATGAGAAAGATGGAAGAGATCTGGCAAGAAAATACCAGTTTAAATGGCAGAATTTTGCAATTGGAAAGTGAAGGTCAGAAATCAAATGAACTGATAAGCAAATTGAACAACAGAAATGACCAGATTGAAAAGGAAAACCAAAAGATCATAGCCAAAACCAGTCCCTAAAGGCTAGAATTGAACAAGTAGAAGCCAATAATCTCTCAAGACAGCAAGAACAAATAAAACAAAGTCAAAAGACTGATAAAATAGAAGGAAACATGAAATATCTCAATGAGAAAGTGACAGACCAAGAAAACCTGTCTAGAAGAGACAATTTGAGAATCGTTGGTCTTCCAGAAAAAGCAGAAATTAATTGAAATTTGGACTCCATACTAAAAGAAAGAGGTAAGAGAGGTGAATGAATTCCTAGAAAAATTAGATTTAATTGATATGTGGAGAAAAATAAATAGGGACAAAAAGGAATACACCTTCTTTTCAACTGCACAAAGATTGACCATATCAGGGGTAGCTGGGTAGCTCAGTGGATTGAGAGTCAGGCCTAGAGATGGGAGGTCCTAGGTTCAAATCTTGCCTCAGACACTTCCCAGCTGTGTGACCCTGGGCAAGTCACTTGACCCCCATTGCCTACCCTTACCAGTCTTCCACCAAGGAGCCAATACACAGAAGTTAAGGGTTTTTTTAAAAAAAAGATTGACCATGTAATAGGGCATAGAAACATTGCAAACAAATGCAAAAGAGGAGAAATAATAAATGTAACCTTCTAAGATCATAATGCAATAAAAATAATAATTAGTAAGGGCACCTGGACAGGCAAACCAAAAACCAATTGTAAATTAAACAATATGATTCTCCAAAACCAATTAGTCAAAGAAGAAATCATAGAAACAATCAACAATTTCATGGAAGAGAATGACAATGATGAGACATACTACCAAACTCTGTGGGATGCAGCCAAGGCAGTACTCAGGGGGAAATGTATATCCTTGAGTGCATATATTAACAAATTAAGGAGAGCAGAGATTAATGAATTGGGAATGCTACTCAAAAAAATTAGGAAGCGAGAAAATTAAAATTCCCCAGATGAAAACTAAATTAGAAACACTAAAAATTAAGGGAGAAATTAATAAAATAGAAAGTAAAAGAACTATTGAATTAATAAATAATACTAGAAGCTGGAATTTTGAAAAAAACAGATAAAATAGACAAAGTAATGGTCAATCTAATTTAAAAAAGGAAAGAAGTAAACCAAATTGACAGTATCAAAGATGAAAAGGGAGACCTCACCTCTAATAAAGGGGAAATTAAGGCAATCATTAAAAACTATTTTGCCCAATTACATGGCAATAAATATAACAATTTAGGAGATATGGATGAATATTTACAAAAAATACAAATTGCCTAGATTAACAGCAGAAGAAATAGAATACCTAAATAATCCCATATCAGAAAAAGAAATTGAACAAGTCATAAAAGAACTCCCTAAGAAAAAATCTCAAGGGCCTGATGGATTCACAAGTGAATTCTATCAGACATTCAAAGAGCAACTAATCCCAATACTATACAAATTATTTGATATGATAAGCAAAGAAGGAGTCCTACCAAATTCCTTTTATGACACAAATATGGTACTGATTCCAAAGCCAGGTAGACCAAAAACAGAGAAAGAAAACTATAGACCAATCTCCCTAATGGACATAGATGCAAAAATCTTAAATATAATACTAGCAAAGCGACCCCAAAAAGTAATTAAGAAGATCATCCACCATGATCAGGTGGGATTTATACCCAGGCATGCAAGGATGGTTCAACATTAGGAAAACCATCCACATAATTGACCATATCCACAGTCTGACAAACAAAAATCACATGATTATCTCAATAGATGCTGAAAAAGCCTTTGACAAAATACAGCACCCTTTCCTATTGAAAACAGTGAAAAGTACAGGAATAGAAGGACCTTTCCTAAAAATAATAAACAGTATATACCTAAAACCATCAACAAGCATCATATGCAATGGGGATAAATTAGAAGCCTTCCCAATAAGATCAGGAGTGAAGCAAGGATTCCCAATATCACCTCTATTATTCAACATAGTACTAGAAACACTAGCAGTAGCAATTAGAGAAGAAAAAGAAGTGGAAGGTATCAAAATAGGCAATGAGGAGACTAAGCTATCACTCTTTGCAGATGATATGTTGGTATACTTAAAAAATCCTAGAGAATCAACTAAGAAGCTGGTAGAAATAATCAATAACTTTAGCAAAGTTGCAGGATACAAAATAAATGCACATAAATCATTAGCATTTCTATATATTTCCAACACATCAGAGCAGCAAGAGGTAGAAAGAGAAACACCATTTAAAATCACCCTAGACAATATAAAATACTTGGGAATCTATCTACCAAAACAAATACAGCAATTATACAAAAAGAACTACAAAACACTTTCTAAGCAAATAAAACTGAATCTCAACAATTGGAAAGTCATTAATTGTTCACGGGTAGGACAAGCTGACATAATAAAAATGACCATTCTACCCAAATTAATTTACCTATTTAGAGCCATACCTATCAAATTACCAAAAAACTTCTTTACTGAATTAGGAAAAACTATAACAAATTTCATTTGGAATAGTAAAAGATCAAGAATATCAAGGGAAATAGTGGAAAAAATGTGAAGTAAGGGGGCCTAGCAGTATCAGATATTAAACTATACTATAAAGCAGCAGTCAACAAAACAATATGGTACTGGCTAAGAGACAGAAGGGAGGATCAGTGGAATAGACTTGGGATTAATGACATCAGCAAGACAGTATATGATAAATCCAAAGAACCCAACTTTTGGGACATGAATCCACTATTTGACAAAAACTGCTGGGGAATTTGGAAAACAATATGGGAGAGATTAAGTTTAAATCAATATCTCACACCCTACACCAAGATAAATTCAGAATGGGTGAATGACTTGAATATAAAGAGAGAAACTATAAATAAGTTCAGTGAACACAAAATAGTATATCTGTCATATCTCTGGGAAAGGAAAAATTTTAAAACCAAGCAAGAGTTAGAGACAATTACAAAATGTAAATTAAATGGTTTTGATTATATTAAGCTAAAAAGCTTTTGTACAAACAAAAACAATGTAGTCAAATCAGAGGGGAAAGAACAAATTGGGAAAAAAACCTTATAACAAAAATCTTTGACAGGGGTCTAATTACTGAAATATACATGAAGTTAAATCAATTATATAAAAAATCAAGCCATTTCCCAATTGATAAATGGGCAAGAGACATGAATAGGCAATTTTCAGGTAAAGAAATCAAAAGTATCAATAAGCACATGAGAAAGTGTTCTAAATCTCTAATAAGAGAAATGCAAATCAAAACAACTCTGAGGTATCACCTCACACCTAGCAGATTGGCTAAAATGAAAGAAGGGGAGAGTAATGAATGTTGGAGGGGATGTGGCAAAATTGGGACATTAATGCATTGCTAGTGGAGTTGTGAACTGATCCAACCATTCTGGCTGGCAATTTGGAACTATTCTCAAAGGGCTATAAAAAATGCCTGCCCTTTGATCCATCCATACTATTGTTGGGTTTGTACCCCAAAGAGATCATAGATAAACAGACTTGTATGAAAATATTCATAGCTGCGCTTTTTGTGGTGGCAAACAACTGGAAAAGGAGGGTATGTCCTTCAATTGGGGAATGGCTGAACAAATTGTGGTATCTGCTGGTGATGGAATACTATTGTGCTAAAAGGAATAATAAACTAGAGGAGTTCCAGGTGAACTGGAAAGACCTCCAGGAACTGATGCAGAGGGAAAGGAGCAGAGCCAGAAGAATGTTGTACACAGAGACTGATATACTATTGTAAAATAGAAAGTAATGGACTTCTGTACCAGCAGAAAGCAATGACACTGGACTGCTCTGAGGGATTTAAGGTAAAGAATGCTACCCACATTCAGAGGAAGGACTGCAGGAGAAGAAACATATAAGAAAAACAACTGCTTGAATGTATGGTTTGAGGAGGACATGATTGGGGATGTAGACTTCTAACAACTGCTTGAATGTATGGTTTGAGGAGGACATGAACTATCAACAATTTGGAAATAGGTTTTGATCAATGACACATGATAAAACCAGTGGAAATGTGCGTTGGCCATGGGTGGGGGGGGTGCAGGGGGTGAAGGGGAAAATAAGAGCATGAATCATGTAACCATGTTAAAAATGATTATTAATAAATGTTTAAAAAATTAAAAAAACAAAGGGAAATGAGCAGAACCAAGAGAATATTGTAGATATTGTACAGCAATATTGTATGATGAATACTGTGAATGACCTTGCAGTTCTAAGCAATAAAGTGATATAAGACATCAAAAAAAAAAAAAGGTCATGTAAGATATCTAGTAATTAAAATTTAGGATTGGACAAATAGAATTTAATGATCTCACAAGATATCAAGAAACAATGAAACAAAATTAAAAGGATGAAAAATAGAAGAAAATATGAAATATCTAATTGAAAAAAACAACTGACAGAGGAGAGAAAATTTAAGAATTATTAGACTATCCAAAAGGCGTGACCAAAAAAAAAATAGCCTAGATACCATATTACAAGAAACTATGAAAGAAAACTACCCTGATATTCTTGAACAAGAGAATAAAATAGAAATTGAATGAATCCACAGATTACCTTTTTTCAATAAAACTTCAAATGACAAGTTCCAGAAATGTAATAGTAAAGTTGAAGAACTCCCAGGGCAAAGAAAATATACAGCAAGCAGCCAGAAAGAAACAACTTAAATATCATGGGGCTCCAGCCAGGTTTTTACTAGATCTGGCGGCTTCCACATTTAAGGAGCAGAAGGCTTGGAATATGATATTCCATAAGGCAAGGGTAATAGGTTTACAACTAAGAATCACCTACCCATCAGAACTTAATAGTTTTTCAGGGTAAAGTAAGGTTATTTAATAAAATAAAATATTTTCAAGTACTATTGAAGAAAAATCAGACTTAAATGGAAGATTTGATGTCTGAATCCAAAATTTGAGAGAAGAATAAAAATGTAAATAAGAGAAAGAAATAACCATATGGGCTTCAATAAGGTCAAATTGTTTATTTTACCATATGGAAACTGTATATCTGTAATTCTTCTTGATCATGGATTTTAGGAAGTCCAATAATTGTCAAATTTTCTCTCCTAGATGTATTTCTAAGTCAGTTGTTTTTTCAATAAGGTGTTTCATGTTTTCTTCTAGTTTTTCATTCCTTTTATTCTGCTTTATTGTTTCTTGCTTTCTCATGAAATCATTAATTTCTAGATAGTCAGTACTGAATTTTAAGACCTTATTTTCCTCTGTCAGTTTTTAGTTCTTTTTCAATTTGTCCATTTCTTCTTGCTTCACTTTCATTTCTCTTCCCTACTTTTCCTCTGCCTCTCTTAATAGGTTTTTGAAGTTATTTTTAAGTTCTTCCAGAATCTGTGCCCAATCCATATTTTTCTTTTGGATGTTGGGTGTGTTTCCTTTTCTTTCACTTCCCCATTCTGTGTCTGTATTGTGCTCTTTTTCTCCATAAAAATTCTTTAGATTTAGGTGCTTTTTTTGTTTGCTCATTTTTAAAAATCTAATTATAGGTAGGCTTTGTTTCCTGGCAAGTTGGGATACTCTCTTAAACTTCAGTCCTTGCTCGATATTATTTTCTGGGTCTGAGGCCTGAGAGTTCTGGGAACCCACTTCCCCTGCTGATTCAATTGACCTTTGAGATGCTGATGGCCTAAAGACTTACCTCAGATGTGGGCATAAGCTTTAGATTTCACTTTGATCTTGATCAGGTCAGGAGCTGATCAAATTTTTGCCCCAGATTTAGGCTCAAGTTTTTGGTCTTGCTGTATATTCCATAATTTTTTCTAACCACAGGGACACAAATGATAAGCAAAATATCCAAACCATGAAGAAAGATAGATTTATTATGAGAGGGCTGTCTCAAAAAAAGCTGGACCCCTGGTCATAACCTGAGGACCCCAAGCTGTGTGAGAGATATTCTTTTGTACCCCAAAGAATTAGACAACTTCTATGCCAGTACAAAAATAGTCCAGGTCAGTGACAAAAATAGATGTGGATTGGTTGAAGTAATATGGAAATATTTCTCATGGGTAGGTAAAGTAATTTGACAATGATTTATGAATCACTTGATGTAAAGGGGGAATGGATATATCTAGGCTGATGATGATGATGATGCATACAATTAGATTGGGTGGTGTCAGGAAGTATCCAGTTTTGAATTAAAGATCAGAAATCCTGATGTGTAATGGATCACAAGTTAGGGTGCCTGATATAGTAACTTTGAAGGGTGGGCCTGACACTACATCTATGCAAAAGCAGTTATTTCCTTAATCCAAAACTTTAATACTTATACCAGAATATTCATAAAAGTTTGCTAAAATCATGACTTATGCTAACTTTCTTAGAATTAGAATTATGACTATCTCAAGACCACTGATAACATTAAAATCTCATCTTCATATAAGGGCTTAAGAGGATTTTTCTTACACATGTGTACTTGATCAAATCAGGCACAGCCTTGCTTGCCCTGTCTTGAAGCTCTGCACTGACCTTTAGGCAGAAAGGTCAATACTTAGTACTTAGTACTGTCAGCCACCCTCAAACTATGTACTATGACCTTATCCCAAGCTCAGCATAGAAATACTAGCTTTCCTCTTGGCCCAGATCTGCTCACTCAGACTTCCCTGGGCTGGGACTCTGGAATTCTCCACAGGTTTAGAAATTCAAGGGGTGTGTGGTGGCTTGGAGCACTACTTGCCCAGGCAGGATCTCAAGGTCCAAAGGTTGACTTTGGCTTAGATTTTAAACCTGGGACAGAATATTTTGGGGGGGGGGGATGGGTGGCTTGCTCTTGGATTGCTCTTCCCTACTTGCTACAGCCTTTTTCTGGCTCCGCTTTCCTCTCAACCCAGTTCCCCAGGTGATTTCTGCCTACCTTTTGGGTTTCTCTTTTCTTGAAAGATGTTTCACCCTATCTCCTTGTGGTTTCTTTCACTCTCTTATTAGTTTTAGTGGTGATACTTTAATCTTGGTCAGAAAAGTTTCTCATGGTGAAACAGAGATGCTGTAGTTTATTCCTCCACCTTGGTGCCACCCCTAGAAGTCTGATATAGTCTTATATCTTTAATTCTTAAAAAATTATTATCATTATCATGGTAGTTAGAATAAGTAAACATAAACTGAGGGTATACTAGTAACCTATTTTTGATGATATGTAAAAAAAACCTAGAGGTGAAAGAGGATTGTACTAAGAGAAACAGGAAAAGAAAAACATACTGGGGTAAATTGTATCACATCAAGAAGCTTTGGGGGTTCTATTACTCAAACCTTACTCATTGAAATTGCCTCAGAGAGGGAAGATCATCCAGATTCATTGTGGCATAGAATTCTATCTTACTCTACAGTGAAATAAAAGGGGAATAAGAAGGGTGGTGTTGGGAAGGGAAGCAATATAAGGGAGGGGAAATAAGAGGAAGTGACTAAGAGGAAAAGACTGGTGGGGAGGGAAAGAGTAAAAGGAGAAAGGGCTTGATTAAAAGAGGAAATCAAGATGGAGGAGAAAACACATATGGTAATTATAACATGAATAAAAATGGGATGAATGCACCCATGAAATGGAAGCAGATAGCAGAATGAATTAAAAAACATAATCCTACCATATCTTGTTTACAATAAACACATTTGAGGAAGGTAGACAGACACAATATAAAGGTAAGATGCTGGAGCAGAATCTGTTGGTTTTCAAATGAGAAAAAAAAATCAGGAGGAGCAGTCATGATCTCAGACAAAGCTAAAACAAGAATAGCTCTGATTCAAAGAGATAAGGAAGGTAATTATATGTTAATAAAATGCAGTATAGAAAATGAAGAAATATCAGTACTTAACATATATGCATCCAGTGGCATAGCAGCCAGATTTTTAAAGAAGAAACAGAGTTTAAGCAGAAAATAGATAGTAAAACTATACTAGTGGTGAACCTCAACCTTCCCCTACAATAACTAGATAAATCTAAACAAAAAATAAAAAAGAAGTAAAGAAAGTGGATGAAATTTTATAAAAATTAGATATATTAGATATCTGGAGAAAATTATTCAGGGATAAAAGCAATATACATTCTTTTCAGCAGAACAAGGTACATATATAAAAATTGACCATATACTAGGGCATAAAATCTTCACAACCATACACAAAAAGCTTAAATATTAAATACAACTTTTTCCATTCATAATGCAATAACATTTATACTTAACACAAATCCATGGCAAGTCAAATTAAAAATTGATTGGAAACTAAATAATCTAATTCTTCAAAATGGGTGGGTCAAAGAACAAATCATATAAACAATCTGATTTCATTGAAAAGAATGTCACTGAGGAGACAACATATCAAAATGTATGAGATATAGTCAAAGCATTATTGAGGGGAAAAATTTATAGCCCTGAATATGTATATTAATATGATAAAGAAAATGAAGATAAATGAATTGGGCATGCAACTAAGAAGACTAGAAAAAGAATGAATTAAAAATCCTCAGTTAAAGACAAAAATTAGAAATCCAAAAAATAAAAGGAAAAATTAATAAAATTGAAAGTAAATGAACTATTGAAGTAATAAATAAGAATAGGAGCTAGTTCTATGGAAAAAACCAAACAAAATTGATAAAATATTGTTTTATTTTAAAAAATAAAGTGAATCAAATTACTAGAATCAAAAATGAAAAGGAATATTTCACCTTTAACAAAGAGGAAATTAAAGTAATCATTAAGAACTATTTTGCTCAATTATATGACAATAAATCTGATAATTTATATCAGGTGAAATTAATGAATATTTATAAAAAATACAAGTTGCTTTGATTAACAAGAGAAGACATAGAATACTTAAATAATGCCATCTCAGAAAAAGAAATTGAACAAATAGCCAATGAATTCGGCAAGAATGAATCCCCAGGGCCAGTTTGATTCACAAGTGAATTCTGTCAAACATGAAAAGAACAATTAATCACAATACTATCTGGAAAGATAGTCAAAGAGCAAGTTCTAACAAATTCATTTTTATGACACAAATTTGGTGCTACCAAATATGTAACAGGAGGACAAAAAACTGAAAAAGAAAATAACAAACCTATATTAATTCTAACTACCCTAATAGTGATAAAGCTTTTAGGCATTACATGTATCATCTTCCCATATAAGTATATATTTATCTTATTCTTTAATTAATCTCAGGGTTTCAGTTTCCTGTTTACTTTTCTACACTTCTTTGTAGTCAAATTTTCTATTTATCTTTGGTCCTTTTATCAGTAATGCTTATGAGACATAAATTTCATTAACAATTCATTTTTTTTCTCCTGAAAGATTATACTCAGTTTTTTTGTGGGTAGATGAATATTGCTTGTAATCCTAGCTCCTTTGTCTTGTGCAATATCTTATTCTAAGAACTCTAAAATTTTAATGTCAACATGCCAAAGTTTGTGTTATCCATACTGTAGTTCCATGACACCTGAATTGTTTCTTTCTGGTTACTTGCACTATTTTCTCATTGACCTGATTGTTCTGGAATTAGCCTACAGTATTTCTGTGGTTTTTTTCTAATGTTCATGTTTCTTTTAGGAAATTATTACTAATTTCTTTCAATTTCAACTTGATCCATTGGTTCTAGCTTATATGGGAGGTTTTCCTTGATAATTTCTTCGAAGATGAAGTCTGATATTTCTCTCTCTCTCTCTCTCTCTCCCTCTCTCTCTCTCTCTCTCTC
>NC_058133.1:351861937-351889912 GCF_016433145.1 Gracilinanus agilis
TATATATATATATATATATATATAGTTAAATAATTTCTTTTCTAATGGGTGAAGTTAAGGGAAAAAGAGAGTTAACTAGGTATTTTAATATAACAAAACAAGAAATAAATAAAAATTTAAAATTATACCCTTTCACTATGATAACTATTCTTTTTGATATGATCATTTAAAGGACCAAAATTGTTCTCACTTTCTGAAATGTCCATATTTTTCTCTCAATGTCCTCTTCTAATTGCTCAGATTGTTTTCATCTCTATTAGAAATCTCATTCACAATGCTTCCTGGTACTTATTTTTAGGTATATAGAACATTATCAATATCTGAATTGGTTTAATTGCATACACCATTTATTCAATACATCCATGAGAATTTGCCTTACTTCATCTCACAAATATATCTATCTCAGCAACAATCTAAATTTAAAATATCACTTTACAATTGCCATCAGAAAATCCTTTTCTCCTGATTTTTTCCCATTACAAATCTATTTCTACTGTATTTTTCATTAATTCATTTCAAATAAATATACTTTGTTTCAATTAATAAAGAGCTTAGTATCTATTGTTCCTCATAAAAAAGTGGTAGGCACTTAATTAACATCATAGGCATACTTGATTTAGTTCCTCTGCTTAAGGAACTTACATTATAACCATTGAATCTTCATTCTAAATTAATATATGCTTTATTGGATAGATTTGGGGAAATGAGATAATAGTAGTATTTAGACTGTAAAAGAGGTAAGAACAATAAGGAACTACCTGAACCACCTAATATAAGATTAGAGCAGAGTTTGGCTATGACAGAAAGTCTCAATTTAGGAACTCTATCTGAAGTTAAAAATAAAAAAGGCCAAAACCGAACAAATATAAACAATAAAACTTTAAAACTTGCAAATACAATGAAGAAATTTCTATGGATTAACAGAAAAGCAAGTAAAGCCTCTGTCATATTATAACTCTTTATTGTTTTTTGTTATTTATTATTTTTTATTTAATTATAATGAGAGGACTATTGAGTATCTTGGGATAAGTAGTTCTAATGCCCATAAAGGCAAATAGTTATAAGAAAAGACAAGTAGTTATTACTTTTCTAATATTGTTTGTGTTAAACAGGTAAGGCTTTTATCTTTTTTTATTGGGTGAAACATTTGATTAACTAAAGGGATGTGAGCTAGACATTTCTTTTATTATTTTAAGCAGTATGAGATCACTCCCTTAGTTTGTGATTTCCCAATAAGAAAACTCCCCTTATGCAAGCCTTGGCCAAGCTTGTTATGATAAAAGGCACTACAAAATTTATCACTACATCAGAATGTGATTAGTAATTCCATTCCTGCATTTGGAATCTATTAACTATTCTCAACCGTTGTAATTTTAAGTGTTATAGTTGTTACCGTGTACAATGTTCTCTTAGTTCTGTTCACTTCACTTTACATAATTTTGTATAAGTCTTTACATGTTTCTTTGTGTTTATTCTGTTTGTCTTTTTCAGGCATTCTTTAATTGATGACCAACCATTAAGTTTCCAGTTCTTTGTCACAATAAAAAAGAGCTTTTATACTTCTCTTTAGTGTCAGATTAGATCACTGAATTTTCATTTTAGCTCTGACTGTTTCATCGGGCATTAAATATCTATCTCTTCCTCAGGAGCATTATGCTCAGTTTTACTGAGTAGGTTATTTTTCAGTTGCAGGCTTAGATATTTTGCCTTACAGAGTATCATATGCCATGCTTTCTAATCCTTTAATTCAGAAGATGCTAGGTCCTTTGGAATCTTCATTGTGACTTCACAATATTTGATTTTTTCCTGACTGCTTGTACCATTTTCTCCTTCATTTAAGAGTTCTAGAATTTGACTATAATAGTTCTGAAATTTTAAGTTTGTCATTTCTTTCAGGAGGTAATTGGTGCATTCTATTCAATTTCTACTTTCTTGTCTTGTTCAATAACATCAAATCAGTTTTCCCAGGTAAGTTCTTTCAGTATTGTAAATATAGTATCCAGGGTTTTTTGTTTGTTTTATCATGGCTTTCAGTTAATGTAGTTATTCTTAAATTATCTCCCTTTAGATCTATTTTCCAGGGCAATTGTTTTTCCAGTGAGTTATTTCAAATTTTCTTCTATTTTTTCTTTTTAATTTGTTTCATTCCTTCCTGTTGCCTCATTAAGTCTTAGCTTACATTTCACAAATTCTAATTTTTATGAAGTCATTTTCTACTTTGTGGCTTTGTGCTTCCTTTCTTAGCATATTGTTTTCCTTTTTAAGGAATTTTCTTTTATTAGAGAACTGTTTTCTATAATAAATGTTCATTTCAATCTATTGTTTTTTTTTCTATCATTTTCTTTTCTAATTCTCTTCAATGTTTTTATCATTTGTTTTCCTATCATTTTTAGAGCTTCTCTACAGATTAATTTTGGGCTTGACTTCCTTTCACTTACTAAAATAGGTGACAACTCCAGAGGCCACTGCCCTAGCCTTAGGCAGTGCCAGGCAAATTGTAACACTACAATTGATTCCTGTAAAGTGGAGGAAGGGATAGGAAGTTACATGGAAAAAGGACTATAAAAAGTCCTGAACTTCCTATCCAGGTCTCTTTTTCTTCGAGACTTCGCTTTCAAGCTTCTTCTTTGGACTTCTGTTTTCAAGGATGACTTTGCTTTTGGACTTTGCCTTGTGAATTTGCTTTTGGGATTTCACCTTTTGGACTTCATCTTTTGAACTTGGCCTTCAGTCTTCTCCTTTGGAGTTCATCTTGGGAGACTCTTCATTGTTTAGCTGGAATGAAGGAGGAGACACATTGGTTTGCTGTATGAGTAGCTGGCCTTCCTTTCCTGGCTTCTGGAGAAATTGGTTTTGGAGAGGCCTTCCTTTCCTGGAGGAGGTTAGTGGAACCCTTGCTGAAGACTGCACTTGCTCTACTGGCTGAAGATTATTGAGATGTGCTGAGGTTGAGCCAGGCACAGAAGCAGTATTTAGGGTAAAAGTCTAGACAATTCTCTACCCTCTTCTTGCATTTTTCCACTTTTACTCTTTCCACCTCTTTGTAAATAAAGCTATAAAAACATTTTGACTTAAGCTATACTATTTTTTTCCATCGGCAACCACAGTATTACTTTAGAATTTTCATATTAGTATAAAAAACTAAATTTTATATTATGACAAAGGGTAGAAGAGAGATTCATTGGATTATAGATTTCTATCGTACCCTATAGAGAAGTAGAAGGGGAATAAGAAATGATGGGAATAGGAGTATTATAAGGGAGAGAAAAATTAGAGGATTATTATAAGACCCTATAGAGAACTAGGAGAGGAATAAGAAAGCTAATGTTGGGGAAGAGAGTAATATAAGGGAAAAGGAAAGCAAAACGTGACTAAAGAAAAACACTGGCTTGGAGGGAGAGTGAAAAGGAAATGGGTCAGGACTTAAAGACGAAATCAAAGATGGAGATGGAAACACAGATAGTTGTGATTAGTATGTTCTTGACAAGAAACATATTTGAGGCAGGTAGACACACATAGTGTAAAGATAAGGGGCTGGAGCAGAATCAATTGGTCTTCACCTGAGACCAAAAAAAAAGAAGGAGTAGCAAGCATGATCTCAGACAAAGCGAAAACAAAAATAGATCTGATTAATATAGATAAGACAGGTAATTATAACTTGATAAACTGTAGTATAGGAAATGAAGAGCTATCTGTATTTAACATATATGCACCAAATGCCATAGCATTCAGATTTTTAAAGGAGAAACTAAAGGACCTAGAGGAGAAAATAGATAGTAAAACTATAATAGTGAGGAACCTCAAATGTCCCCTACCAGAACCAGATGAATATAATTTAAGAAATAAGAAAGAAGTAAAGGAAATGAAATAAAATCCTAGAAAATTTATATTTAATAGATACTGGAAAAATTGAACAGGGATAAAAAGGAATATACCTTCTTTTCAGCAGCACATGGTATATGTACAAAAATTGAGTATATACTAGAGCATAAAAACTTCACATTCAAATGCAGAAAAGTAGAAATAATAAATGCAACGTTTTTATATCATAATGAAAAAACAATTACAATCAAAAATGGTTCATGGAAAGGCAAATTAAAAATTAATTGATAATTAAATAATCTAATTCTTCAAAATTGGTGGTATAAGAATTAAAAATTATGAAGCTGGTTGTAGCTTAACAACTTTTTAAAATCAAAAGTAGGAGGAAGAGGAAGGAGAGGGAAAAGTAGGCACTTAGCTGGCTAATCTGTGGCCACCATTATGGGGCTAGTTGCTACACTCCACACAAGGTCCAGTCAGCACTATCCACAGCACATGAAAAGACCCCCCACTTCCTTCTTGGCTTATGTTATAAATCTTTTTCTCCACCCACTAACTCTCACACATCACATCTCAGGAGTCAACAATAGTTTCTTAATTTACCTGGGCTGCCTAGAGAGAAGTGCCTGGGAAATTGCTCTGCTGTCTCACAATATTCTTGAGTCCATTGCTTCCTGTCTCATGACTCTTAATTTCTCTCTTCCAGTGACTCATCTATTTCAATTTACTCACTGGTATTTGGCCTCCAGGTGACATCAAGGAAGTGACAAGGAGAGAGAGAAATGTATTTTAGACAGTGGGTCACAGACGAATCATAGAAACAGTCACTGATTTTATTGAAGAGAATGACAATGAGGAGAAAACATATCAAAATTTATTGGATACAACCAAATCATTTCACAGGGGAAAATTTTTATGTCTGAATGCTTAAATCAATAAAATAGATAAAAAAGCAGATTAATGAATTGGGTACACAACTAAAAAAGCAAAAAAAGTACAAATTAAAAATCTCCATAGAAACACTAAATTTCAAATTCTTAAAAGTAAAGGATAAATTATTAAAACTGAAACTAAAAGAAAAATTGAACTAATAAATAAGAGTACGAGATGGCTGTCTGAAAAAGAAAACAACAAGTAACATCAGTAGAACATTGGTTAATTTGATTTAAAAAGGAAAGAAGACCATCAAATTACTAATGTCAAAAATGAAAAGATAATTTCACCTCTAATGAAGAAGAAATTAAAGCAATCAATAGGAGCTTTTTTGCTCATTTATGTGGCAACAAATCTGACAATCCAGGTGAAATGGATAAATATTTACAAAAATATAAATCGCCTAGATTATCAAAAGAGGAAACAGAATACTTAAATTATCCCATCTCAGAAAAAAAATTGAACAAGCTATCAATGAAAGCCCGAAGAAAACATTCCTAAGGCCAAAGGGACATACAAGTGAATTTTGTCAAAAATTTTAAAAACAAATATCCCAATGCTATATAAACTATTTCACACACAAAAAAATAATGAAGGTGTCCTACCAAATTCTTTTTATAACACAAATACAGTACTGATACTGTAATGTGGAGCTTTTCTAGAGGGATGTTAGACATTATAACAACCTAGGAACTTCCCAGGACCAACCAGTTAAGCACAAAACCCTTGACTTGTGGAAATGCAAATTTTATTTAATAACGGAGTAAGAGAAACTGGAAGGTAGGATACTAGCACTATTCAAACTAACTCTACCCACCTTATAAGTCCCCTGCTTAATGGGAGACTTCTGTTTCTTCTTTGGGCTCTGCCTACACCTACTTGTCTTACAATGTATAAGCCAGAAATACCAAAAAGTGACAAAGAAAATTACAGGTCAATTTCCCTAATGAACATTGATGGACAAATCTTATATAAGATACTAGCTAAGATACTACAGCAATATATCACAAGGATTATTTACTATGACCAGGGGAGATTATATCAGGAATGCTAGGCTAGTTTAATATTGGAAAAACTGTCAGCATAATTAACCATACCAGTAAACATACTAACAGAAATTAGATGATTATTTCAATAGATGCAGAAAAAGTCTTTGACAAAATACAAAACCCATTCCAACTGAAAATACTAGAAAATATAGGAATAAAATGTTTTTACTTAAAACAAAATAAGCAAAAAATAAAATAAAAATAAATGATAATAATAACATTTTTTAAAAAATTACTACTTATTTAAAACCTTTTGGAAGCATTATTTCAAATGGGAATGAGTTAGAAGACTTCCCAGTTAGATGAGGAGTGATGCAAGGATGCCCATTATCACCATTATTATTTAATATTGTACTAGAAATTCTAACTTTAGTAATTAAAAAAGAAAAAGAAATTTAAATAATTAAAGAAGACAATAAGGAAACTAAACTATCTCTCTTTGTGGATATGATGATAATCTTAGAGTAACCAAGAAAATCTCCTAAAAACTAATTGAAACAATTAATAACTTTAGCAAAGTTGCAGGATACAAAATAAACCCATATAAATAATCAGCATTTCTATATATTTCCAGCTACATGCACATTCTCTGACTTCAGATATAAATATGCTCAAAATCTTGTGTACATAATTTATTTAATTCATTCTTACATATAATGGCCTTAAGTAGCATCTACTGAAAGTATGAAATCATGTCCCTTGTATAAAAACTGCAATTAAAAAGTTTGAATCTTTTTATTTGAACATCTTTACATATTAATATCTGAAGCATATTTGAAGCACCTTTGCCCAGTGGTAAAGTTTCTATTTGTAAAGATTTGATTTTTTAAAATTTTATTTCTATTTGAGATAAAATTTAAAAAATATTTATTTTGAATTAATTTTAATCATCCGAACATTTTCATATATCCAAACCTCAAAAGATAAATACCATGAATTTACAGGAGATGAAAAATAAAAAGATATATTTTTACAGATTCAGAATAATCATCTATTGAATAAGGAGAATATTTATAATGATGCTTTGGTTATTGGTGTTCCTACACACTCAAAGTCCAAGAAATCTGGCTGTTATGCAAAGAAAGGAAGCAAGGTTGCTCAGTGGGTCAAGTATTCAACCTGGAGTCAGGAAGATTCATCTTGGTTTCAAATTTGGACTCTGGGAAAGTCACTAAACCTTGTTTGACTCAGGTTTATCACCAATAAAAATGAATTTGAGAAAGGAATGGCAAATCACTCCAGTATGTTTTCCTATAAAACCCCAAATGGGAACACCAAGAGTTGGATGCTTACTACATTTGATTTTTTATTTTAATTTCAAATTTATTGATCAAAGAACCAAATTGGAAGTATCAATCTGATATTTTTTAATCATAGAAATTATTGACCCCTCTGAATTCTTTCATCACAAGGTATATTACCTTTCTTATACTTAATTGTTTTATAATTTTGTCTTAAAACTAAACTACCATGGAAACATGAAAAGATTAAGGAATATGGCAGATTTGTTGTTGAAAATTAGCAACTGCTAAAGGCAAAAGATATACAAAAGAAGGAGATGTTAGAGACACAAGATGAATAAAAGATATTGGGGGAAAAGAAGGTGCAAACTGGGCTTACTAGTTAAATGGAAAGAGAAAGAGAAATGATCCAATAAGAGTACTAGTGGGACCAAGTATTATCAAAACAACAAATGATATTGTGGTAGGTATGATATTCTAAACCCCTCCTCCAAATAAAACAAAACACTTTTTCCTTGGGTAATATTTAAACTATCACCAAGACTTAGATTGCTCAGAGAATTAAAGGAAAAAGTTACCAACATCAGTTCTTTTTTTTTAAATTTTGTCAGGTTGTTTTATTTTCATTTTACTTTTTCAATTACATATAGAAACAATTTTTGAATTTCTTTTCTGACATTTTGCAATAGTCTGATATAAGTTATACCAATGCTTTCATACAACAAGTATTGCCATATTCCCTATATTGTGGCTGAAGACACAAATCAAATATACAATTAAAAAAACTCATAAAAGAAATAAAGTGAAGGGTGGTATGCTTTGAGCTATAATCAGATTCCAACAGTTCCTCCTTTGGCTGTGGATAGCTATTTTTTAACATTTATTAATATTCACTTTTAACATGGTTATATGATTCATACTCCTACTTTCCCCTTCACCCCCCACACTCCCCCAAGCCATGCTGATGCACTTTTCCACTGGTTTTATCATATGTCATTGATCAAAACCTATTTCCAAATTGTTGATAGTTGCATTGGTGTGGTAGTTTCAAGTCTATATCCCCAATCATGTCCACCCCAACCCACGCATTCAGGCAGTTGTTTTTCTTCTGTGTTTCCTCTCCTGCAGTCCTTCCTCTGAATGTGGGTAGCATTCTTTTCAATAAATCCCTCAGAGCTGTCCTGTGTCATTGCATTGCTGCTAGTACAGAAGTCCATTGCATTTGATTTTACCATAGTATATCAGTCTCTGTGTACAATGTTCTTCTGGCTCTGCTCCTTTTGCTCTGCAACAATTCCTGGAGGTCATTCCAAATCACCTGGAAATTCTCCAGTTTATTATTCCTTTGAGCACAATAGTATTCCATCACCACCATAAACCACAATTTGTTCAGCCATTCCCCAATTGAAGGGCATAATCTCCTTTTCCAGTTTTTTGCCACCACAAAAAGCGCAGCTATAAATATTTTCATACAAGTCTGTTTATTTATGATCTCTTTGGGGTACAAACCCAACAGTGGTATGGCTGGATCAAAGGGCAGGCATTTTTTATAGCCCTTTGAGCATAGTTCCAAATTGCCAGCCAGAATGGTTGGATCAGTTCACAACTCCACCAACAATGCATTAATGTCCCAATTTTGCCACATCCCCTCCAGCATTCATTACTCTCCCCTTCTTTCATTTTAGCCAATCTGGTAGGTGTGAGGTGATACCTCAGAGTTGTTTTGATTTGCATTTCTCTAATTATTAGAAATTTAACTCTTGCTTGGTTTTAAAATCTTTCCTTTCCCAGATATCTGACAAGTATACTATTCTGTGTTCACTTAACTTATTTATAGTTTCCCTCTTTATATTCAAGTCATTCACCCATTCTGAATTTTGCTTGGTGTAGGGTGTGAGACGTTGATCTAAACCTAATCTCTCCCGTATTGTTTTCCAGATTTCCCAGAAGTTTTTGTCAACTAGTGGATTCATGTCCCAAAAGTTGGGCTCTATGTGATTGTCATACACTGTCTTGCTGATGTCATTTACCCCAGTCTATTCCACTGATCCTCCCTTCTGTCTCTTAGCCAGTATCATATCATTTTGATGACTGCTGCTTTATAGTATAGTTTAATATCTGGTACTGCTAGGCCCCCTTACTTCACATTTTTTTTCATTATTTCCCTTGATATTCTTGATCTTTTGTTATTCCAAATGAAATTTGTTATAGTTTTTTTCTAATTCAGTAAAGATGTTTTTTGGTAGTTTGATAGGTATGGCGCTAAATAGGTAAATTAATTTGGGTAGAATGTGCATTTTTATTATGTTAGCTCTTCCTACCCATGAACAATCAATGGCTTTCCAATTGTTGAAATTCAGTTTTATTTGTTTGGAAAGTGTTTTGTAATTGTTTTCGTATAATTGCTGTGTTTATTTTTGGTTAATAGATTCCCAAGTATTTTATATTGTCTAGGGTGGTTTTAAATGGTGTTTCTCTTTCTACCTCTTGCAGCTCTGATGCGTTGGAAATATATAGAAATGCTGATGATTTATCTGCATTTATTTTGTATCCTGAAACTTTGCTAAAGTTGATGATTATTTCTACAAGCTTCTTAGTTGATTCTCTAGGATTTTTTAAGTAGATCATGATGTCATCTGCAAAGAGTAATAGCTTAGTCTCCTCATTGCCTATTTCGATAACTTCAATTTCTTTTTCTTCTCTAATTGCTACTGCTAGTGTTTCTAGTACAATGTTGAATAATAGAGGTGATAATGGGCATCCTTGTTTTACTCCTGATCTTATTGGGAAGGCTCCTAATTTATCCCCATTGCATATGATGTTTGTTGATGGTTTTAGGTATATGTTGTTTATTATTTTTAGGAAAGGTCCTTCTATTCCTATACTTTTCAGTGTTTTCAATAGGAATGGATGCTGTATTTTGTCAAAGACTTTTTCAGCATCTACTGAAATGACCAATTGATTTTTGTTAGACTGTTGATATGGTCAATTATGTGAATGGTTTTCCAAATGTTGAACCATCCTTGCATTCCTGGTATAAATCCCACCTGATCATGGTGGATGATCTTCTTAATTACTTGCTGGAGTCTCATTGCTAATATTCTATTTAAGATTTTTGCATCTATGTTCATTAGGGAGATTGGTCTGTAGTTTTCTTTCTCTGTTTTTGATCTCCCTGGCTTTGGAATCAATACCATATTTGTGTCATTTGGTAGGACTCCTTCTTTGCTTATCATATCAAATAATTTGTATAGTATAGGGATTAGTTGCTCTTTGAATGTCTGATAAAATTCACTTGTGAATCCATCAGGCCCTGGTGATTTTTTCTTAGGGAGTTCTTTGATGGCTTGTTCAATTTCTTTTTCTGATATGGGATTATTTAGGTATTCTATTTCTTCTGCTGTTAATCTAGGTAATTTATATTTTTCATCCATATCTCCTAAATTGTTATATTTATTGCCCTATAATTGGGTGAAATAGATTTTAATGATTGCCTTAATTTCCCCTTCATTAGAGGTGAGGTCCCCCTTTTCATCTTTGATACTGTCAATTTAGTTTTCTTCTTTCCTTTTTTATTAGATTGACCAGTACTTTATCTATTTTATCTGTTTTTTTCAAAATACCAGCTTCTAATCTTATTTATTAATTCAATAGTTCTTTTACTTTCAATTTTATTAATTTCTCCCTTGACTTTTAGTATTTCTAATTTAGTTTTCATCTGGGGATTTTTAATTTGCTTGCCTTCTAATTTTTTGAGTTGCATGCCCAATTCATTAATCTCTGCCCTCCTTAATTTGTTAAGATATGCACACAATGATTTAAATTTCCCCCTGAGTACTGCCTTGGCTGTATCCCACAAAGATTGGTAGTATGTCTCATCATTATCATTCTCGTCAATGAAATTGTTGATTGTTTCTATGAATTTTTCTTTGACTAATTGGTTTTGGAGAATCATATTATTTAATTTCCAATTAGTTTTTTGATTTGCCTGTCCTTACTAATTATGATTTTTATTGCATTATGATCCGAGAAGGTTACATTTATTATTTCTTCTCTTTTGCATTTGTTTGCAATGTTTTTATGCCCTATTACATGGTCAATCTTTGTGAATGTACCATGTGCAGCTGAAAAGAAGGTGTATTCATTTTTATCCCTATTTATTTTTCTCCACATATCCATTAAATCTAATTTTTCTAAGACTTCATTTACCTCTCTTACCTCTTTCTTATTTATTTTTGATTTGATTTATCCAGATCTGAAAGAGGAATATTTAGATCTCCTATTATTATGGTTTTGCTATCTATTTCCTTCTTGAGCTCTGCCAGTTTCTCCTTTATGAATTTGGATGCTATGCCACTTGGTGCATACATATTGAGCAGTGTTATTTCCTCATTGTTTATACTGCCTTTAATCAGGATGTAATGACCTTCCCTGTCTTTTTTAATCATATCTATTTTTACTTTGGCTTTGTCAGAAATCACAATAGCCACTCCTGTGTTCTTTTTCTCATTTGAAGCCCAAAAAATTTTGCTCAAGCCCTTAACCTTAAACTTGTGTACATCCACCCACCTCATATGTGTTTCTTGTACACAACATATGGTAGGATTTTGGTTTCTAATTCACTCTGCTATTTGCTTCTGCTTTATGAGTGAGTTCATCCCATTCACATTCCAAGTTATAATTATCAGTTGAGCATTCACTGATATTTTTGGATCCTCCCCTATTCCTACCACTTCTTCTTAAACTATTTCCTTTTAAACCAGTGGTGTGCTTTAAGCCTTTATCCCTTATCCCCTCCCTTGATTAACTTCCCTTTCTACCCCCTCCCTTATTGTTCCCCTCTTTTTATTTTTAAAGGTCTAATAAATTCCCTACCCCTTCTTCTCCCTTCCCTTTTTTGACCTCCCCACTTCCCTGTTCCCCTTGGTTTATCCCTTCTGACTTTCTCAGTATGGTTAGATAGAGTTTTTTATCCCAATGGATAATATAGCTACTCTTCCCTCTCTGGGTTGATTACACTGAGAGTAAGGTTTAAATATTACCACATAATGGTCTCTTCCTCTCCTTCTCATAATAATATTTGTCCCCTCCCCTTCCCATGCCCTCTTTCTGCATAACAGAATATCCTATTTTTCTTATTCACTCAAGTTTCTCTTGGTGTCTCCCACTATTCACCCCCCTCTTTCCAACCCCCATGTCATCTTAGACCATTTAGTATTCCAACCTCTCCCTATGAATTATTCTTCTGATTACTATTATAGTGAATAGAGTCCCTTACAGAGAATTATACATAACATTTCTACACATAGGAATACAGATAATTAGATCTTATTGAAGCCCTTAAAGAGTCAAATTTTAATATTATGAGTTTTCTTTCTTTCCCCCATGTTTCTTATTTAACTTAACATGTTTCTCTTGATTTTTGTGGTTGGATATAAAACTTTCCTTTTAGTCCTGGTCTTTTCTGTGCAAATACTTGGAAATCTTCAATTTTGTTGAATGCCCATACTTTTCCCTGGAAGTATATAGTCAATTTTGATGGGTAGTTGATCCATGGTTGAAGGCCCAGCTCTCTTGCGTTTCTGAATATCATATTGCCAGCCTTACATTCTTTTAGTGTGGAGCTTCCAGATCCTGTGTGATCCTGTTTGGTGCTCCTTGATATTTGAGTTGTCTCTTTCTGGCTTCTTATAATATTTTTCTTTTACTTGGAAGCTCTTCAATTTGGTTATTTTATTCCTGGGTGTTGTCCTTTCTGGGTCTAGTGTAGAGGGTGATCTATGGATCCTTTCAATGTCTATATTGCCCTCTTGTTGTAGAACTTCAGGGCAATTTTGCTGAATAATTTCTTTTAGTATGGAGTCCAAATTTCTATTCATTTCTGCTTTTTCAGGAAGACCAGATATTCTCAGATTGTGTCTTCTAGACCGGTTTTCTTGGTCTGTCGCTTTCTCATTGAGATATTTCATGTTTCCTTCTCTTTTATCAGTCTTTTGACTTTGTTTTATTTGTTCTTGCTGTCTTGTGAGATCATTGGCTTCTAATTGCTCAATTCTAGCCTTTAGGTACTGGTTTTCAGCTATAATCTTTTGGTTTTCCTTTTCAATCTGGTCATTTCTGGTATTCAATTTGCTTATCAGTTCATTTGATTTCTGAGCCTCACTTTCCAATTGCAAAATTCTGCCTTTTAAACTGTTATTTTCTTGCCTGATTTCCTTTTGTGCTATTTCCCATTTCTCTAGCCAAATCTTTTCCAACTTTTTCATCATCTCAAATTTGAACTCTTCAAGAGCTTGTGACCAGTTTTTTATTATTTTGGGAGGGTATGGATGCTTGTTTGTTCTCCTCTTCTGTTTGCTTGGTTGTCTGGATTTCCTCTGTGTAAAAGTTGTCGATTGTTAAAAATTTCTTCTTCTTGTTATTAATCTTTCTCTTTTGGCCTTCCTGATTCTGGGTTGCCATCATTAGCCCAGCCTGTTCTCAGCTTTATCCTCACCCTCAGGGTCTGTCTGTGCTCTTTTGGCTCCTGAGGTCTCAGGCCTGGTTGTTCTCAAAGTCAAGCCCCCTGGTGGACCCCCTTGCTTGATCCTCTGTCAGAGGCTCCTTTACAAGTCTTAGGGAGCTGCTTCCACAGTCATATACCCATATGCACTGGTTCCCCACTCAGAGTTTCAGAGCCTTCGCTCATGCGTGCCTGTGATCCACACTGGAGCTCAAAATCTGTGTGCTTTCTTTAGCCTTTTGGGGTCCTAAGTCTTGCTGCTCTCAGGAACAGGCCCTGGAGCTGCCAATGACTCAATGGGTGCCCCAAACTTGCTCTATTTCTCTTGAGCTGGCTTTGGCATTGTAGGTGGTGTGTGTGATTGTGTGTGGGGGTTGCTCACCTTGTGATTTTGTGAGAGTTGTTTCACCCCTTTATAGTGTGGAAATGCCCCAATTCCATGTAACTTCCACACTGCGCCCTGTTCTGGGGTCCCTCCATTCATCTGGATTTATTTTTATGTCCCTTTGAGGAGTCCTGTATGTTTCAGTTAGGAGAGGTTAAGAGCTGCTTTTTACTCTGCTGCCATCTTAACCAGGAAAAAACCCAACATCAGTTCTTGGTTATATCAGAACAAAAAAGCCATGAAGAGACCCAGATGTTTTCTCTGAAACTTGGCTGGTAGATCATGATAGTCAATACAGCCAGGGGAGTCTCACTCACATGAGTTAATTTGAGATCCTCTCAATGACAATCATTTTCAAATATCCGTCTCTTGCAATGGATTAGCAAATCACTTTATGATAACTGTTGAATGATCTATGAATGTCTCATTTCTTTTAATCAATATTATGACTGAACCATCAGGGGACTTTTCTAAATCACTCTCAAACAAGAATAATTGGCAGTGTCATACTTGACACATACATAATGATCACTTGAAATAAGCAATGATTAACACATAGGAAGATATACCTGGATTGATCTTTGTGCTTCTGGTGATGCTTTTAATGTAATCTAGAGATAATAATCACTTAGTGTTGAGGCTCTTTCGACCCAGGCAACTCCAAAAACTCATTCAAATACACACCTCTTGGAGATTATAGAGTAAATTGCCAGCAATAAGTCAAATAGTCAAAAAAAGAAGAAATGAAAGAGTAATGCTCTTCCTTCCCTGGAACTGGGTGCCTTTGTTATAGTCATTTAGTGGTATATAGGGAAACCAAGTCAAATAATTACCCACTCAGTTTTAAAAGTCTTATTCGGTTTACAATTTATTTTTGTCAACAACAGTGCATATGAATAAGCAAACTTTTGTTCTGTGATTACATTGTGACTACCTTCTAAAACAATGGGAATTAGATAACCACAACTATAAAACATTTTTCATATAAACAAAATCAGATCTAAATTACTGGAAAACATTACTTGCTCATAGATAGGCTGAGCCAATGTAATAAAAATGATAATTCTACTTAAATTAATTTATCTATTGTAATACAGGTTTTAGCATTGCCATGTTTGGCTTAAGTCAAACCTATCAGTTGCCCTTGATGGAATGCTGAGGGTGGCATGTGCCACGTGGCAGATACCAACTAGCAGTTTAAGTGAGAGTATGAAAGCCCTGGAGACCCAAGGCTGGGTTCTTTTTTCCCCCTGACTTCACCTTAGCACTCACCCTTAACCTCCCCCCTCCTGGGCCCTGGTTGGAAAGGAGGTGGAATATGAGAAATTAAGCCTTGGGATAGAGTAGGGTTTTAGGACATAGTTCTAAGAGCAACTCAATATTATCTATTATCATCATTTACAAAGTTAGCCAATTGATCTACTCACGTTCCTAACCAGAGACCGCTTTGCTGTGGTGGAGGGCTGATAGCCCTTGATCAGTCAAGACCTTCCAAGGACCTTCTACCAGCTTCAGCCAGTGATTTCAGAGCAACAGATTAGTGTTACCAAGCCCCCTTACCATTGCCTTGTTCCATCCCCAGTGACCAATAAATCCTATAGCCTTTAATCAAAGAATCTTGTGGTTATTCCCTTACCATCAAAGGCTAAGGAGGATGGGCAAAAAGAAGGGAACTCTGAGCTGTTATGGTTCAAACAAATGCCATAGTTGGGGGCAGGAAGTTCTACATCCACTTCCTGCCAGTATGCCATAACCAATAGGAGGCTGTTTCCTCAGCAGGGAGGGGCCGGCTGCCTGACACCTTAAAGGAGCCTAGTGGTAGCAGTGAGGTTTCACTGGGTGCTCAGCTTTCAGTGTTTGGATCCTTGTACTTTCATACTCAAGTTTCACACCCAACTGAGGTTGCCCACTCCAGCATAACAACCAACACCAACCTTCTGCTAGCCTGTTACTGGCTCAAGGCACCTTTGACCTCACTCCCTTCATTTAACTTTTCAGTGCTATACCAATCAAGCTAAACAAAAGCTACTAATAAGAGCTAAAAAAATCAATAGTAAAATTCATCTGTAGAAAAATAAAGGCCAAGAATATCAAATTAATTAGTTTTTTAGAGATGGTAGTATCTTAGGTATACTAGATTTCAAACTATATAATAAAGTGGCAACTATCAAAACAAAATGGTACTGGCTAAGAAATAGAGTAACAGATCAAAGGAATATATTAAGCACTTATTAGGTATTACCTCACTCCTGTCAGACCTGCTAATCTGACCAAAAAGGAAAATGATTAATATTGGCTGGGATGTGGTAAAATTGAAACACTAATACACTATTGATGGAGGTCTGAACTGATAGTCATTCTAGTGGAGTCATTTGGAAATATTCCCAAAGAGAGATCAAACTATGCATACCCTTTTATCTAGTAATATCACTATATATTAGTAATATCACTAGATCTGTATCCCAAAGAGATAAATGATAGGGGAATAGGGCCTATTTATAGCAAATTTTTTTAGTATCAAAGAAATAGAACCTAAAGGGATCTCCACCATTTCTAGAATGGGTGAACAATTTGTGGTTTACAATTGCAATAGAATACTATTGTGCCATAAGAAATGATGAACAAAATGATCACATAAACACACACATACACAGACACACAGACACACACACATACACACACAAACTAAAAAAGATTTATAAGAAGTGATGAAATGTGAAGTGAACAGAACTAAGAGAATGTTGTACAAAGTAACAGCAATAAAATACAAAAATCAACTGTGAAGGTGATTGTTATCTATTATCAACTATGGAAGGATCTGGGGCAACTTCAAGTAATTCATGATGAAAGACTATCTACCACCATTAAAAGAACTGATGGAGTCTGAGTACAGAATGAAGCATACCATTCTTCACTTTATTTCCTCCATTAAATTTTCTTGAATGTAAGTAATATGTGTCTTTTTTCATCTGATGAATGTGGAAATACGTATCTCATGATAACATACATGCAACTTATGTCACATTAACTGCCATCATAGGAAAGGGTAGGGGCAGGAAGGAGGGAGAAAATGTTGATTGCAATTAAAGTGATTATTAAATTTCTAATAACATTTAATCTGGAAAAAATATATATACAGACATATTTAGTAATGTGAAAAATGAGAGAATGCCCATCAAGGCAGATATTTCCTTTTTTCAGATTGCCAAAAAACTTTTAATGAACAAAGTTTATTTTTTTCATTTTAACATTTAAGAGGTGAACTAAAACTTCTACTTTGACTTTGTTCTAAATCTTTGGAGCAAGTCATTGGAGATGGTAACTGAAAGGACATAGTTTCATTCTTTCCAGAAGCCCTGAGACATTTCTTGAATTAGATATATTGACTAACAAATTATACACTAGAGAATTTGCTGAGATCCTTCAAAGGTGATGCATCAGCTTTAAAACATCTCACTTATAACCCCTAACTGTGAACTGTGAACTGTAAATGTCTCCTTTGGGGATTTCCAGAGACAACCTTAGTGGAGTTCATACCCAAGTTACACTATAGAAATTCTACTGATAGCACATGTCAAATAGACTAAAAGAACTGACCTAGAAGATTCTAGATTTGATCCTTTTTTATTTGTTTTGTGACTTTCCCTGAGAATAGTGGCAATCTTCAGTCAGACATTAATAATCCTGATAAGAGTAATGTAAAATGAGGTATAAAAAGGTCCTGAGTCCCTCATCAGGAAGCAAGAATTCCTTCTTTATAGAGAATGGCCATTGAAAAGAAAGGGAACCCATGTTTTGACATGTTTGGTCAAAATCTTTTGGAGTAGGGGCAGCTGGGTAACTCAGTGGATTGAGAGCCAGGCCTAGAGATGGGAGGTCCTAGGTTCAAATCTGGCCTCAGACAGTTCCCAGCTGTGTGACCTTGGGCGAGTCACTTGACCCCCATTGCCCACCCTTACCATTCTTCCACCTATGAGCCAATACACAGAAGTTAAGGGTTTTAAAAAAATCCTTTGGAGTGGATTGATCCATCTGATATAGCTATATCTGATCTTATAAATTATGGTGGATCAGTTAGAATATGTGGGCAGAGCCTTTCCCAGCATTCATATCACAATAGGACTTTTTCCTGTGCTCAAGCATATAATAGCATTCTCTCCCAGTATAAGGCAGAAAAGTTCAAGCCCTGACTGTGTCAGTTATGCTGCTCCCATATTGGTGTTTTTGGTAGAGTGTACAGTAACTCAAATTTGAGCCTTAGCAATGTTCCCTGGCACAGTGGCATCTCAGAGGCAGAAATTGGTCCTGGGATGTGCACTGTCAAAAGGCAGTTTCATTGTACTTTGTTGTTCAATATAATGTAAAATATGATTAACTCTTTCACCTTGTTTTCAGTTTAGCACCCAGAAATTACAGCATAGCACCTTTCCCAAAGAGGCCTTTGAATGCCAAGAGGAAGCATTGTTGAAAGGAGGCATATTTTCTAACAAGTGGCCCTGAAAAAGAAAACAATTATCTCATGACACAAAGGATTCTATATCCTTTTTAACTCAGAGATCTCCAAGGGAAGGTAAAATTATGGTTGATAGTCAAAGAAACATTAAGTGGGTTGTGGCAAAGGGAAATCTACCCTGCGTAATAAAGTTAGTTACTAACTATTCAGTAACTGTCATCATTTTTTCTGTGGTCCTGATGTTTTTTATAGTGTTGCCATAAAAAGTTATGTTATTTACATTAAGAAATCCATTCTGAATTGCAATTATTTCTCTTCACTTACCATATAGACCTGATCATTTGGAATGAGAACTGTTTTTCTTTACTCTTTGATTCTCTAATGCATCATCGCATTTATTATTGCTGCTGTTGTTTCATTTATTTATTTATTTATTCATTCATTCATTCATTTATTTATTTATTATTTTACTCTTTTAATGTTGCTTTCATCAAGCTTCTTAACCATCAGAAGGCAAATTTGACCAATAGGAATCCAATGTAACACTGAAGTGACAGAAGGTAATCTAGATTTGACACAGTAGTGTTAATCTTAAAGAGAAATGGAACTCTTCAGATTATGCTATAAAGTAACATTTTTCTCTGTTGTAATTTATTTTAAAAATATTTCTCAATTACATTTTGATCAGATATGGGCCAAATTTAGGAGTTTTTCAGCAGCCTGGGGTTGCAAGTGTGGCACCTTTGCTCTTGAAAATTTTAAGAACATTCTCAACAAAATATGGAATGTGTTAAAAGCCATTGCCTAATCTCTTCCATTATACAAATTAGACTAATTTTTCCTCAGGAGGTTTTGAAATTATCCCCCAGATATACCTGGTTCAGGAAACTAAAGATTCAAGTTTTAACATAACTTCCTGGAAGTCTAAATACAAAGAACACAAATAATTACAGGAGTCCTCCTATACTTGATTGATAGATAACTATGAGCAATCATGGCAAAAAGCTTCAATCAAGTGAATCAAATGAATTGTCTTCATGTGGATCCTTTATGAATATATTTCTAAGAAAATCAAGTTTTGAGTAACTATTAAATGACTTAAGGGTTTCTAAATTTTTTCCAGTATTGTATCTAAACTACAAGATTAGTCTGAGTAACGGTTAATCCAGCAGGTGTCATAGCTTAAACACCATCTTTTTCAAGAATCTCAGTCAGCTAATTATTGCAGAGCCCTAAGTTCTGAAAAAAAAATGAAAAAGCATGTGAAAAGTAATACTTTTGAAAATATATATATATATATTTATATACACGCACACACATGTTATTTAGAGTTTCATATTCTCGAATTATTGGATTATTATCCACATGTTTTATATATAACATTATGGTTAAATGGATGAAAAGAAACATACAATGATAAAAGTTTTGGGGGGGACTTTTTATCGTGGTGGTACAGTTAAGAGGGTTAGTTTTTGTTGTTGTTTTGTTCAACCTTAAGGAGTTTGATAGGAAGGACATATATTCAACTTAAATTAGATAGAGTAAATTATCCGTTGAATGTAGACTCATCTTAGCTACTGTGTATGAGTCTTAGAAATTGAAAATAAAGAGATGGAGGAAAGTTAATAACATACATTTTCTGGAATTACATGGAAGTATGAAAAATGCAGAACATTGCTTACACAGCAATTCAAATGCCATGCACATTTCTACTGTTCCTTTTAAATTTCCTATGTTTCATTGTGGAGATAAAAATGCATTTAACATCTCTTTTAGTGCACCAAACTATAAATTAACTCATAAAACTTGAAGAGAGTATAATGACCAACATAAATGCCTAGATGTTTAAAAACTAAATTTATTAATCATGAAAAACTGCATTACTTTCTGAACAAAGATGTTTGAACCTAGAAAACCCTAATAAAACCATGAGTTCATTAATATTCTTCCTTATTTAATATTTATGTACTTGCTGTACTTGCTATTGATAATGATGCATCAATGGCATTGCTTTTTTTATCATGTTTACCATTTCCCCCCCCCCAATACTTTTTTTTAAGTTTATGGAGTTTTCTTTATTTTATGGAATTTTAAAAAGCTTTATGGCACTACAATAAAACATATGGTAATCAATCTTCTTCAACTATATATTTAAAGAGAAAATTAAAAAATATATTTTTGTGATACTAATACAATTGTAAGAGGATATTTGGGCATCAGCTATATTCTCTAGTGCAATTCACTGAAGTAAAATATCACAATTTCATTAAATCATAACATAATTTTCATTTTACCATATAATTTACATTTTATGTTTTGTTTACAATGATTCCATTGAGTTCTCAACTTTTATAGGCATTGAATAGAATTTAAATAAATGACCTTAAAATTTTAGAAGCTCATATTTCAGGAGAAACCATACTTAAGCTGGATCCAAATTAGTGTGAATAATGAATCCTGTAAAGTGGTCATATCATTTCATATTGAACTTTGTATTTCTATTTGTCTGGAAAAATATCCTATTTTATATGATTATAACTTCAAAGTTGACTGTTTCATATACATGTTACTGGCAGGGGATTATGGGATGATGGCATAGTAGGGAATGAAAATTTCTTGCCCTCCCAATACTCCCCACAAATAATAACTTAAAAAATAACCCCAGAGAATCAATGCTAAAAGTTACAAAAAAGAGATAAGAGTTAGGAAAGAGGCTTAGTAGACAAGGACAACTAGGGATGAGGGTCTCTGACTTCCCTACCCTCAGTTCCACCAGATAGCATAAACACCCATGAGCAAACAAAGCAGGATCAATAAGCAGTAGCAGGAACAAATCTTCACCTTGTCTACTGGATGTGAGGGGGAGTTTGCTTCTGAGTGGAGGAAATAGGTGGAGTCAGATTCATCAGGCAGAGGACCCTGAGAGCAGCTGTGCCAGGTATAGCCTTGGCTCCAGAGATCCTTGCTCCTCCACTCTTGGGGGTTCATGGAGTGACTACCTCAGATTTGATAGGCTCCAGGGCCCAAGGACAGGATTTACAAACTCACCTGTGTGCTAGACCCATGAACTTACATTTTAGTAAAAGATAGCAGTGGATTCACTAGGCAGCAAACTGTGAGGGTAGCTGTGTGGGCTGTAGCTTAAGTCTCAGAACTGGGAAGGACTTATGGAGGTACTCAAGATCATGAACTGTGATACCTGTTCTGTCCCAGGCTGCCACATCAGGAAAAAAAAGTAGGAAAGAAGCACATACCAGTGAGTATGGTTGCTGAAGGACTGTAGCATATCTGTTGTAATCACATATAGGGCAGTGGAGTTCCTGCCTGTTTCCACAGGAAAAAGGTAAACTATTTCCTTGCAGTGGCAGAACTTCCAGGGTACTCTGGTTGGAGCACCTGAGGTTAATCACAGACTAATGCTTGAGTAGGGCAGTAAGGATTACACTTGTCTATGAATTATAGAAATTGACAGAATTAAATAGGATGAAGGAAATTACAAAGTCAAAAAATCCTGAAGTCTGGGGCACCATTGCCCAACATCCTAGGAACTCTGAGACTAACATAAAGCTAATAATTAAGCTCATTGGCCTTGACTTTAAAATTTAAATAAAAAATGTAAGTAAAGGAGAAAAACCCAAATATTAATACCTATTATGGGGACAGAGAAAACCTGAATTCAAACTGAGAGGACAATGAAGTAAAAACATCTACTTCTAAACAGCAAAATAAAATAATAATTAGTCACAAGTTCAAAAAAATGAATTCAGGGCTTCTGGGTTAAGATGGCAGCAGAGTAGAAACTGCGTACTTAAACTCTCCTAACCCACATATATATTGACTCCCTTAGAGGACACAAAAACCAAATCCAGACAAATGAAGGGACCCCACAAAAGGGTGCAGCATTGAAGGTACATGGGATCTTGGCATTTCTAAGCTATCAGGGTATGAAATAGCTCTCACTAAATGCAAGCTGAGTAACCACACAAACACATAACACCTACAGTGCCAAAGCCAGCATACAAAAATTAGAGCAAGTTTGGGGCATTCATTAAGTTCTTGGCAGCTATGTGGGATCACCAGGATCTGCTTCTGAAAGCAGCAAGACTTGACACCAATAGACTAAAGAATGCAGATTTTGAACTCAGACCTTGAGCTCAGGCGTGGACCTTGGGTGGGGACAAAATGCAGAGGAGTGCATGACTGTGGAAGCAGTTCCCTGAGACTATTAAAGAAGCCTTGGGCAGAGGAACAAGCAAGGGGTCCACCAGGAGACTTGACACTGAGAACAGCTAGACTTGAGACCCCAGGAGCCTAAAGTGCTCAGACCAACCATGGGCTCAAGAATAAAGCTGACAGGGCCTCACAGCTCTGTGACTCAGGCAAAACTTGCTCCCCAGCTCAATAGGCAAAGACCATGTTTGCCTCATCCAGACTTCTGACTGAGAAAGAAAAACAGCCAGAAAGAGACAATTCCGATATCAAGGAGCACCAATCAGGATCACACAGGATTTGGCAGCCTCCACACTAAAAGACCACAAGGCTTGGAATATGATATTCAGAAAGGCAGGAGAACTGGGTCTACAACCAAGGATCACCTACCCATCAAAACTTACTATATACTTCCAGGGGAAAGTATGGGCATTCAACAAGATAGAAGATTTCCAAGTATTTGAACAGAAAAGACAAGGACTAAATGGAAAGTAGTCCAACCACAAAAACCAAGAGAAACATGAAAAGGTAAATAAGAAACAGAGGTGAAAGAAAGAAAACACTTATTTTTAAATTTACCTCTTTAAGGACTTCAATAAAATCAAAGTATTTGTATTCCTATATGGAGAAGTGTTATATGTAATTTTCAAAAACTGTATTCACTATTATAGTAATTAGAAGAATTATTCATAGGGAGAAGTTGGAGTACTAAATGTTATAAGATGATATGGGGGGTAGGAAAGAAGGGTGTGAATAGTAGGGGACACCAAGAGAAACTTGAGTGAATAAGAAAAATAGGATATTCTATCACATACAAAGAGTGCATGGGAAGGGGAGGGGATAAATACTATTATAAGAAGGAGAGGAAGTGAGTATTAATAGGTAATATTTAAACTTTACTCTCAGTGGAATCAACCCAGTGGAATCCAAAAGGAAAGAAGAAAACCAAATTGACAATATCAAAGATGAAAAGGGAGACCTCACCTCTAATGAAGGGGAAATTAAGGCAATCTTTAAAAACTATTTTGCCCAATTATATGGCAATAAATATAGCAATCTAGGAGATATGGATGACTATTTATAAAAATATAAATTGCCTATATTACCAGTGGAAGAAATAGAATAGTCAAATAATCTCATATCAGAAAAAGAAATTAAACAAGCCATCAAAGAACTTCCTAAGAACAAATCCCCAGGACCAGATGGATTCACAAGTGAATTCTATTAAACCTTCAAAGAACAACTAATTCCAAAACTATACAAACTATTTGACATAATAAGCAAAGAAGGAATTCTACCAAACTCCTTTTATAATACAAATATGGCACTGATCCAAAAGCAAGGTAGATCAAAAACAGAGAAAGAAAACTACAGACTAATCTCCTTAATGAACATAGATGCAAAAATCTTAAACAGAATACTAGGAAAAAGATTCTGGCAAGTGATCATGAGGGTTATTCATTATGATCAGATGGGATTTATACCAGGAATGAAAGGATGGTTCAACATCAGAAAAAACATTCACATAATTGACCATATCAACAAGCATACCAACCAAAACCACATGATTTTTTAAATAGGTGTTGAAAAAGCCTTTGACAAAATACAACACCCATTCCTAATGAAAACACTAGAAATTATAGGAATAGAAGGGCCTTTCCTAACAATAATAAATGGTATATATCTAAAACCATCAACAAAAATCATCTGCAATGGGGATAAATTATAAGCCTTCCCAATGAGATCAGGAGTGAAACAAGGATACCCACTATTACCTCTATTATTTTACATTGTACTAGAAACACTAGCAGTGGCAACTAGAAGAGAAAAAGAAATTGAAGGTATTAAAATAGGCTATGAGGAAACTAAGCTATCACTCTTTGCAGATGATATGATGAAATATCCTAGAGAATCAACTAAAAAGCTAATAGAATAATCAACAACTTTGGCAAAGTTGCAGGATACAAAATAAATGAACATAAATCATCAGCATTTCTTTATATTTCCAACACATCATAGCAGCAAAAGGTAGAAAGAGAAACACCATTTAAAATCACCCTAGACAATATAAAATACTTAGGAATCTATCTACCAAAACAAACACAGGAATTATATGAACACAACTACAGAACACTTTCCAAACAATTAAAACTAGTTCTAAACTATTAGAAAAAATATTGATTGCTCATGGGCAGGACAAATTAACATAATAAAAATGACCATTCTACCCAAATTAATTTACCTGTTTTGTGCCATACCTATCAAACTACCAAAAAACCTTTTATAGTGAATTAGAAAAAACTTTAACAAAGGTCATTTGGAAAAACAAAAGAGCAAGAATATCAAGGGAAATAATGAAAAAAAAAATTGTGAAGGAAGGTGGCCTAGCTGCACCAGATATTAAACTATACTACAAAGCAGTGGTAATCAAAATGATATGGTACTGGCTAAGAGACTGAAGGGAGCATCGGTAGAATAGACTTGGGGTAAGTGACATCAGTAAGATAGTCTACAATAAACCCAAAGATCCTAATTTTGGGGACAAAAATGCATGATTTTATAAAAACTCTGGGAAAATTGGAAAACAATATGGGAGAGATTAGGTTTTGATCAACATCTCACATCCTACACCAAGATAAATTCAGAATGGGTGAATGGATTGAATGTAAAGAAGGAAACTATAAGTAAATTAAGTGAACATGGAATATTATACTTGTCAGATGTATGGGAAATGGAAAAATTTAAAACCTAACAAAAGTTAGAAAAAAATTACAAAATGTAAAATAAATAATTTTAATTATATTAAATTAAAAAGGGTTTGTACAAACAAAAAAAAATGCAACCAAAATCAGAATGGTAACAACAAACTGGGGAAAAAATCTTTATAACAAAAAACTCTGAGAGAGGTGTAATTACTCAAATATGCAAGGATCTAAATCAATTGTACAAAAAAAATTAATCCATTCTCCAATTGATAAAGGGGCAGGAGACATGAATAGGCAACTTTCAGATAAAGAAATCAAAACTATCAATAACTATCATTGTGCAAAAGGTGCAAATCAACCCTGCAAAGCCTTACTGCAGAATTTCTGACAGTTGAAAAGGGTTTAGAACCCCAACTAGATGCAGTTGATCCTGGAGACTTGGTCAGAGTAGGAGGGTCAACTGAGCTTGATCTTTGGGCTGAATACTTGGCCTTGATTCTGCAGCTTTAAACTGTGGCAAAATCAAATATAATGGACTTCTGAACTAGTAGCAATGCAATGAATGACCCAGGACAATCCTGAGGGATTTATGGAAAAGCATGCTACCCACATTCAGAGGAAGAACTAAAGGAAGTGAAAATACGGAAGTGAAACAACTGCTTGAACACTTGAGTTGGTGCAGACATAATTATGGATGTAGAATTGAAATGACCACACGAATGCACCTATCAATAATATAGAAATAAGTCTTGATAGATGACACATGTTAAAACCAGTGAAAATGCACATCTTCTATTGGGCAGGCGGGGGAAGAGATAAAGGGCGGGTGCAGGGGAAAGTAAAAATATGAATCATGTAACCATGGAAAATTTTTCTAAAAATATAAAAATTAAATTAAAAAAAAGGATTCATTAGAACTTTAAAAAGATTTCAAAAAGCAAATGAGAAACGTTGAGGAAAAATTAGGGAAAAAATACGAGCAAGGCAAAAAAATCAAGAAAATTATGAAACATCACCCAAATTGAAATAAGAGATTTAGAAATCTCAGAGAAGAAATCAGAGAATTATAAGTTTTCATGGGAAATAAGGACTTCTTGAGACAATGGGAAACAGTAAAACAAAAATCAAAAGAATGAAATAATGGAATATTATTTTGAACAATTTATCACAAAAACAACTCATCTGGAAAATAGATTAAGGAGAGACAATACAGAATGTCGGACTCCAGAAAAGTTATGAACAAAAATGTTTAGATACCTTACTCTAAGAATTCATCAAGGATTACTGGCCCAGAAAAATCTAGAACAAAAGGATAAAATAGAAATTAAAATAATTCACCAATCACCACCAAAGAGAGTATAAAATGAAAATAAATAGGAACATCATTGCTAATTTCCTTAGCTCCAAGGTTAAGAAGAAAATACTATAATCAACAAGAAAAAAAATACTGTAGAATTACAGCCAGGAAAACACAAGACTTAGGAGGCTCAATGTTAAAAGAACAAAGGACATTTAGGGTTTGCAATGAATAATAACATACTCTGCAAAGTTAAGCATAGTAATACAAGGGGAAAAATGGATATTTAATGAACTAAAGGAGATTCAACTAGCCTTAGGGGATATAAAGAGAACTTAATAAAAAATTTTACCTATAGATAACATAAGCAGGTAAATAAGAAAGGTAGATTATAATTGCCTCAAAAGATCAAAATGAGTTGGTCTTATATGTTAAAATAACTTCTATAACATTTAAAAATTAATAGGGACAAAAAGGAATACACCTTCTTCTCAGCTGCACATGGCACATTCACAAAGATTGACCATGTTATAGGGCATAGAATCATTGCAAACAAATGCAAAAGAGCAGAAATAATAAATGTAACCTTCTCAGATCATAATGCAATAAAAATAATAATTAGTGAGGGCACTAAGACAGGTAAATCAAAAACTAATTGGAAATTAAATAAAATGATTCTTCAAAACCAATTTGTCAAAGAAGGAATCATAGAAACAATCAATAATTTCATTGAAGAGAATGACAATGATGAGACATCCTACCAAACTCTGTGGGATGCGGCCAAGGCAGTACTCAGGGGGAAATTTATATCCTTGATGCATATATTAACAAATTAAGGAGGGCAGAGATCAATGAATTGGGCATGCAACTCAAAAAATTAGAAAGTGAGCAAATTAAAAATCCCCAGATGAAAACTAAATTAGAAATACTAAAAACCAAGGGAGAAATTAATAAAATCGAAAGTAAAAGAACTATTGAATTAATAAATAAGACTAGAAGCTGGTACTTTGAAAAAACAGATAAAATAGACAAAGTACTGGCCAATCTAATAAAAAAAAAGAAAGAAGAAAACCAAATTGATAGTATCAAAGATGAAAAGGGAGACCTCACCTCTAATGAAGGGGAAATTAAGGCAATCATTAAAAACTATTTTGCCCAATTATATGGCAATAAATTTAACAATTTAGGAGATATGGACGAATATTTACAAAAATATAAACTGCCTAGATTAACAGCAGAAGAAATAGAATACCTAAATAATCCCATATCAGAAAAAGAAATTGAACAAGCCATCAAAGAACTCCCTAAGAAAAAATCGCCAGGGCCTGATGGATTCACAAGTGAATTCTATCAGACATTCAAAGAGCAACTAATCCCAA